>NC_137111.1:44829644-45429644 GCF_949357685.1 Gobio gobio
ATGTCTTTATGTGCACGCACTTTCAGCACAAAATCTACAGGAATGAGTAAAATTATGCGCAATACTCACAATCCCACGCCGTAATTCAAGCCCTCTAACACCAACAATATTCATCCGGAGCAAATGAAGCGAGTGAGTGAGTGGAGGCGGGTTTGTGTGTCGGAAAATGACTATTGGAAGCATTTCAGATATTTTAGTATTGAAATAAATCTATATTTTTAACAACACTACATTGCACTTGGTTTATTATTTCAGATGCTTTCTTAAAAGACTACATTTGAAAAATGTATATATATTATATACAATTCAAGCCGCCCAAGAGGCTAGAAGGAGTGACCGCGTTACACACATTTGGCGGGTGTTAATGTCAAGCCCTGAGTGCACCACTTGGACATATTTCAGAGTTTCGTACACTCTCTTTACTTCTCTATTGTGCTTCCTGTGTGGTTGGGAGTATCGTAAAGGGTGGCTGGGCATTGGTATGCCAGTGCCTTGTTCAGGAAACCCTTGCTATGTGATTCCACCAATGCTCTTTGATCAGATAAACTCATGTGTATGTGTGTGGTGAAGTGTTTAAACGCTTCATTTCTGCTCCATTCCCTCTGGAATGAGTTAAATGAGCACAGCTACGGTTCAATTTCCGCCCTGAAGGCTGTGCAACCTTTGGGAAGGCCACGTATAAAGTCTGGATGAAGGAATAACCGCCGCTCACATGTCTGGAAATTCCTGAACAGTGATTTCTGAACCTTCAATCTGGGGGAAGCTTATTTGTGAGGTTTGTAATATTCAGTTTATTTCAATCTCCCGATTTTGTTATGAGCGACTTTTTGACTTGTCATTCTGTTCATGTGCATTTCAGGAAGCCGGGCAAACCGTGATACCAGACGTGGGATGTTTGGAATGTGAACAATGATGTTGTGCAATCTTTGTGGCTGAAGGGCAGTCCGCCTTTTTGGGATGTTACTGATATCTTTCATGCTTCGAAAACAGTTTCACATTCAACATATTTGCGTCTTTGCGTGCAGCTTTTTTTGGCTGGCACAATGAAGCATGCCGTCTGTGCTTAAACGTGATTGGATATCCCCCTGGTCTGCTGCCCCAACTCTATATTTGGCATGATTAGTCATGAAGGGAGCGTCAAGGACTTCCCTTTGTTCTGCTGTGACATCACAATACGTTCAAAGTTACAATGTGAGGAAGTATTATTTGATGTAGTAGTTGAATGTAGGTGATAAAGGCCTGGTTTCACAGACAGGGCTTGGTTCATTAAGGGCATTCACTTATGTGCATATTTTAAGATATATCAATGCATTTTAGTCTGAGACTAAGCTTAAGCCTCGTCTGAAACCTCAGGAATGTGTTTTATATTAATTACTGATTATGTAAGTCAGGTGCCTTGAATTTAACAAGCATTTAATGCATGCAGGAGCAGGTTTTCAGGCGGTATCGTGGTTTAAATTCCCATACACACCCAGATTCTTTCACATTTGTTTCCCACACTTAACAATGCAAGGTCTGGTGAGTTAACTAACATGGATTTTATGAATGTTTTCGATACTATTGGGTTTTTCTTTCTTTTTAATCACCTTTTTGCAGTTTATCTTAAAAGTACAAATGTTCAATAAAAACTGCATGCATAATAATGGTAAAATAATCAGTTTATATGGAATATATTATCATATCATGGCAACCACCCACCTGTAGTTAACCAATGCTGTGTGCCTTTCCTCTTTACTTTTATTTTTGAAAGTCTAAAAGTTGTATGCCAGGTCATTAAACCTCAACCCATATATTTATTTTCTGGCACGCATCACAATGAGCTCATTGTGCCCAATGCATCATGGAGTTATTAAACGGATTGTTTTACCCAGGAAACTGAAGTCACTGTTGTCAAGGCGTTAACTGAGACTCTATTCATTCACAACGTACATACAGATTTTGAATCGTTGCGGCAAACTGTGTCGAGTGAAGTGGGCGTCGTCAAGAGCGCTCAAGAGAAAGTGTGTGTGAGTGTGTGTGTGTGGACCTGTGACTCTACATGAATGACTCAAGTGAAGAACACGCGTGAAACCACTATTTCAAAGGAAAAAGAAGAGGAAGAGGGGACATCTTGAACATTAGCAGTGGAACTTGCGTGCGCATTTGCGCAAAGTCTCTCCAAAGTCACTTGGTAACTTTACGCACAAGTGCAGCTCCATTCTCAAGCAGTTTTTTGGTAAGTGCACTTTAAACTCACTAACGCACTGACTTAAGTATTGATTAATCAGGGGGGATGTATCATGTTAAGCATGCTTATTTCTTTTGCGTGTAATATTATTCTCTAAACTTGTACTGTTGGATGCTCTCCTCTAGTCTAGTATACAAATTAGTCAGAATTTGAGTGTGCACTGGTGTGTTCCTCCCATCACCAGGAGCTTCTAAAAACACTACCAGATCATTTTTAAAAATACATATGCATACTTAGTATGCATTATACTAAACTGTCACCTGCAAAGAAAGGTTGCAGGCTTTCTTACATAAGATGCGATGAGTTTTTCGGGTCATTTTATTCTCATTGGGCGCTCGGTGTAGATAAGAGGAAGCCTGCGGTGCGAGCATGAGATATAGTGTTTCTGACTTCCTGTTCCTCTTTAGAAAAAGACACTTAATTGGAATAGCTATGCATGGCTCCATATGGCAGGCGCGCGTATGCTGCTGTTTTCGCGTGGAATAACGTGCCAAGAACAGTGCAAACGTCTCTAAATGGCACCTGTAAGTGAGACCTCGTGAAATTACTATTTCTTGTCCATTTGCGAAGCGTTTGACCCGTTAAGCGAGGCCCGATCTGTGGTTAGTTAGTGTGTCGAGTCACGTACCTAGTAGTTCCAGCTACGTCACGAGAGGGGGCGTGACCTGTCAATGCGTTTTGTATCTGGGTAGAAAAGCGCGCGCGCGTGTGTATTGGCTGCGTGTCAAACTGTTTTCTATGGGCTTCCTAGATAAGGGACCCTCATAGCCGATGTAGGGTAGCACTTCTAAAGAAATGCGTCTCTTTTATGTGTGTATATACGTTATATATCTGACTATCGATCAATAGCTGACGCCCACTTCTGTGTGTTATTATTACAGGCATTTTTATGACCTCATTAAAAGGTCCAGTAATTTTTTTCTTCTTGATTTAACTGTTTTATATATATATCCGTATATGGAAATAAAATATAATATTTTTGTATTTATTATTGTGTGTTTATATTTACTCGGCACCGATGACGTTTGAACAAACGACGGCGTTCATCTGACGCGTCCAAGACGGCGACGAAACGCGTTTTAATAATCGATTTGACATCAACTTTTGACCCTTTTAGTGTGAGAGAGAGCTCTTTTGAATGTGTTTTCCCTCTTATTCGTGTGATGTTTAACCGTCTTCTGGAACTTCCTCTCGTCGCCCATTCATGTGGTTTAGTAGCCGCGGCGCGCGCCTGTACTATCTGTGAACACTGAGGTGATTTCCAGTGCCCTCTCGACATCATTTAACAAACGTGATGAATATTACAGAATTTAAAATCTAGATAATGAGTGAAACATTCAAATTCAGTTCCCTGCTTCTCAACTAATATCTTAAATCAGCTTGAGCTGTTTTAAAATGGTCCCACAACCTTGTCTGACTGACCCAACTAGCACAGAAAGCACTATGGTAGATGACCCAAGTCTTAAGACCACTGTAATACCATGGTTTTGTAGAGTATCATGATATAATATGGTAATCATACCGTATTAGTAGTACCATCTGATACTATCAGTGTAACATGGTACTTTTTTAGTTTTAAATATATGACTGTGCAATACCAATTTACAGTGTTTATCATTAACATATCTGAAGTGAAAGAAGGTCCAGATATTGAAGCACTCTAAGAAGTAGACATGTATTTTAAGGTCACATTCGTACCCTGTCATTTTACACACTGCCTCCTCCATGTCTACTTTTAGTTAGGCAGCTTTGGTTTCCAGTAAGAACCTGTTACTGGTGGCCGTAGAGAAGGCGGAAGTGGTGGCAATGAAACTTCAATTCATAAAATGGTGTCTATTGTTCTGTTTCAGATGTGTTTGAAATGACTGTATGTGATCTTGTACTGTTCGGCAGTAGTTTGGTGGTTCTGGGGATATAGGCTAGGTGACACCTCGTATTTCACAGTTTGATGCAATTCATCTTTGGCTCTGAGGTTGAGTATGCGACAGGGAAATATCTGAATCACTAGGCCTGATTTTTGTCTGATCAGTCAGAATAGAAAAAGCAAACATGGAGGCTTTGATGATCTGTAAAAGTATGCATATCTGATAGATAAAGGGTGATTATTAAGCCAGACATGTGGCCCATACGCTGATGCTGTGGTGAATTTTGAGGGCCTCGTGTTTCTCCTAGGTTTCTCTGCCATCTAGTGGAAATTTCTCTCAACTTACTTCATCTGAACAACTGACTTCAGGATCTGAAGTGAAAGCATAAAGGCCTGCTTTCACAGACAGGCTTTAGATTAAGCCAGGATTAAATTAGGGCGTTTAAGTATATTTTATAAACGTGCCTTAGGAAAAACACATTATTGGTGTGCATCTTGAGACAAAATAATGCAAGTTGCCTTCAGTTAAAACCGCTCAAACATGCATTTTAGTCTGGGAAATTTCAAATTGATTTAAACAGTCAAAACTATCTTATAAAATAGTTTAACAGACTGTACCGAATAGTGAAATATTAGCAAAGTATATATGACATTTAAAACAGTTTAATCATTTAAATACTCTACTTACGTTTGTATAATGTAAATATATAAAATAAAAATATATTTGACATGTTTGAAGATTTTTACTTGTGAAGAAGCTATTTACAGGTAATTATAATAAAAAGCAACTTAAAATAATTTTAAGTATTCAAATATATAAATTAGGGGTGTAATGATACCCTCATGTCACGATTCGATACATATCACGATACCGAACTCACGATACGATATTATTGCGATACTCCAAGACATATGGTTAAAGCTTAACAAAATATGTACTGTTGATTAAAATGCTACATTTGGTATTACAGACGTATATGCACTGACTATATACATTTAAAATAATGTAGGCCACATTTTACTGGTAACAAAGAAATTTGGCATTATCAGGACCCACAAATATTCCCCCATTGCATTATTATACAGTATATTCAACATTATATATAGTAGTTAAATGTAGTACTGACACTAATAAACTTGAAAAAAAAATTTCACACAGTAATTTTCATTTTGATGTGGTTTCTTTCGTCCACTAGGTGGCAGTATTAACAACACTTCTGACATATGGCCCTTGGTGCAGACCCTGGTTTCACCAAGTCCTACAAAGATGTTGATCCTGGAACAACATTCCAAGCAACCAATCAGATTTGAGGGACAAGTTTACAGTTTATGTCAAGTTTAGGCTTACAACCAGGGATGGTGGCTCTACATCAGTGTTATTCACCCATCAGTTCCCTCTGATTTTAGGGATAAGTTATGGTTAGGGGTAGGGATAGGGTTAGGATACATTTTCGGTCAGGAATGTTGTTCCTGGATCAACTAAATATGATGACCCAGGAATGCATCTAACTCTGTGAAATCAGGATGTGCAGCCCTGAGTAACATAAACTGACTCCCTGCAGTGATTATTAACTGTATGGACTGAGTTAATGTTATGTTAATCATAAATTAATATAGATGAAGTGGTTTTTGCACGTCCTGCATGGTCTTAACATCGTTTTTTTTTTTTCAATATATATATACAGTACCATTGTATTTTGTGCTCTAGACTACTGTGTAAACAACATTATGTGCAAACTTGTAATCATACAGTTTCATGCTTTATAATATTAGTGTACTATGATAATATCATGCCCTTAACCCTTATATAAGGATTAAGGGCAAAGGCCTATAATATTTCAGATGGAATTATTATTATTATTATTATAAATAAAAGTTCCGTCAAAGAGAACAGTAAGATTTTTTTGTTTTTAAAGAAGTCTCTTTTGCTCACCAAGGCTGCATTTCTGTTATTAAAAATACAAAAAAGCTGGAATATTGTGAAATATGATTAAAATGTAAAATAACTGTTTTCTATTGTAGTATATTGTAAAATGTAATTTATTCCTGTGATGCAAATCTGAATTTTCAGCAGCATTACTCCAGTCTTCAGTGTCACATGATCCTTCAGAAATCATTCTAATATGCTGATTTACTTCTCAAGAAACATTTCTCATTATTATCAATGTTGAAAACACTCGTGTTAAAACATTTATTTTGTGGATTTGATGAATAGAAAGTTCAAAAGAACTTAAAGAAGTATTTATCTGAAATAGAAAGCTTTTGCAACATTGTACTACCGTTCAAAAGTTTTGGGTCAGTAGAAATGAATACATTTATTCAGCAAGGATGCATTACATTGATCAAGTGACAGTAAAGACATTAATAATGTTGCAAAAGCTTTATATTTCAGATAAATGCTGTTCTTTTGAACTTTCTATTCATTAAATAATCCTGAAAAAATGTGTTTTCATCATTGATAATAATCATAAAAGTTTCTTGAGCAGCAAATCATATTAGAATGATTTCTGAAGGATCATGTGACACTGAAGACTGGAGTAATGATGCTGAAAATTCAGATTTGAATCACAGAAATTAATTATATTTTACAATATATTCAAATCGAAAAAAAGTTATTTTAAATTGTACAAATATTTCACAATATTACTGTTTTTGCTGTATTTTGGATCAAATAAATGCAGCCTTGGTGAGCAGAAGACACTTCTTGAAAAACCTTACGGTTCTCAAACTTCTGACCGGTAGTGTGTATGTACACTCTAAAAAATGCTGGTTTAAAAATAACCCAAGTTGGGTTGAAAATGGACTAACCCAGCAATTGGGTTGTTTTAAGCAAACATTTAACCCAACCGCTTGGTTAAAACAACACAATTGCTGGGTTAAAACAACCCAGTTGCTAGGTTTGTCCATTTTCAACCCAACTTTTTTTAGAGTGTATACTAACAATATATTATACAAGTAATATTTGTTATAAATAGTGATACGCCAGCAGTCATATCACCCTGTAGCCCAAGACTGGTTTCCCACTGAAGCTAAGCAGGGCTGAGCCTGGTCAGTACCTGGATGGGAGACCAACTGGGAAAACTAGGTTGCTGCTGGTATAGGTGTTAGTGAGGCCAGCAGGGGGCGCTCACACTGTGGTCTGTGTGGGTCCTAACGCCCCAGTGTAGTGATGGGGACACGATACTGTCAAAAAGCACAGACCTTTGGATGAGACGTTAAACCGAGGTCCTGACTCTCTGTGGTCATTAAAAATCCCAGCATCCATTTGCCCATTTAGCCTCTGTCGTAATAATATACCCATATACCGATTGGCTTCATCACTTGGTCTCCTCTCCACCAATCAGCATGTGTGTGGAGGGCGGTCTGGGGCAATGTGGCTGCCGTCGCATCATCCAGGTGGTTGAGGAGACCCCCTCCATAGTAATTATATTATATTAAATAAATTATTAACAAATATCATTTATAAATTATACACAAAATCATAAACAAATTATTATTGTTAGTAGGGTAGAGTGGGGGAAAACTTTACAGTGAAACAAAACATAAATGTGACTAGAATTGCCATCCCGGTTTTGAGTGACTATGGTAGGAGTTATTCACCAAATATTAAAATTGCTCAGCCTTCATAATTAATTAGTATTTTGACTGAAAATATTTTTGTACAAAGGGGGTGTTTTGCCCCAGCGGTGGGGTAAAATGCCCCCTTTCTTAACAACCAGTTTGCTTCATAGATCAACAGCAAAATGAACATAACTAAGTTTACTTAAAAATAACTAAGTCATGCAAACAAATATGTTGTAATAAATAAATAAATACATAAATAAATATTAAATTTATAAATTTGTATATTTATGTAGTGAAATATATTCAATAAATGCATTAAAAGCCACTATGTTTTATCATTGGGTCACCTAACCACCTCCCATCAGTGAGCTTACTGTGCTATCAAGCTAGCCTAATACTCAATATTTTTTTATTTTGATTTTACCACCTAGTTATACTGCATTAAGTGTAAAACAAAGGATTTGATAGACAGAAATATGTTATTATAGTAATTATGATAGAGAGAAACGATGCCCTCTGGGGGGCGTTTTACCCCACAAGCTATGGCTTTTAAAAAATAATAATAATAATTAAAATATCATTATATTCCTTATAAATAACATATCCTCTCAAACTACAGACTTCACTATTCATCTATCATACATCACTGTGATATCCTGCAGAACAATATTCTCTTAATCTCTTGTTTACTAATGTCTGAAAATTATAGCGTAATCCTCTTCTCTTCAAATATGTAACGTTAGCTGGGGTCAGCTTCTCCAAAGAGATTTGTTTATCCCCGTTGTCAAACGTAGTGCATAGCAACAGTGAAAATGTATCTTGACTCCCTCTAGTGGTTATTTTGGGGAAAAACAGGTGGTGGGCGTTTTACCCCACTCTACCCTATGTATATGAACTAGGGCTGTCAAAAGATTAATCACGATTAATCGCATCCAAAATAAAAGTTTGTGTTTACATAATATATGTGTGTGTACTCTGTTAATTATTATTTATAAATACACACACAAGCATGTATATATTTAAGAAAAAAATATTATTTTTTATATATAAAACATTTATATTTATATATTATAGATTATATAAATGTATATACAGTATATACATGCATTTATTTCTTAAATATATACATGAATGTGTGTGTATTTATATATAAATAATAATTAACAGAGTACACACACATATATTATGTAAACACAAACTTTTTTATTTTGGATGCGAATAATCGCGATTAATCTTTTGACAGCCCTAATATAAACATAATATTACCATCCGGTACCACAGTAAATTTTTTATATATGTGTGTGTGTGTGTGTGTTTTGGGACTCAAAGACATGGTAATCATGGTACTATATATAAAATGTACACAAATAGTACCATGAGTACCATGTCTTTGAGCCCCATGTAAATTTTACGGTACATGAATAGAAAAGCCAGAGTGTGTCAAACCCAGTCTATAGTTAGATGAAGAAAAACAGCCATAATGCGTTCACTCATGCAGTCCAGCACAGTCATTTCTCTAGTAAACCTGCTCTGTCATGCCCTCCTGAGCAACAGCCAGCAAAGCCACATGTGAGAGGGTATCAATCATCATGCGTCAGGACGGAGGAACGCTGCTCTGTAACCTCGCAGGATTAAATGCACCGGTCATACGAGCTCAGTCAAGTGATTATTGATCGTCTTTAGAGGTCCTCTGTAGCGGAGAGAGCCTATTGTGTTTGACACGCCGCTCTCAGGGTTTGATGGGATGCACTGAGTGTCCGCGTCCCTGGAGGAGTGTGTAATAGGAGAATATTGATCAGAGGTTTTGTGCAGGTCGCAGTGAGAATGAATCTCGAGTTTGTTCTCACAGGGTCAGTGGACGAAAGACCCAGGTGCACGAGAGGCGAGTCTTTAATGCGACCCAGCCATCTTTACTGACACTTATTGACTGTGCATTTATCTGTTTATAGACATCCCTGCACGCAGAAGGCATTGGCATTAGAGTACAGGAAGCTCGCAGGCCAGAGGAACAGTCAAAACCTCTTCAGCCTGTTTTGTGATGCAAATGACCTGCAGTTCCTGTTGATGTAATTGATGCTGCTTGTTTTAGTCAGTAGAAGTGGCACCACAATATGTTTTAATTTTCAAACTTTTGAACCCATTTAGCAGGTAAAATGAGACTGGATGCATTTTACAGCAGCTGAACACGGCATTAATGGGCCCAAAACTTTTGATGTTTTGAAGACCATTTTAGTGCTTCAAAAATGCTTTCTTGTATCCCGGTTTAAGGCAAGACATCACAGGTGAATAAGGTCAAAGTTCCCCAGTTGATTAATCATAAGACATGAAGACAAGTCGTTTTGAATTACAACTTTGCTGAAATGTTATGTATAAATATTAGTGCTGTCAAATCGATAAATGATTGATTAATCGCATCTAACATAAAAGTTTATGTACATGCGTGTCTGTATATATAAATAATTGTGTTTATAATTGTCAAACAATTAATCACATCCAAAATAAAAGTTTTTGTTTTTATAATATTTGTGTGTGTACTGTGTATAATTATGTGTATATATAAATACACACACATGCATGTATATATTTGAGAAAATTTGTTATATAAATATTTTATATATAAATATGTAATGCAATTATTTCTTAAATATATACATGTGTGTGTGTGTATTCAAATAATTACATAATTATTATATACAGTGCACACACAAATATTATATAAACACAAACTTTTATTCTGGATGTGATTTAATCGGTTGACGTGTAAGTATGTGTACACACACACACACACACACACACAAACTGTTATGTTAGATTATTAGTAGCACTAATAAAAAAAAAAAAGCGAAGTTCATAATTGTTTCAATTTGTCATATTACATTTAAATGTATTTACAGAGGGAATCTCCATATTATCAGAAAAGCCAGAACAAAAAGTTTCACTATATTTTTATACAACGTTATATGTTCATAGGATATATGAACAAACCCTTCTGTAAAAACTTCCAGAATACAGATAGGAAAGTTTAATGTATGCACGTGATTTCTGGCTCAAAAGATGTACTGTAATTGAAATCTACAGATGCAGATAACGTGTAATAAAATAAACACTTAAAAGTGTATTCTGGATGTTTTCTTTCCCCTAGTCTAAAAAAAACTAAAGCGCAAAATTTTCATGTGCATGAAAAAACCCCCAATGGTTTTGTCTGTATAGTGTCTTGCCTTAATATGTAGAGAAAACTAAGTAAACCATTAGCAGGTTACAGTCTTTAATTGATTTGACATCAGTTTTTTTACTAGATGAACATACAAAAATGTGTAGTTACTATGTTTGTCCTTGGTGGGGCAGCACTGTGACTCAGTGGTGCTAAGATTCTGACATGTCTTTTGAGTTGGGGTGTGTCTTAATCACTAATCAGCTCCCTAGTTCACTAGTCAGGGCACTGATCAGGAAGTCGGCCATTTTAAGGACTGTCTCAATCACAAAATCCAACCAGTGCACTGACACATTTGCCCCCTAAAAAGTCCCACAATGCACCGTGAAAACCAAGGAGCATCGATGCTCCCCATATTCCTTTAAAAGGATAGTTCACCTAAAAATGAAAATTCAGTCGTCATTTAATCATCCTCAAGTTGTTTTAAACCTGTATGAATTTCATTGTTTCCCCTTATGGTATGTCAATTATTTCCATGGTATACCAGATGTTGTACAGTGAGGACGTCATCAGTGTCCCAGTGTGTAGTGAGTCAGTATATCGTCATGGACATCAGGCTTGTGCTCAATCCTGAATTGAATTGAGAATGACTCCTGAATTCCAAATCAATTCTTGAATTTGAATAGATGTCAAAAACAGGATCTAGAATTACAATTTGAATTTCATATTTTAAGTGAAGTGTTTAATAATGAAGCTTTACAGTATGGCAGATATGATTGCATTACATATTTTATAAATGATATTAGTTTGATTAGTTGGGTCAATTCAATTCAAATTCCAATTCATTAATTGAATGGAGGCAATTCTGAATTTTGCACAAGCCTGATGTACATGATATACTGATTCACAACCTATAGGGAGTTGATTGAGACGCACACTTGGCCTGGGGATTAGGCATTTTTGGATTCCATATTTTGTAGTTCAACCCTAGTCCTAGTCCTGTAATGCTATTTCATGCATTCTGACTTATACACACTGTTAAAGAGTTGATTCTCATGCTAAACATGGCCAAAATAAAAAAAATGAGTTGGGCGTATGACAGTATTTCTGTGCCAAATACACTCCTTCAGGATTCGCACAAGTTTCGGAAAGTTTTTTTTCGAGTATGGCCCTGTATGGGCGGAATTCCTTGTATTTGCATTTCTCCCGGATGAGTACACACACTCACGTCAACCAGAACTAGTGCAAGAGCGGCAACAACGAGCTTCGTTCGGGTTACGGGATCAACAATGTCACTTAAGAAGTGTGTTTTTGGTTGTGAGGGAAATATAACCTTGTTCAGCTTCCCAAATAACCCAGCGTTAAGGGAACAGTGGATGCAGTTTGTTTTTCTGGAGTTCTGCGTGTGTATGTGTGTGTTTGTTCCCGGTCATGAGTGGAAACCGCAGGCGGTGAGTGAAAGTGCATCAAATGTGTGTGTGTCTTGTTGGCAATCGGCGTGTAAGTGCATATAATGTGAACAACACGGACGTATAGTGAAACACGGATGTATAGTGAATCGAAAGTTATCCAGGGATAATGCCATGATGTATTGTGTGTGTGTGTGTGTGTGCTCGTGTCTCCGCCCACTGCATGCCTTCACGAGTTCGGCTGTTTTCGGAAAGAATCGGTACAGCGTATCTGTCTTTTATAAATCTGATCAAACTAAAGACTCGTCGGACATATGAAGGATGCAACACTACTCTATAGGTACTCAAGATTAACATGAGACTGGCAGAAACTGTGTGTGTTATGCCCCCTTTAACCCTTTATTTAAAATCTACAAGTTGGAAAGTGTGAGTTAGAATAGTTTGCAATAGTGCGAACAAGTCTGTAAAGGTGGACTAGTGAGTGGATGAGTGTGTTTAATGTCCTCGACAGCCTCTGCCGTTCCACGTGTGGTATTACTGATGTATTTTTTTGTGTCATAGAATAAAACGTGAAAATATCTTGAGCTTTCAGGCAATTAACCAAAATCCCATTAGTGACCATTGCTGCCACTAATGCTGCAGACTTTCTTTTTCCCACCCTTTAGTTTTGTCATAATGATCTGATGTAAGATGAACTTTCGATATCTAGACAGGTCATGCTGTGAACAGAAGCTGTAAAGATCATGTTGAATGTGAGATAAAACTTCTAGCTTATGACTCACAGATTCTGTATTTCCTCCCAGCTGTCTGCCGGATCTGGACTGATGGATCTTAATCATTTCTTCTCTTCCGTCGTCTCCTCCGGTCTGTTTGTTTTCAGGCTCTCTGGTGCCCGTCACGGGAAGTTCAGTAGCTATGGATCTGAGAACATGATGGGAATCGAGCATTAATGACTATGACTCGCTTCCTGACTAGCCAAGTCTTTTCCTGTGTGCTGTCATACAATGGATGTCAGATGTGACATTCTACGAACTATAAGTAACTTTGCTACATGTAAACAAACTCTCATTAGAGTATTAGTTGACTGTCTGCTTATCTGATGCTCCCCACATTTGCAAGTACATGTCAACTTATTCTACAAACCCGAACCCTGACCTAATAGTCTACTAATACTCTAATGAGAGTTAGTAGTTGCAAAGTTACTTATAGAATCAGAATGTCTAAACTGGACCATCAAAATATGTCACTCTGTGATGATCGCTGAACATTTCGCAAATCTTGCAATTAGTTCTTGCCTTATAAGTTTCTTGGAAAACTGATAAAAAACATTTGTGCCTTAAAGGGATAGTTCACCCAAAAACGAAATGTTTATGTTTATCTGCTCACCCCCAGGGCATCCAAGATGTGGGTGTCTTTGTTTCTTCAGTAGAACACAAATGAAGATTTTTAACTCCAACCGTTGCAGTGTGATAGTCGTATAATGCATATCAATGGGGATATTTTAGAGTATGAGAGTAAAAACACATAGACATACGAATCCTTATTAAACCATGCGGCTCGTGGCGACACATTGATGTCTTAAGACACGAAACGATCGGTTTCTGCGAGAAACCCAACAGTATTTATGTTATTTTTTTACCTCTTATCAGACGAATGTCATCTAGTATTCCCAGCGCCATAACTTCCGGTGAATAAGGTCAAAATACTGGCGCGATCAAAGATATATATACATAGGTCCGCCCAGGCACTAATGAGGAATCTATGTATATATCTATGATCGCGCCGGTATTTTGCATGTATTTTGACCTTATTCGCCGGAAGTGATGGCGCGGGGGCGGCTGATGCAGAGCCATAGACAAAAATGAAATACATTTTTAAATATGAATATTTTTCTTACACAAACGCATCGATTCGCTTCAGAAGGCCTTTATTAACCCCCTGGAGCCGCGTGGAGCAGTTATTTGACGGACAGATGCGCTTTTTATGGACTTCAAAAACAGAGCAACTATTACTGCTATTATAAAGCTTGGATTGGCCAGAACATTTTTAATATAACTCAGATTTTATTAGTCTGAAAGAAGAATGACATATACACCTCGGATGACTTGAGGGTGAGTAAATCATGAGCTAATTTTCATTTTTGGGTGAACTAACCCTTTAAAGCCAGCCAATCAGATTAGATCTAGCCAGATCAAGAAAGTGCTTATTCATTCCATTCAATATGAACCAGGCAGTCAGTGAATGTCCAGTGGGTGGTCTGAGCATGATACTCTCCTTTATTCATAACTTTGATCACTTATAACATCAAATGAACAATTCCAGATTCCAGCAATTCGGCATGAGGTGACGTGTACTGTAGAAGTTCACCCTAAATGACTCTGGTGTGTCATATAGCACTGTGAAACTGAAACAGAGAAGGACTGATCATTGAGGGGCTGAAGAAAAGCATAATGAGTCATTAGTACAGTACTCACTATTGCACATGTTCATCATATAGCACGTCTTTAGCAGGATGACGCTAACAGTCTCTCTGTTGATCTATTCAGTCTTATACCTTTTTATTTGAGGAGTAATATAGTTCCTATCAGAATATGAAATGTGACATTTACCAAATAAATCCAACATGGTCAAATAAGCAGCTGAACAATAAGACAAACTTATTTCAGTAACTATTGTTACCAAATCTGCCTTTTGGAAGTACATACTGTGCAAATATACAATAGTGAATTAATACTATAATAGTGACTCTTTGTTATGATAAGAAAGAGGCATTTTGGCAGTTCTTTCATACCATTTGTAACCTTTTATTTTTAAACATACACAATATTATTGTGATTTTTTTTCCGTCAAAAAGGTGACGTCACAACAAATTATCTATCAAGTCTGCAAAAAACTCTGTCTGTCTGTCTATCTATCTATCTATCTATCTATCTATCTATCTATCTATCTATCTATCTATCTTTTTTTTATTTTAAATTTATTTTAAAATGTAATTTATTCCTGTGATCAAAGCTGAATTTTCAGCATCATTACTCCAGTCTTCAGTGTCACATAATCCTCCAGAAATCATTCTAATATGATGATTTAGATTTACTGCTCAAGAAACATTTATTGATTTGATTTCTGAAGGATCATGTGAAACTGATGTGTGTACACACACACACACACACACACACACACACACACACACACACACACACACACACACACACACACACACACACACACACACACACACACACACACACACACACACACACTGTATGTACACACGGTTAGTTCTTGGTTAAATAAACATTACATAAAGACCAAATACAATTCTATTTTGTATTTTTATTGTAAATAATGTTCTATTTATTAAAGCGAAGTATAAATCTCATCAAGTTAGTGTTTTTACAATTTCACAATTATTCCAAAATAATAAAGGCAGTAACAATTTAAACAATATATTTTATTTGTGAACTAATGTTCAGCTGTTCTTTTTAATGGTCAACTTATTATCGCAACATCAGTCACAGACATGATATACCTTTAACTTCGCCAAGCCAATTGATCACTAAAAAAACCCCACAGTTATCGTGTTTTCAGGCCATTTCAAGTTTGAATTCTACATGACATAAAGCGGTGATATCAGGGTGATATCTAAGTGGCTGAACGCGCACAAAAACAAGAGGTGGGATTAATCACACGAACCAATCATAACCGATCATAGCGCGATGGAGGCAGTGCCTCCTCTCACGTGACTTTCCCCCATTCATTCGCTCTGGAGAGGCGAGACAGAGACGTGGCATCCTGCTATAACTTTACCTGTGTTCTATAGAAAAAACAGTGATTTTTAAGTGTCACGTTGTGTAATATTTGCATTGTTAATGAGTTATTTTCTCATTCATTTTTTTGAGGAGGCATTGCCTCCCTTGTCACCTCAGAGGAAACGCCCCGATATATAAGTATTCGCTGCATAGCTCATGCCACACTGTTTCTGTTACAGACGCAACACTTCAGAAACCTCATGTTTGTTGAGGATTGATGCGAGCGGTGCAGGTATGACGTCACTTTGTAGGCCAACCGAGAAAAACCTGATAGGATTTTCCCATTGGCTTTTGGATTATCGCAAAAAACAAGCTCTGTGATAAACAAAAGTTTATGATACTTGCATGTTTTGTCCATCAAGATAATAATCACAGATGAACACAACTTTTATGAATTTAGCAGTCTAAACACAGTCGGCAGAAGTAAAAAGCTAAAGGTAGGCTATAAACGGACAACACCACGGTCGCTCGACTTAAACGTCACCATCAATAAGCTTTCGACAACTCTTCCAGTTTCCAACTCTTCCCAAAACGTTTGAGTTAGAATAGTTTATAAGCATAATGAGGCAGTAAAAGCAGACTGAGTTAACTTTTTTTCTGGCGTGATGATGTTTAATCTGACAGCCTCTGTAGTCCTATTTAGCCACTTTTTAGCAACCGCCTTTTTCAAGAGTGGAGTAGTACTGATGTATGAAAGTGTCTTGAGCTTGTGTTCACCACATACTTTATTTCAGCCATTTAACCAAAACCCCAACACATTGACTTTATGATGAGGGAACCGGAAGTGCTAAAATGCTAACTTGCTTCCGCATTTTGGCCTACAAAGTGATGTCAAACCTGCAGCACTCTGGTGCATGAAATCCAATTTTTTTCTTAAAAACAAGTAGGGATCCAAGCCACAGAGATCAGATAGTTGAGGGTGGACTCTCTAGTCGGTAAATAACCACTGGGAACACCCTAGGAACCACATAGCTGTGCAATCAAAACACTTCTCAGAAAATTTTAGCAGTTGCATAGCAACGCCCTAACTACCGCCCACCACAACACCCTAGCAACTTGCCGGCGAGTCATGCACCACCCATGCTTTCTTCAGAAAATGAAACCTTGCCGTTTCATATAATAGTCACCACTAATCTATATCTCAGACAGAAACCAAATAGTTTAAAGTGCAGTTTGAAAATGCTTGTAGGATTTGACTCAAAAAGGTCAAAATCACAGCCTATTTTTTCCCACAGTCACATGATTTTATAAAATCCACAATTGCATTTGTTGAAAAGTCATTTTGCATCTTGTTTGAAGAGTCTGTCTGATCTATTTTGTACACTGCAAACAAAATATATTTTTGTCTTGGTTTCCAGTACAAATATCGAAACATTCTTAAATCGACACATTTATTTGAGAAATGCAAAATGATTTACGATATTAAGTCTTGTTTTTTTGAAAAATATATAAAAAATTATTGAGTTTGTGCTTAAAACATGAAAAAAATATCTGCCAATGAGATAAGAAATTAACCTAGTTCAAAGAGATTTTATCTTCTGACAAATATTTTTTCTTAGATATTTTACACTTTCATTGAATACATTGCCAAAGGTATTGGGACACTCCTCTAAATCATTGAATTCAGGTGTTCCAATCACTTCATGGCCACAGGTGTATAAATCAAGCACTAGGCCTGCAGACGCTTCTACAAACATTTGTGTAAGAATGGGCCGCTCTCAGGAGCTCAGTGAACTCAAGCGTGGTACTGTGATCAGTTGCCACCTGTGCAATAAGCCAATTCGTGAAATTTCCTCACTACTAAATATTCTTTATTAGTGTTATTATAACAAAGTGGAAGGAATTGGGAACAACAGCAACTCAGCCATGAAGTGGTAGGCCACGTAAAATCACAAAGCGGGGTCAGCGCATGCTGAGGTGCACAATGCACAAAAGTCGCCAACTTTCTGTCAATAGCTACAGACCTCCAAACTTCATGTGGCCTTCAGATTAGCTCAAGAACAGTGTGTAGAGCTTCATGGAATGGGTTTCTATGGCTGAGCAGCTCATCCAAGCCTTACATCACCAAGTGCAATGCAAAGAGTGGGATGCAGTGGGGTAAAGCACGCCACCACTGGACTCTAGAGCAGTGGAGACGTGTTCTGTGGAGAGACCAATCACACTTCTCTGTCTGGAAATCCCATGGACGAGTCTGGGTTTGGCGGTTGCCACGAGAACGGTACTTACCCGACTGCATTGTGCCAAGTTTGGTGGAGGGGGGATTATGGTGTGGGGTTGTTTTTCAGGGGTTGGGCATGGCCCCTTAGTTCCAGTGAAAGGAACTCTTAATGCCTCAGCATACATTTTTGGACAATTTTATGCTCACAACTTTGTGGGAACAGTTTGGGGACGGCCCCTTCCTGTTCCAACATGACTGCGCATCAGTGGACAAAGCGCCGGTCCATAAAGACATGATGAGCGAGTTTGGTGTGGAGGAACTCGAGTCCTGACCTCAACCCGATAGAACACCTTTGGGATGAATTAGAGCGGAGACTGAGAGCCAGGCCTTCTCGTCCAACATCAGTGTCTGACCTCACAAACACACTCCTACACCTTGTGGAAAGCCTTCCCAGAGGAGTTGAAGCTGTTAGAGCTACAAAGGGTGGGCCAACTCCATATTAAACCCTATGGATTAAGAATGGGATGTCATTAAAGTTCATGTGCATGTAAAGGCAGGCGTCACACAACTTTTGGCAATATAGTGTATATATAGTAAATTTTCCATCCCAAGTAAATGTGTCTTGATTTAAGAATGCTTAGTATTTTTGTCTTGTTTTCCATTACAAATATCTAAGTTAGGAAATCATCTTTTGCAGTGTACTTGATAATCCAGTGGATGTGCTGTGTGAAGTTGTTGGAGATCATTGAACTGATGGTGCATTCCTGTCATGGGTTGGTTTCTGTCGGTTTAATTGAACTCAATCTCTCTCTCTCTCCCACACACACACACACACGCTCTGATCTCCTTCAGGGGTCAGTATGTGTCTCCTCTGAGCTCTGGCCCCTCACTGCCCTCACATGCATTGCTGTGGGAACTTGACCAGTCATCTGTACAGTTATGAGAGGCATGCGGTGGAGAGGAAGCAGTGGTTTGGTGAGTCAGCGCCTCATGAATCGTTCCGTTCCATTGGCCTTTGGCTCTCTTTAGCTCTTTGAGTCATCTAGATCCCTGTGGTCCTGTGAGATGGGTGTGTGTGTGAGGGGGAGGAAAGCTTGCGTTCCTCTGTTTCTGGTCCATTTGTTCTGCCTTTGTATTGTTCATTTCTGTAAGTGCGACTGTCAAGAGAAGCAGTGAATGGTAAGTCAATATCTAATCAATACTTAGAGCTAGATGGGCAGTAACTCGTGACACGCAGCTGCGGAGGAATGTTTTTGGGATGTATTTACTCTGATTTGTTGTGTTTATAAGAAATATAAAACTGTGCAATACGTTATATCATGCACCCATAATGAAATCGAGATATTTCACTGTGATAGTAGTACTAGGCTGGCACTTTCCCAAACCGTAAAAACATTTGCAAAGCGTTTGTTGTAAATTGTGCCTTAAGGTCTGCAGCGCGCTGACAAATTACAGCACATGACATCAATAACGCTTTGATATTGGCCCTGCGCGCCAGTTTGCTAGTTGAAGGCGATGAATCTGTTTGCGCTATGATTGTGGTGATTCATTACCTACAGTCTGAATAGTGCAGACGTTCTGGAGTTATGGTTATGGAAGTGTTTGATATTGTTCCACTCAAATGGCAGACAGCCATCCAGACCTTCTGTTTGTTTTTCTTGAATAAGTCAAAGGTTTGTTTAATGATCTTGGTGCGTAGATCCTGTGCATGCACAAGTGTATTTTCATTTATAAACAATATATCCTCTGGTATACGTCATGTTTCTATGACCGCGTACCTATGCAATTGGTAGGTCAGCAAATGTAACCCATTGATGCATGATTTTTTTTTTTTACTTAAAATGAATATGCCATTACTTACATTGCCATAATAGTAGTAGAAATTCCACATCAATGTCACCACATATTTGTAATTTGTTGTCATATATACTTAATGTATCAACTGGCGTAAATGTGTGATCTTCCTAGCTTAACTAGAGAGTTATACTTTGTTATGTTGTCCCTCTAATAGAAAAGGAAGTGACCTTCTTCATTTCCCAGAGACCTTTGGATTTTTCCCAGCACAGTGTGGGAAAACAGTCCCTCCTCTGGTCTATCTTTAGCTGCTTCACTGCAGTCCATTGAGACACACACTGGATAAGTCCTAATTTGTGTGCTAGCCATAATTAGTGCATTCCTAATCATAGCATTTAGAAAATAGTATGCACATACCGTGCACTATGCATTCCCAAAGTGTGCATTCAAGCTCTCCTTTTTTGGCTAATATTGCCCACAATCCCTTGTGACGCAGAAGTCGAGAAAAACACTTAGAAAAACAGATGAAAAAATGTATGAGAAAATCCTCAACGCAAATATTACAAAATGTGACATTAAAAATCAATAGTTTTTGTATATAGTAACCCTATCCAACAGAAAAAAGACGCACGCACATGCACACTATCTTTACTATCTTTGTATATTCCAGTGGCGTAGGCAGAATTTTATTTTTGGTCGGGCCTGGGCAAAAGTGAGCGGGCACTTTCACACTTGTCACTGTCAACATAAACCAAAACTGTAGCTTCTACCTGTCCACATACAAAACATGAGCAGCGGTTACAACAAACGTTAGACACTTTATTTCCACTTTTTGAACATTTTCTTCATTTTTAATTGAAAATAAATGCCTTTCCGAACTGATATGTGATGGGAAAAGGAAGTACAGCGAGTTCGGCAAAAGCCCTATTTGAACCGCAGGTTGAATTGTGTCAAAACTTCGTGCCACGCCCCTTACCCCTACACTACACGACTGACAGACACTGATGGCCTGTTCCTGGCTTTACAGAATGAACCTGCGCTTGGAATTGAAAAGTCTTACTGTTACTTGCGGCCTGATGGATGGGTTCTCTCCTGCGTTAATGCAAGTTTTTAAAATATTTTTATAGAACTTTGCATCGCTGCTGTTTATCTATCACACAACTGCAAATTATAGGCTAAGTGAATCGGTAAACACACTTCATGAACTCACAGGCGCGATCTGCGCGACATATATGCGACAGCCTGACACCTAATTGCCTAACACAGCTGTCAATCAAACTCATCAAGTATTATGCAAAAAACATAGACTGTAAAAAAAAAACCACATTTGATTTATTTTAGTATTTGCGATGTTATAATAATTTTGTAATTAAGTAAAAAAAAAATAAACATTTTAACATTTTTTAACTATTTATTTGTATGATACAGCTGCAAATAAGTATTTGAACACCTGAGAAAATCAATGTTAATATTTGGTACAGTAGCCTTTGTTTGCAATTACAGAGGTCAAACGTTTCCTGTAGTTTTTCTCCAGGTTTGCACACACTGCAGGAGGGATTTTGGCCCACTCCTCCACACAGATCTTCTCTAGATCAGTCAGGTTTCTGGCCTGTCGCTGAGAAACACAGAGTTTGAGCTCCCTCCAAAGATTCTCTATTGGGTTTAGGTCTGGAGACTGGCTAGGCCACGCCAGAGCCTTGATATGCTTCTTACAGAGCCACTCCTTGGTTATCCTGGCTGTGTGCTTCGGGTCATTGTCATGTTGGAAGACCCAGTCTCGACCCATCTTCAATGCTCTAAATGAGGGAAGGAGGTTGTTCCCCAAAATCTCGCAATACATGGCCCCGGTCATCCTCTCCTTAATACAGTGCAGTCGCCCTGTCCCATGTGCAGAAAAACACCCCCAACGCATGATGGTACCCCCCCCATGCTTCACAGTAGGGATGGTGCTCTTAGGATGGTACTCATCATTCTTCTTCCTCCAAACACGTTTAGTGGAATTATGACCAAAAAGTTCTATTTTGGTCTCATCTGACTGACTTTCTCCCATGACTCCTGGATCATCCAAATGGTCATTGGCAAACTTAAGATGGGCCTGGACATGTGCTGGTTTAAGCAGGGGAACCTTCCGTGCCATGCATGATTTCAAACCATGACGTGACGTCTTAGTGTATTACCAACAGTAACCTTGGAAACGGTGGTCCCAGCTCTTTTCAGGTCATTGACCAGCTCCTCCCGTGTAGTACTGGGCTGATTTCTCACCTTTCTTAGGATCATTGAGACCCCACGAGGTGAGATCTTGCATGGAGTCCCAGTCCGAGAGAGATTGACAGTCATGTTTAGCTTCTTCCATTTTCTAATGATTGCTCCAACAGTGGACCTTATTTCACCAAGCTGCTTGGCAATTTCCCCGTAGCCTTTTCCAGCCTTGTGGAGGTGTACAAGTTTGTCTCTAGTGTCTTTGGACAGCTCTTTGGTCTTGGCCATGTCAGTAGATGGATTTACTGATTGTATGGGGTGGACAGATGTGTCTTTATGCAGCTAACGACCTCAAACAGGTGCATCTAATTTAGGATAATAAATGGAGTGGAGGTGGACATTTTAAAGGCAGACTAACAGGTCTTTGAGGGTCAGAATTCTAGCTGATAGACAGGTGTTCAAATACTTATTTGCAGCTGTATCATACAAATAAATAGTTAAAAAATCATACATTGTGATTTCTGGATATATTTTTTTTTAGATTATGTCTCTCACAGTGGACATGCACCTACGATGACAATTTCAGACCCCTCCATGATTTCTAAGTGGGAGAATTTGCAAAATAGCAGGGTGTTCAAATACTTATTTTCCTCACCCAACTTGAAAGATCAGGGCTTAAAGAAAAGGCAGCTGCTATTTGCACTAAGTGAAAATAGTGATGTATTCTATTTACACCATGTAAAAGTAGTTATTTGCAATATGTGTAAATAGTAATTAGATGCTATTTATACTTTATTTTGACAGATACATACTATTTGCACCTCAGTATTGTTGTACATTAACAGGATGCAATAATAACAGAGTGTAAATTATTATATTTATTAAAATTATTAAATGGATGCTGCCTTAATGGGACAATAAAAGCCCTCCCTACACCGACCCCTAACCCTACCCAATAAATGTATTTAATATTATTAAACATTTCGTTAGGCAATTTACTTCCACTTTTAGAACATTTTCTTAATTTTTATTGAAAGTAAATGCCTTTCCGATATAATAAGTGATGGGAAAAGGGAGAAGAGCGAGCTCTGCAAAAGATGCATACTTTTATGTTTCCAATACTGGCATATTATTTTTCAGCACACTGAAAAGTATGTGCATTCCCGTTATGTGCATTCATGAAATGAATACTTTAGTTTATAGCATAAATATTGTAATCGGGATGCATCTGACGTGTGCTTTGATGTTGTGGTATAATGGCTGCTAAATCTAATAATAATTAGATTTAATTGTATGTGCACGTTTTTAGAATGTCCTTGATGTCCTTGATGCAAAGCACTTTTTGCAGAAGTGTAGGGTCTTGTTTTGATATTGCCATGATGCAGAACACACTTAGATTAGCCCTTAATGGAGGCATGTACCCCACACTATAGTGTATTACATTTACATTTACAGTAAGTGGAGAGCGTCAGAACTGATAAACCGCTGGCTCCAGGGAGCATGATGCACTGCGTGGGGTGCATGGGCGGCTATGACAGAGATGAGTCAGCAGTCTTACCCAGCAAAAACTTAATTAGTCTTTAACATTAATCTTGATCTAGAGCGTAACATTCTCATAGACTGATGATACTCGGAGAGGTTTCAACTATAGCGTCTCGTGAGAGAACTGAATTGCAGGTTTGTTTTGTGATTTATTTGTCTTTGATAGAAGGCTTCAACTTCTATGTGTGTGTGTAATAAGACAGTCTAAATGTATATGCATCCTATTTTACATTGAGATGGCATTGCATTGGTGCATGTGTCAATCATATTATTTGTGTAGGCGAAGTATTTATTGATGCCTTTTGCTTTTGCATTGCTCATTTTTCAAAAATTTTACAGCATTTAGCATTTGGACAGTATGTCAAGACTCAGATTTACTTTTATGTGTTGTGTTTAGTATTTTGCATAATGTATATTAATTGGGGATGGTTAATATAATGCATATTTTCTAATTAAATCTGGCAGTGAATGAGACGATGCTTTCACTTGACAGCTTACTGGGCCACGTCATTTATTGCATTTACTTGACCGCTATAATTTACACGTCATTTGATGACCATATTTAACCTTTTGGTATTATATATATACATAGCGAAAATTGCTATTTTATTCAACACAAAATATAAGTCCTAGTTTATGGGCGTTGATATTAAATGCACTGCATAGAATAATAATTAATTTGTCCTCACCAGCCAGAAAAAAAGTAAATATGATTTGTTCATGTTTTGAAATGCAAATATTGGTAACACATTACAATAAGGTTGTATTAACATTAGTTAATGCATTAGTTATCATGGAACAACACCTCTGTTCAGAATTAGTTAATCTTTGTTAACGTTAGTTCATAAAAATCCAGCTGTTCATGTTAGTTCACAGTGCATTAACTAATGTTAGCAAGATTTTAATAATGCATTAGTAAATGTTGAAATTAACAAAGATAAATAAATGGTTTATAAGTGCAGTTCATTATTAGTTCATGTTAACTAATGTAGTTAACTAATGTTAACCATTGAACCTTATTGTAAAGTGTTACCCAAATGTTATATTTTCTCAGTAACACTTTACAATCACATTAGTTCCCCACTTTAGTTGACATGAACTTTGATTTAACAATACTTTTTACATGCATTAATCTTAGTTAGGGCTAATTTCAACATTATTAAAATCAAACGTATTTGTTAACATTAGTTCATGCACTGTGAGCTAATATACAAACTAACAAAGTTTCATAAATACAGTAACAAATGTATTGCTCAAAGTTCATGGTGGTTAATACATTAACCAATGTTAACAAATGAAAGCTTATTGTCAAGGGCCACCATTGTTCATTTGTCATGTCTGCTGAGATTTTTGTGTAATGACGTGATAAAAGGGGGCATTGTTAATAAGTTTATATGAGTTGTTATGATTTCTGGTAAAGATGACGTTGAGCTGGCAAAATGTCATTTTAATGTCACAGGAAAAGGACGTGTATCAGTTGTTTGAGTAGAATCAGGTGACAAATGACTCTAAAATTGCATATTTGATCATCCGAGCTTGGTTTCAGTTCGATTTCCCGTCATACCGAACTAAGCGAATTACTAGTCGTGAATGTTTGTGAAATGGTGTAGTCATTTAGTTTGGTCTCTCTTTTTAGTAGTAAGATTCAGCAAAAAAAATTTTTTTGAAGGGTGCAAAGAATAGGTTTGCTGATGCATGATGTCTAACTGCGTGGTCCAGGCCCTCCGGTTTCTTCAGCTTTTAGTCAGAGCTGTGCAGATTATAAATGTGTTAACTCTTGCATATCGACGGTCCATCGTGGGCAAGGAATCTCACACATTTCCCCCCATTTGTTAACTTTCACTTCACCAAGGCAGGGGGTCTAAAAATAATCACGATTTTACATCACATAGTGACCTGACACGAGTAAGAATAGAGTTTACAATAAGCTCTCATTTGTTAACATTAGTTAATGCATTAGCTAACAATGTGTGTGTGTGTGTGTGTGTGTGTGTGTGTGTGTGTGTATGTATGTATGTATGTATGTGTGTGTGTATATATACTGTATATATATATATATATATATATAAAGGGTTAGGGTATAATAAAGGGTTAAGGTTAGTTGTAACACTTTTCAATAAGGTTTCATTAGTTAACAACTTAACTACTTTAGTTAACATGAACTAAGAATGAACAATACTTACAGCATTTATTCATCTAAATTAATTTCAACATTTACTAATGCATGATTAAAATCAAAAGTTGTATTTGTGAACATTAGCTAATGCACTAACATGAGAACTAACATGAACAAACAATGAATGACTGTATTTGGTAACACTTTATTTTACAGTGTCCTTCTTACAGATGTTACATGCACTTACCATAGTAATAACAGTAAATTATGCATAATTGCATGTAACTAATCCTAAACCAAACCCTAAACCTATAGTAAGTACATGTAGTTACTTAATATTACTCAGTACTTGAACGTATAATTACACTGTAACACAGACACCTTAAAATAAAGTGTAACCCTGTATTTTATTAACTAACATTAACATATATATTAATAAATACTGTAACAAATGTATTTCTCATGGTTAGTTCATGTTAGTTAATAAATTAACTAATGTTAACAAATGAAACCTTATTGTAAAGTGTTACCATTTAAAGCATATTTTAAAGATCTAGTTGTTCATGTTAGTTCACAGTGCATTAACTAACAAATACAACTTTTGATTTTAATAATGTATTAGTAAATATTAAAATTATCAAATGCTGTGCAAGTATTGTTCATTGTTAGCTAATTAAGTGGATGAATGTTAACAACTGAAACCTTATTGTAAAGTTAAAAAAAAAAGTCCTATTTAAATGTATTAATATTATCATGTACTGCAAAGGCCCCACAATGTGCAAATTGACAATTGTATAAGTGCATAAACAACAAGTTTAAGAAATGATGAACACATATGGAAGTGTTTTCTCCTCATATTTAAAATGTTATTTAGATTTTGTAGGATTATATGGTTATGGATATCTATATTTAGTATTTAGTTCCCTGCTGCTTGTGACTCTTTTACAGAACACCCCTGTGACTAAATTTTGGTTCACGCCACATAAAATTATTTCATTTGTAGCTTTTTCTGTCAATATTTTCTATAATATTTTCATGTGGTTGGTCATAATGATCCGTTGTGTTTTTGTATTTAAAGGACCGATATAATGAGGAATAGTGCATGTTTTCTGCTGATGGAGATGATGATATTTAGCCGTCTGCTGTAGGCTTGGGCGGTGCGGAGAAGAGAGCTGTGTGATAATGACTCACTATTATATAATACAGTATTGTTAGAATAGTTTGTGCTCAGATAACATGCTTTAAATATTGTCTTTTCAAACAGAAATTGTTTTCAAATTATTTCTCCTAGTGTCATTATTTACACTTTTTGGATGTAATTTTTTACAGAATTAATGGCAAATACAGCTGTCAATCAAGATGTTTAAAGCCAGACGTTTGAATGATGATTCACTATCATTGTATAAAAATGTGCATCTTAGACATTCTACTAAATGTCTCATTTTGTATCCGATTAGAGTAATTCAAATAATTTATTTCCTACTTTAGACTTGTTTAGAAGGTTGGGGTCAGTAACATGTTTTTTTTTTAAGAAGTCGCTTATACTCACAAAGGCTGCATTTATTTGAACAAAAAAAAAGTAAAAATGGCAATATTGTAATTTTATTTTAATATACTGTAAATGTATTCCTGTGTAATCATTCTAATATAATGATTTGCTGCTCAAAAAACATTTCTGATTATTATCAATGTTAACAGTTTTGCTGCTTCATATTTTTGTGGAAACCTTGATACTTTTTTTCATGATTATTTGAATAGAAAGTTCAAAAGAACAGCATTTATTAGAAATATAATTTCTTTATTATATATTCTATATATATATATATATATATATATATATATATATATATATATATATATATATATATATATATATATATATATATATATATATATATATATATATATATATATATATATATTTTGTAACATTATAAATGTCTTTACTTTCACTTTTGACTAATTTAATGCATAAAAGCATATATTTCTTAAAGAAAAATCTAACTGACCCCAAACATTTGAAAGATAGTGTGTATATATAAAATTTGCTCAGTTCTTAAAAATAGCTACAGTATAATTTTGCCGTCTTTGTTGGCCGATCAATGTGACAAATTTGAAATAAGTGATTTTTTTTTTTTTACTCAAACAGTGACCGCTATTTTCAGTCATTTTTTTTCCCCTTACAAATCTTAAAATCAGTAGACGCTGTGTGACTAAACTCAGGAGCAACTCAATGTTCATCTGTCACTGAAAATGATCTACTATAGATATTTTGACTGTCATTTAAATATTTTTTTTCATCGTCTTGTTGACACATAATCTAATGATTAAATATGAATATTTAATGTTGATTTACATGTGATGATGATGTGGTGCAGAGAGGCCTGATCACTCTCATTGATTGCTGTGGTCTCCGCCCACTCCTCCTCCTCCACCAATGAGAGCACAGCAGTTCACAGGAGGTTTTAAAGCTGCACTGATGAAAATGATTCTGTGGTGAAGTAAATACTACAGAAGAAACAGATTTAATTTCTACAAGAAAAAGTTAGTTCAGAATAATAAACAAAACAAACAAAGTGATTTTATATTATGACTCAATTTAAGCTTGTAGAAATTATAAAATCAACATAAAATTAGGTAAAACCACTCAACATACTCAATTGATACTTGTCTTCCCATCATGCACTGGGGCATGGATAATTAATAAGGTTGATTTTTCGCTGTTTTCCATCTGTATTTACAGTAACTTGTGATTTTGTGACATTTGGAGTTCATTTTCTACTCAAAATGACACATTCATACTCAAAAACGATACTTCGAATGTTACCGTCACTATGTATTGTGTACTAAAGTAATGAGATCTGTGTCCAGGTGGAAACTGAGTTTACTATTTTGTAGATGTGGTGTCTACACCACACATGTATTATTTACTTAGATGTCACACTTTAAAAGTGTGGTTTAATTCAATGTTTTATTGTTTGAGCAAAAAGATTTGCAAAGGAAACTTCAACCTAGTAGAAATTACTCAACCTTTTACTTTACCAAGTTAAAATAACTTATTTTCTTTGTTCATTTTACTTAACAAATGCTGGGTTAAAAACAACCCAAGTTGGGTTGAAAATGGACAAACCCAGGTTGTTTTAACCCAGCAGTTGGGTTAAATGTTTGCTTAAACTTGCTGGGTTTGTCCATTTTCAATCCCAACTTGGGTTGTTTTAACCCAGCATCTTTTTTTAGAGTGTAGTTAAGTAGAGTTTACTCAATTCCACATTTACTTAATTTTTCTTTTGTAAGTTTTTGCATGCATATTTTTAGTTTTTTTCAGTGTGGTTGATCGAGGTGGTTGGAACACAGATCCATTTATCTATTTTTCCTCCTTGCTGTATGTATGGTAATATAGGCCTAATGTTTAGTTTCCTCCTTTGCTTTTCCACATCTTGAAGTTTTATATTTTTTCAAATTAGTTTAGGGCTCTTAAGTTGTGCTCAAATAGAGCAATAAGGAATGGGAAAAAACTGAAAGATTTTTGAAGCAATTTCCCCTTTGGTCAAATAAACTTGAGTGAAAAGGTTTCAAAAACATTATTTGGAAAGTTTGTTCCAGTTCCAAGCACTTAAGTTCATTATACAAAGAGCATAGTTATGAAAAGTTAGAGCAGTGGCAGTCATTTATGTTAATTTATGACAGTTACTGTATTCACCCAGTCGGTGTCGCCAAACACCCGCTGAAGCTGCAGCTCTGAGCTCTGTTTTCCTATTGTGTTGAAGTTGTTTCGGCGCAGGTAGGCTGTATATCTCTCCCCATATAACACAGATGAGTCACTAACGTCATTTTGAAACAAAAGGGAACTCTCTTTAATATCGGAGTTTCGTTTACAAACGTGAAACCTTTAATACTTCACAGAAATACGTGGGTTTTTGATAATGAACACACGCATACACAGACCCGAACACTTTTCACACTGATGACGAGTTTTAACGGTCATTAGCATCGTAAATCCTGCAAAGTTTTTTATATTTTCATTTTTTATGAGGTGTATGTACATTTATAGCACTATACTTATAATATATTAGCTTTTCATCAAATTACAAAAAAATATATAAATAAAAATCAACAACTAGCTAATAGCTTAGTGACGGTAACATCAACAAGTTCTTTTCTGATTGCCGTTTACAATCTCTCTATTTTTTTTTCCTCTTTCTGAAAGTTATGAAAACACTATTGTGGAGTTTTATTTACCTATTTGCGTCAATGGGAACACAAAGAAATATCTATCTATCTATCTATCTATCTATCTATCTATCTATCTATCTATCTATCTATCTATCTATCTATCTATCTATCTATCTATCTATCTATCTATCTATCTATCTATCTATCTATCTATCGTATTCTCTATATAATATAGGTTTACCCAATTTATGAGGACTTTTGAGAAACCCAGAAATGTGAAAAAGGTCACAATTCGATGACAGCTCATTACTTTCATAATAAATTACTCATAAACGGTCACAAACGGTTGTGTGGGATTCTGTCCTGCTTTGCTCCGGTTGACAATTTTTAGAAGAGCACGTGGAATCATTTCCAGTCAGTTTGAAGAAATTAAAGCTATTTTGACCAAAGCTAAAAATCCTTCCATATGGCATCTATTAAAATTGTAATAGGCTATACCTGCTTTGCCTTTAAAAGATGAATCTGATCTCAGATTATTATATTTTGGTTTCATTGCCTCAGTGCGTGTCTTGTTTGCTAACCACATTCTGAAATATGATTAAATATCCAGATTAACATAAATCCGTAGGTTGGTTTTCATGAATTGCGACACATTTGTTTGCCTGTTCATTTACATTTCCGTGTTTTTGGAGCTTGATAAAATGTCAAGATGATTATTTTCACATGAGTATACACTGAAGGCATATACTCTTAATGACATTCATGGTTGTAATCTGATTTATTCAGACATTTATAAATATTTTAATGATGAATTAAACTAGTTAATTTTTGCACTTTAGCTCCAACAAAGCAGGATAGGTTAGACTACTAGAATAGACGTTTTCCTATCAAAGGCCTTCGTTCTCATCCCTTGTTTATGTGTCATTGTATATTATTAACTGTACAACAAGTGTGATTTGCATTTTCAGTCAGATCCTCCGAGGGCGTTTATTTCCTGAGCACGCCTCTTATCTAAAACCTCTCAAATTTACTCTCATGTGTCAGCTTTTTTTTTTTTTTAGCTTAAATGTGTGAACACCAAAGTATTAGCTAATATGCTGGGGGGAAGATTAGTAACAGGCTTTAAATCTACATCACAAACACAATTTCTGTACATTTAAAATTAAAGTACATAATTATTACTGACATACTGATTCAATTTTAGGTTACACTTTATTTTAAGGTGTCCTTATTACAGTGTAATTATATATTTAAGTACTGAGTAATATTAATTAACATGTATTTACCATGATGTTACACTTTATTTTAAGGTGTCATTGTTACAATGTAATTATATATTTAAGTACCGAGTAATATTGAATAACTACATGTACTTACTACAGGGTTAGGGTAGGATTAGGGTATGGTTTAGGGTTAGTTGCATGTAATTATGATTAATTTACTGGTATTACTAAAGTAACTACATGTGACATATGTAACAAGGACACTAAAATAAAGTGTTACCTGTTATAGTTGCATGTATTTATGCATTTTACTGTTGTTACTATGGTAAATACATGCATAACAATGGGACTGTAAAATAAAGTGTTACCCAATTTTATTATGCATATTGCATATATGTTTATGCATATATTTTAAAACGGACTGTTAGCTCTGGTGTTGGAAATGCATGTCAGCAAAACAGGCTGAGAGAAAGTTTCTTATCTAAAATGAGTGCAAAAAAAGTGCAAGAAGCCACATAATCAATACGATTTTTAAAGAAACAAATGCCGCCCGTGCTCAGGTTTCCTCACTGACATTTTGAGTTTCACACACATTGGGCGTTCGATCTTTACAGCCAACACAAAAACACTTTTAGCATAAACATACAGTTCATTCTCTAGTCTATACGGTTGCATGATTTATTAGTGTGCAAAATAATTTTCTTGATTTGTTTAAAAAAAAAAAAAAGCTCTGATTTTGTGCTTTTGATATTTAATTTGGCCACTTTCGACCTGCATTAGATTTGTTTTTGTGTTCTTCTCACGCAGCCACGGTGTGCCATTTCCTGTTTGCTATTACAACATCATGTTTTGTTTTTCTTCTTAATGCATCTTATCTTTAGCTGTAAACTAATAGCTGTGATTTTATAGGAATATCAGTAGTATGGTTGGCGTGTGCATGTAGGCTGCAGCCTTTAATCATGACATTCACACACTGTGGGTGGATGAAGAAAATTTTTGAATTTCATATAAGGGTGTAAAGTCGACTATAATTCAATATGGGTTTCTTCTGAGATTTCGAATGGACCATCAGCTCTAGTTCGTGATAAGAGATAATATCACATTCAGTATTACTCAGTGGAAACAGTGACAGGGCGGCATATGAAGGATCAGCGTCAGATAGAAGATGATCAAATGTTTGTTGTCTACAATGTAATAGCTAAGGAGGGTGAGTCGCTTGCTTTTGAATTGTTATTTGCTATTTTAAGATAATAAAAGCAATATGAGATTTGATTTGCTCAGGCTGAATTTAGAGATGTTTGAGATGACTGGTGTTGTTTGGGAAGGGTGTGGGCGTCTATACAGTGAATGTGACTATATTGTTTACGTGTCACGTTAATATATGTGTGTGTGCGTGACCGTTCGTGGTGTGCTTTGAGTGTGAAGGAAGCACTTTGACAGACGTTCTCTTTGTTCTGAAGCATCGGGTTGATAAAGACTAGATCAGTGGTTCTGGTTTTGCTTCACGACTCTGATTTTTACACCATTCTGAAATTGTCTGTCATGCACAAGTTAGTAAATGTCCTTTTAAATGAGGAATTGGAGTGTATGAATATTGCTGTAATCATGCAAAATTATGAAAAATGCCACTCGAGACATTATTGCCATGCTCTCAGCAGCAGGCAATGCAAATTATTGGCACAAACCGTGTTTATAGTTACTGCAAATGCCATATTTAATGTGGTATGTGTATGTTTTTGTTTATAGTTTGATGGGATGTCAAGCAACTCGTCTAGGTTGGTATTTCTATAACTGGTCTAGTATCGGATGACATAATTTGATGCATTTTCATCTCCTTGATAAGCCTGTGTATTTTCCTAACTACCTATGCTTGATTTTTATGTGGTTTGTGGCATTTTATTATTTGCATTTGGTTTTTTCCTGCTCTCTGTGATCAAAACAGACCTGTGACCCATTTTCGGCTCTCGACCCATCGGTTACAGCACCAACTCGCAAGATGTTTTCTCTTTCTTTTTTTTTAAACAGGAAATGGCCACATGACCAGTTTATCACAGCCATTGTCCTTCTCATTGCACCTTTTTTCAGTTTTTATGTAACAGTAAAATGTCTATGGAGATTTAGGGAAATTAAGTCAGTACAATATCATCTACATATTCAGTACAGTAGTTGATTTTCAGTAGTGCTATTATACACGGATCACAGCCACTGCTGAGAGTGTGAAGTTCAGTATCTCTTGTCTTGAGTGGCATTTTCATAATTTTGCATGTTTATACACTCCAGTGCTTGATTTGAAGGACTTTTCTTTATTCACAGAGAATACCGTAGTACAGAAAAGTGCCTTGAGCTCTTGTTTTAAGATGAGTGCATTAGTCTTACCGTATGCCGCTCCATCATATAAGGGAAACTGTGGTATCAAGTTTAGCTCCATTGATGTGCATTAGGCTCTGTCAGCTTTGTGAAACCGATGCAAGATTTCAGAGCAGCTGTATTTGGGCTTTTTACTGACAATCTCCTCCTGCGATGGACTGAAAACTGCCGAGGGCCCACAAAATGTAGAATATGAAAACAAGATGATGACATAACAGAAGATAAGAGCGGATTGTAGCGCCTGAAAGCCGAGAGGCTGTAAAAGAAGTATTGTAAATTGCACACGGCCGAGATGACGTGAAACTTGAGTTGACTTCCACATTGTAGTTATTTGAAAGCGGCCCAATGGCACAATTGTTCTGCTTTGAGCAAGGAAATTGAGCAAGGCCACTCATTTAACATAACATGCTCATATAATGTGCTGAAAACTGCACTGTCTAAGTTTTTTTGGGGGTTGGGGGGTTGATTACATGATGAACTTTTTTTATTTTTTAGATTTACACCATGCAAATGCATCACTGGATAACCATGCTTATTCATTTTGTTCTTCTATGGTAAGTCACTTTGGATAAAAGCATCTGCTAAATGCATACATTAAATAATAAGTACATGCATGCCTATATTTGACTCTTTCCGATACTACATATTGCTAGTACATAACATAGTGCACATCAATTGATTGGCCCGTGGGGTGTTTAAGAATGTGAGAGCTTCAGTTCAATAGCCATCTGTCTGCTTAAGTCCGAGTCAGTCTGTTTGCTATTCGTGTTTTTTTTTTTAATTCCCTCACTGGAAACTGTCGGGAAGCAAGGCCTATTTCACTGTGACCTTTAACCTTTTATTTGTCTCTTTGAAGAACAGCTGCACTAGTCTTACTGCACGCAACACGGGACTATTTCTGCAGCTTTGGAAAAGCAAAAACTGTTGCCTTTTGTGCATAATGGAATAGACAGTTCTTTGTGTTTGCATTTACGAGCTGCGATATTGGCGTTTGTTTGTGTACGCCGTGTGGGTTGCATTGAGGGATATGTTATCGTAGGTTATTCTACGTAACATGCATTTTCTGATGCATATTTAACATTAAAAGAGTTTGCTGAGGAAGTAGGGAGAGATAATGGGGAGAGAGATGTGTTTGTGTGTGTGGGTTGGTTTTGAATACACAGATGGCACCAACCAAAAGCATAGGATGTTTAAATGTCAGACTAAAATACCATATCCTCCACAAAATATGGTACACTCTCGGCCTGATAAATTGTGACTTTTTTTTTTCTTTCTCTCTCTTTCTGTTTCTTTCTCTCTCTTTCTCATTTTTTTTTTTAGTGAAAACCACAAGACTTTTCAGTTTTGTTTTTCGGGCGTAATTTGGTTTATCTTGAAGTTCATCATCTTTGTGTTAAGACAAACATTCCAGGAACCTCCACTGTACATCGCCGGCGTTATTCAGAAAGCCTCTCGCTCCGGGCTTTTATGTTGGGTTTCGTAGCACGCGTCAAACGTTTCTTCATAGCTATCGATTTACGGACGGTTCTGCTCTGGTGTTATTCGTTTTTTTGTAATGCGCACACATTTAGAGTTGCAGTACAGCTCCGATTTCACTAATAAAGATAATTAAGCTTATCCTACAATTAATACGAGTAATTGATCATTCAGATGCATTGGGATTGCTTTTTGTGTAAGATGTGATAGTTAGTAGAAATTGAAACTGATTAATTACAAGCAACTTTGCAACTACATGTCAACTAGCAGTCATTAGAGTATCAGTAGACTGTCTGCTTAATATCTGCTGACACTTTATTCTGATGCTCAGATATTAAACTGACTTTGCAAGTACATCAAGTCAACTTATTCTACTAACCCGAACCTTAACCTAACAATCTACTGATACACTAATGAGAGTTAGTAGTTCAAAGTTACTTATAGTTAGTAGAATGTCATTTTAAGTATCTCTGTCAAATATTTCTTTATAAAAAATATATAATAAGGATTATCTCCTAATTATATTTCAAATTTTTGTTAAATCTGTATGTCAACATAAGGAGCATTTGTAGGTTTTCAGTCATTTTCAGGTGACATCTAGCTTAAAAAAAAAGATTTTGATGGTAAAAGAAAAACAGGTCAATGCCACAAAGCTCCATATAGACCTTGACACATTTAAATCTGCTCACATTAAGATCTGTCATTAAATTTTACATTTCAAAATTCACCTTAGTGGTTTTATGCCTGTGTGTAAGTGTGTAGTGTTCAGTGTGTGATTGTGCATGTCTGTGTATTGTTTTGTGTGTGTGTGTGTACTCCCACCTGTGGTTGTGTGAGCTGCTTTGCTCAGACAGTAGGAGTGCTGCAGACGTTTTAACGGCAGTCTCATAAACGCTCCCGCATAGAGCAAAAAGAACAAAAAACACCCAGCTGCACAAGATGGACACTTTAGTACTTTCTAAAATGTTGCTAAAATTGTAGCATTTTGTCTTTAATGATCATTTTTGTGACATTTGCCAAAGGAAATGAGCAGATACCATGCCATCAAAGTTTCCATGTTTACATAAAAAGCCTTGCTTTCACCTAATGACCTTTATGCTGATAAATAAATCACTTATAAATGCAGAAAAGATTCTTTATGGATGTTTCCACCGCATGCGGTCATATTATCGACTCATTCTTGTCGAGTTTCTTTGACGTTTTTGTCATCCAATTTTTAGTGGTCCTTTTAGATAAGTCAGTGTTGACTAATATAAGAATAATAAGGAATTTAATTATATACTTTGAAAAAGTATGTGGGTAAGAGTGGATGAGCTGTGCCGAGGGCAGATCTGTGTTGACTGTGAAAGTTTCAGTATTAATTGTCAGCGTGTGTAGGAGTAACTTGTTATCAGCAGTCAAAAACAGTGTATGATTTTACTCAAACTATTCGTTTTAGAGTCGTCATCATCTGCGTTGCTCATAACACTCGGGCTACGGCTAATTTTTACGGAGAGTTTTCGGTAAAAACCATACCAGGTTTGTCAGATGTTGATGCAAGCACGTGTGAAGAAAGAATAGAAGAGCTGGCATGAAAAAGTGCAAATGTGAAAAGGGTTATATTAAGACACTATAAAGCATTAAATTGTGTGATGCACACCACAACAAAAAAGAGCTGCTATAAAAGAGAAAAGTGCACATTTGTTTTGATCTTCTTCAGGAAGATCTTCTACACCAGCACTGCCTTCATGTGTGCAGCACACGCTTCAAAATAGTGTAAAATGACCAGCCTTTGTCTCTCTCTGGCTGTCACATATTTTTCTGTAATCTTTCTCTTACTTTCTGCGTCGTAGGGCAGGAAAGACGGGAGAGGATTCGACAGTCTGCCCACGACACCACGGAGACTCATCAAACGCACTTCTGCTCTCAAATGACTAATTCTGATCAAGTAGAAATGCAGAGTAAACCATGTGCGTTTTTGTGTCATCTTAAGAGCGATGTCATATTTTCTTTCGAAACGTGGAAATTGAGATTTTCTATTTTAGGATGCAAGCTCTTGGATCGAGGCTTCCGGCTGTTTTGCTCTCTAAAACCCGTGATATCTGAACATGGTTCATTTGTGCCTAAATTGTACATTGTTTTAAAATAAATGTGCGAGCGTGCTTGAGTGAGGTATATTGTATTTAACATTTTTAGGCTCTTCTAAAGATCGAAAGAAATGCTTTGCACCGTTTGTTTACATTAATCCCCCCCCCCCTCTAAACTCATGACTTTAGAATTATTGTGCAAACCTAAATTTGGAGATACATTTGTCTAGTAGTTGTTTTTATATAAATAATTCCTAAGTCATTTTGAAACTGATGGTTTAGGTGATATTATAGAGACAGGGGAAATTTTACCTCTTCTGTGAGCATGTTCTCTCACAACCCACTCAAGTTTCGATAGGAAAAATCTTATAACCTTTTCAGCAACAACAAATGCCCATCAAAAAGTCAGAGAGAGACAGAGAAAGAGAGAGAGAGAGAGAAGTGTTTTTCAGGCCACCAGTGTTTTTGAGACCGACATCTTAGGACACCATTTGTGATATTCATTTCGGTTATGACTAAGTTTTCTGTCATTTGAAACTACAGATTTTACGACGATACACGGACTGTGAATATTTCTTTCGTGAAAATTCATTTCGAGGAGTCAAATTGAGCTGAAATTTGTGAAAGGCATATTTAGGATATATTTTAGAGATTACAACATTTTCTGTGTAGCTATTTGTCTGTGATCAGCTGGATTTTGGACTTTCTTTTATTATTATGAATCGATTTGCTACAACCCAGCTAAAACAATAATCACTTAATAATGTGTTTAATAAACTGTGAATTTTATACAAGTTCAGAAGAATTACTAGAGACCTTGTGTGCTTGTTTCTTTATATGTGACCCATCCAAATCACAAATATAATTTTAGTACTAATTGTAGTTATGGTTTATAGACCTTAATTTTGACTCAAAGTAGAGTGAAACACAATTCATATTCTTTTAAAGTGCTATTTTAGATTCAGTCTACAGTAGGCCTCGTGCCTTGACCTTTTTGTCACCTTGAGGTCACATTAACGTGTGCAGCAATATTATATATTTGATATTTTAAGAGTAATTTGAGTTGGTGAATTTAATGTTTTCTCATGAAGTGTCTCCACACAAGCACACACAGATATTAGCCTCACTTCCTGTTCAAACTGTTTTGTTTACCATTTGAAGGTGCTATTTTTACCCCTCTCAGCAGCGGCCTTTCAGACACTTTCTTGCGTTCTGTTTCTCTCCTTGTCGATATTTGTTTTTTTAGTTGTTGTTGCAATTAAAAAAAACATGTTAATTCTCAAGCTGGCTTTGACAAATCATCTTTGACCTCAATTTAGAGAAAAACACACCGCCTCTGTCAGTCTGTCAGCTCCCACACGACCTCTAAAACTGACTGTAGACCGTCTGGATAATAGTTCCTATAACTTTATCACAACGATGGTGAACTGATATATGATTCTGAAGAAAATAGATTGAGATCTGCTCAGCGTTCCTTAATACGGCACAACAGACTCGTTCGGTGAATTAGGCGATGGGAAACCGCGTATTGTCTTTCTCGCTGTCTGACTAACTCCTGTAGTCTTTGTGGTGAGTTAATTCAGATACTGCACAAATTTGACTCAAAGATTAGTGTAAACAAGCTTGTGTCCTTGGTGAAAAAGTGTGTGTCGTAACCTCTCCTTCTCAGTCTCATCCAGATGAGTAAGGGCACATGTTGATCGATATCTGGCAGGGACCTTTGTGCATGAAGAAATCACTTGCCTACTCTCCACCTACGAGATTGGTGCTTTTTCACACAGCTCGCCTTTTTCCTCTGCTCACGCCGGAGACGGTTACTAATCACCCGTTTCTAAATTGCAACTCATTTATTAGCCGCCCCAGAGTGATAGATGTCCTCTCGCGGATGAGATAAAGCCCTGTGCGCTTGTGTCAGCACGTTATTCCCGCCGGTGACACGCATCACATTATGAGTGCTCAGCAAAGACGCGCCCGGATGTTTGCCTGTATTCCCCTTGAGTGTCCGCAGATTCCCGCTCCTGTGTTCCCGGCCACAAAGCTGCATATTTCCTCTTAAAAACAAGCCAAACACAAATAGCACGGTGATTATTAATGGGAAAGCGCGCTTTCAGAACAAAAGATTATGGTAACACTTTAGAATAATTGTCATTAGTTAATGTATTAACTAACATGAACTAACCATGAGCAGTACATTTGTTACTGCATTTGTTCATCTTTGTTAACGTTAGTTAATATAAATCCAGCTGTTCATGGTTAGTGTATGTTAGTTCACAGTGCATTAACTAATGTTAGCAAGATTTTAATAATGCATTAGTAAATGTTGAAATTAACATTAACAAAGATTAATAAACGCTTTAAAAGTGCAGTTCATTATTAGTTAATGTTAACTAATGTAGTTAACTAATGTTAACTAATGACCATTATTCTAAAGTGTTACCAAGATTATATGTGCACAGACATTTTAGAATATTTTTAAATCCTGAATCACTTCCTGTTCAATGTTTTTGCAATGCGTGTAATGCGTTCTTACTTATAAATGTGAATGTACACGTATCAAATTGCTTTGTTTTATACGTTCATGCAAGATTGGAGAGTTTGGGGTCAGTGAGATTAATTTATTTAGGTTTTTTATTTTATTTTAAGAAATGTATTCAGCAAGGATGCATTCAATTGAACAAAAGTGACAGTAAAGACTTTCTTTTCATCAAAAATGGTTTCCACAAAATAACAACAACACTGATAATAATCATAAATGTTTCATGAGCAGCAAATCAGCATATTAGAGTGATTTCTGAAGGATAATGTGACACTGAAGACTGGAGTAATGACGCTGAAAATTCAGCTTTGCATCACAGGAATAAATTACATTGTATAATATATTCACATAGAAAACAGTTATTTTAAATTGCAATAATATTTCACAATTTTACTGTATTTTTGATCAAATAAATACAGCCTTGGTGAGCATAAGAGTTAAAAAAAAACATCAAATCTTACCAACCCCAAACTTTTGAACGGTGTTTATCGACTTAATATAGTGCGTTGTGTGTCTAACAATGTCTGTGATTAATTTCATGTCATGGGTGTGACCTATATTATATTTTTAAGCTATTGGATCTCATTATTTAAAACAACAATAACTACTTCTCTCCTCTGCTATACTAGGCCATCTAAGACACATCCACGTGGACCGACTGAAAGATTAATGATCGAAAGCACCAGAAAATGTATGTGACTCTTTTTTTAAAATGTCTCCTCTAACGGCATTGATCAGCGCAGGCTGACACCAAGAGGCTTGTTTGCACTGGGATCTTTAAAGAATAACCACAACGAGAAATGGAGACATTAATCTCACTCACGCATCAATTAACAAGTCAATGACTCGCTCGCTAGTAACCGGCAGAGATTCATGAATATTTAATGGAGAGGGACGGTTTGTTGTTGAAGGGTGTGAGTGCTGGCAGCAGAAGTTTCTCGAAACCTGACATTGTTTTTTACGGGATGTATGTGCCGTTTGGTCATGCTGTTGATAGTGCAGTATAGGGAACATCTTAACCTGGATGCTGATTGGTCAATAGGCACGTTTGTGTCTGTGATATTTTAGGTGCAACAGCAAACAGGTGTTCTGTGTGCATCTGAATCCAGGGGATCCATCTGTTTTATAATGATTCTTTGATAACACGTTGAATCGCACCCACAATTTGACCACATGGAGTTGTGTATATTGTGTTTTTGGTCTGGTTGCATGTGTACATAGTCTTTGTGTGGGCCAGCGACTCTCTCAGTGTGTGTGTGAAAGTATCTAGGCGCACTCGACTGCAGTGTCGGGTTTCACATCAGGCCCTGAGAGAGCTTTTCTGGCTGTTATCTCTGTAGTCACGAGTAGCGCCGTCCCCTCCAGCTCTGACAGAGATAGACGGGTGTGTGCGCCTCGCCTTCACTCCTACTCGCGCGCTTCCTTACGCCAGACTCATTCTTACACTCTTACTTCACTAATTGTTTTGAATAAAGACACTGCAGCTGAATTAACACGACACCCAGAGGTCAACATTATAGCTCAGCAGACTTGCATGTTTTATTGATTGTAAAATTTGTTTTTGAATATGCATAGCAGCTCATTTTGGTCTCAGGAGAAATGTGAGCTCATACTGAGATTTAGGTTTTTTTTTTTTTGATTGAAATATTTAGTATCTTTGCAAATCTGACCACGGTTGATTTCGTCTGAAACTACTTTATTCTGAGATTATTTAGGACGAGATAAAGTCTACATTTGTTCTACTGTTTAGTGTCATTGTTCTGGAGTCCCTAAAGAGACATGGTGGTTGAAAGAAAATATGAGAATCAATATATTGTCAAAGCATTTGTGCTCACCCGAGAAACTTTGCGTTTGCTCGCAAAAAGCTCAAAAGGTTTTGTGAGCGCAAGTTTTTTTTTTTTTGGTGGTGCAAAACATTTGCCAGAGAACGCAAAAGCATTGACTTAATATCTCTTTTTTCCCCCACCACCATGTCCCTTCAGGGGCTCGGTACATAAAAAAATAATGCATTTGTCGTTTTTCATTTGACTCTCTTAAATATGACATTTATTTGTATGCTGTATTTAATTTAATTATTTTATTCACTTTTTATTATTTATGTATTTAAATGTAATTACATACTTTCTGATGATTTATATTAATTATATATAATGACTGTCTATGTGAATTATTTTAATAATTTATATATTTTAATTATTTCATTATTATATATAAATGAAAACAAATTAATTATATAAATGTTTTACTTTCTGATTATTTATATTATAAATAATTTGTCTATTTTAATCATTTACATACTGTATTTAATTTATATTTATTTTATATGGCATGTTTTCCCCTGTCCTGTCAAGTGCGTTACAGCTTTGTGTCGTCATGTATCATGCATTCTTCAAGGATGTGGGCTTTTATACGTTTCTCAGCTATTAACCAACAAAGTGCTCTGTATCAATGACTTGGTTCAGGGGGACTAACAGAAGACCATGTGGTTTAAGTTGAGAGGGAGACAGACGCTGTGTTGCCATGCACAATGCAAATTTAACCATGTGTGGGTTAATTTGTATTTGTTTTTGACATCATTTTCTAGAACAGGTCGCACCTCTGCGATTGCCGCAAACTTTTTGTTTTTGCCACCTTGTATGATGTGATTCTCGAAAAACTGTTTAATGCAAATGTGTTCAGACCGTAGTTTTTGCATATAAACGCATAGAAAAACAAAAAGCTCACAGGAAAAATCATACATTGACTACAACATAATCAGGTATTAATATTTCATTGTTTTTGCATGTGTTCATATTATTTCTTTGTGTGACAAAAATTATGTCCGCAACATTCAATGTGTTATCACAAATAAAATAATGACTCCAAGCACAACTATACATAATATGCTTACAAAATCTTTAATAATATTTCAATAAAGGGCGAAGATGTCAAAAAATCCTAGGCCGGACATCACTTTTGTCAACAACCTTTTTATTTTGTTTCTAAGTAAACATAAGAGAAACATCTGACGTAACCCTAAGCAATGCATTTCTCTCAAGGCAATTTTTTTTTTGTGCTGAGGTTAACTAGATTATCATCTCAAAGCCCTAATCATTTTTTTATGTAAATCCTAGTCATAAAACATGTCAGGTGGCATTATTTCTAGACGTGCTGACGTGACACATTTAGACGACTTGTAAATTGAGGTTCAAGTATTGTGTTCCTAAAAACCGAACATGTGCACATGCACGGCGAAATGTGCAAAATGATCACATTGGTCAAATAACGCGGTTTCCTTTGACCTTAAAAAGCGAACAAGATCAACTACTATATATTCTAAAAGACTAATCTGTGTCGGTCATCATCTTCTGTGCGCTTGTGTCTGTGTGTAATGAAGTCCGCCCGCTCGCTCTGGGAACAAAGAGACTTCTCTCACTCATGACTCGCTCTGGATCGGGGAGGAGGGGGCGGAAAAGAAAACACACACACACACACACACACACACACACACACACACACACACACAAGCAGAAACGGGGGCTGTTGAGGGCACGGCCTCAGGCCCTGAAACCTCAGCCCTGCTATTACTGCACGTCTGCAGAGAAACGCTCACAGACAGGTGCCACGGCCCGCGGCGCTCTCTCCCCGTTTACTTTAATAGTTGTGATTCTGGAAGCTTGTTGAGCTGTGTTCACTGAAGTTTATGTTCTTTTGTGCAGGTCAGGCCGAGGAGAGGAAGAGCAGCGACTGTCGTCCAGCAGACTGGCGTCAGACGTGGGCCGCAGCACTTGAGGTCAGCCGTTCACTGAGCGCAAAGTGTTTATGCTGCCTTCAGGTCCTCCTGGGACGGTCCTACTTAAGAGTTCGGAAGTCATAATTACGATGTGATGAGCGGAAAGTGATTTTGATTGAAAAATATGGAGCTGTCTTTAACTTGCTCATGAGGCATATTTAGTCCCAGTTCAACAAAATGTGATTTATGCTGTATTTTATGTGTTTTATCATTCTTGAGCAACTACTGTTTTTTCTTTCTTAAATCACAAAATGTTTATTAGTTTTTCATTAAATCAGCATTGACTGTTATAATTTACACTATATGATCAATAGAGCACAACAGTGACCATGTTTTTTTGTTTACAAAAGTATTCATTTTCTCTAAAGGGATTTATCAAAAAACATTTAAACCATGAATAAAATGACCAGCTCGGATATGAATCACAAACATTACCAACATGGATTGCACCCCAAAATATATGACAATCTGAGAAAAAGGCAAAGGTGGTGTGCTTTCAATTTATGAGGAAAATATCAACTCATAATATATAACAGTCATTCATTACATATTTTATAATAGTAATTAATTGTATTATTAGTGCTGTCAATCATATTTTTTTCTGTAATTAATCACAAATTAAAAGCATCAGACCTTTTAATATTTTTATATTGTAATAATTTCACAGTGACTCTCCAAATTAATGTAGAAACAACTTAAAGACAGTGTACTTTAAATATTTGTTGTAATGGCATCTTTTTATGAATGAAGGCCGGTATGACTGATACTGATGTCTCATGAAATATATATTCTTTTATATTAATCATTCAACATTACAGTATAACTGAAAGCTATATGAATTTCAACATTTATTAGGCTTTGAAAAAATAACTTTTCATTTAAGTGAACTTAAAACAATCTTCACATAAACCCATTATAATAAATGTCATATTTACCTGTGGCCTTCCTACCCGTCTAACAGAAATTTAATAAAGTTATCACTACATAAATAATAAATTAAATATAGAATAATCCTTTTTAAAGCTACACGTTTATTTTTTCTTTGATTAACATTAATGACAGACATCATTAGTGGCTGCTGTCACTTTAAGATCTGCCGCTGCCGAACATGACGCGGATCTGACGCGCTGTCACACGTTTCCCATTTCCTCATAACCTCATAATAAGTTCATTTAAGACGCTATTTAACTCATTTAAGACTGCTCTTATGAGAATACTAGACCAAACGGGCATTTTGGCATAATTCTAATTATTGTTTGTTGAAGCGCGAAAGAGAACTTGATTCTGGTGCGCTGTCGTTGCGTGTGATACTGGCGCGCGTCGTGTGTGTGTGTCACATAGTCAGGACATTCACAAACAGAGAGTTCTCTTTGTCTTGTCGCGCTCGAATGGTTTGCATGAATGCTAGCCAAAGGATGACAGAATTTTTTTTTTCAGTTTAATGCGTTTTTAAATATAAAATATAAATATTTAATCGCATACGCTAATTTTGACAGCACTAATTATTATATATCATTTAAATTAAGTATAGCAAAATTTATTAATGCATTAATTATGCCTCATGAATAATAGTAACCTCAGTTATTTTACATTGTAACATTTACGTTACGGCTTTTGAAAGTATAATGCATTTAAACACCCATTTCAGATGTAACAATGAATCTGCAAATATTATAATGCATTTTAACTTTGGTTACAATTATTTATGGAAAGATGTAATGCCTTATAATGTACATTTTGAATAATGCCTTATATACATCAATGCTTTAAGTAAAGTGTTACTCAAAATTTCTTATACATACATACATACATACATACATACATATACATATATATTAGTGGTCAAAAGTGATGTCCGGCCTAGGAAAAACTGACATCTTCAACTTTTATTTAAACATCATAAAACATGTGTTAAGTTTTGTAAGCATATTGCGTAGTTGTGCTTGAACACATGCAAAACCAAGAGAGAGCCAACAAAATATGAATAACCGATTATGCTGTAGTTAATGTATGCTTTCTTTTTCCTGTGTGATTAGTTTTTCTATGCATTTTATTGCATCTGTTCTTGCCTTTTTTTTACCAAATAATCTTGTCAGATAAATACAATTTTTTTATGTTTTCCTCATATTTTGATGGTTTAATCGAACTTGTGGGGTCATTAAAAACAAATATCCCCTCCCAGGGTTCCCACTTGTCCTGGAAAACCTTAAAACACATGGAAAATGAGAGAAAATGAAAAATGTCCTGGAAAATCTTGATGTCCTGGAAAATTATTTTTTACAGTATAGTTCCAGTACAGTATAGTTTTAGCCGAGTATAAAGAGTTTATCGCTGGCCCAAACAATTTAGCCTGGCTCCGCCCTCCTACATTCTTCCACTCAATTTTCATTTTCCTTCAGTACTCAGTCTGGGATTGCGGTATATTCCCTGGTTTTCTCCGGTCAAATTTTAACCGGTCCAATCAGCGAACAGGAGTGGCTGAGAACGATGACGTTGATGTTGTGCGCTATTTTGAGATGACTTGCGTCACGACCAAACATTAGCGATTGGTTATGGCAGATCCAATAGTTTTAAAATTCAACAGAGTACCCGCCTTCAAGGAAGTAAACGCTTCTCAATGGAGAGTGGTCAGACTCTCTGAACAAATGAAATGTATGTGAGTCTGGTAGGACCAGGCTGCAAACCATTACCGCTAGTTGCAGAAAGTGCGATGTTCAGGAAAGCAGAGTTGACACGTGAGAGTAGTATTTTCAATGTTGCCACTTGCAGCAGTTAGCTAATGCTATTAACTGCTCAAATGTATGCAGTGAATGTTAACTCGTAAGCACCTACCTAATCATATAATTTTGATATAAACTCACAATTGTGTTATGTAGTCAGAATTGCATGATATAAACTTGCAATTCTGACTTTTTCTTCAAGGTATAGATCACCCTGAAATGAAAATAGTCATCTTTTACTCACCCTGCTGTTGTTCCAATGCCCTATGTCCTATCTTTTTTGGACCCCAAAAGCAGAAATTTAAAAAAACGTCCTGCACGCGCTCCTGCAGGACATAGAAGGAGATAGAAGGACATGGGGCTTTAGAGCAACAGCAGGGTGAGTAAAAGATGGCTTAATTTTCATTTCAGGGTGATCTATACCTTTCACAATTCCCTTTTTTGCGCAATTGTGAGCTTATATCTTGCAATTCTGACTTCTTTTCTCAGAATTGAACTTTATAACTTGCAATTGCAGTTTATATCTCACAATTCTGAGAAAATAAGTCAGAATTGCAAGATATTACATTTTTTTAGGAAAAAAGACAATTTGCTAGTTTATATCACGAGAAGTCATCACAATTACCTTTGCTTTCTATTCTGTGGAGTAAACAAGCTTCCATAGTCATAATGTAAACTCAAAAAAATGCTGGGTTGAAAATGGACAAACCCAGGTTGTTTTAACCCAGCGGTTGGGTTAAATGTTTGCTTAAAACAACCCAATTGCTGGGTGTGTCCATTTTCAACCTAACTTGGGTTGTTTTTAACCCAGCATTTTTTAGAGTGTATGATTAAGAGCTCATCTTAAAAAACAGTTTTACAGTTAAGTCATTGTAATAAACTGTACACCTTTTAAAGACTTAGAGAGCAATATTTGGAACGATCCTTGTCTTTTATTAGCCTGGTCCTACCAGACTCTCGCACATTTCATTTGTACAGAGAGTCTGTCCACTCTCCATTGACAAGCGTTTACTTCCTTGAAGGCGGGTCCTCTGTTGAAGTTTAAAACTATTGGATCTGCCCAGAGCCACTCTGGATCTGCCATAACCAATCGCCAACGTTTGGTTGTGATGTATGTCATCTCAAACTAGCGCACAACATCAACGTCATCGTTCTCAGCCACTCCCTCTGTTCGCTGATTGGACCGGTTCAAATTTGACCAGAGAATATACCGCAACCCCAGACGGAGGACTGAAGCAAAATGAAAGTTGAGCGGAAGTGCGTAGGAGGGCAGAGCCAGGCTAGTCTTTTATTCCCGTCGTAGTAAAATTGAAAATGTCCTGGAAATTGGTTGCTGAAAAAGAGTGAGAACCCTGCCCTCCGGACATCACTTTTGGCCACTATATATGCACTATATACATTTTTCAATACCTTGTGAGAGTGGATGGTCACTTTTTACGAAATATAGCATTGAAATAATTGACTTGTGACTTCTACACAAGACGTGTCTTTTCAGAGAAAAGGTTCATAAATTATGGCAAAAAATCGATTTGATGGTTTATACATTATCGCTACAACTCTCTAGAGAAAATGAATGCGATTGTCCTTGTGGAAGTCAGCTGTTGTGCTCTATAGCATTTCGCTTCGGTGTGTGTCGTTTCTTTTTTTAAATTGACACTGAAAATCCCAAGTTTCTCATCACGGATCACATGGTGACGTGGAGGCAGCACGGTTTATTTATTTTCAAGCTAAACTACCCGTAGACTTGTAAAGACAAACATCAGAGCAGCTCTGCCAAACTATAGCTGAAGCATTGTTGATGCAGAGAGATGTAACACGAACACTTATCACTCTCAATAAATGTTTCCCTGAAAAAACAAGATCAGTTTGACATTTGTCTTTTTCTGTGGTCAGACTTGTGACTGTTTATTTTAACGGTGTGTTTACGTTGAGCTGTCCTCCTACGATCTGTCTGCCAGTCGCGAACAGAGTGGTTGAGTTGTGGTTTGCATGCGCGCAATGCATTCCCAGAGTCTGTGTGTGAGGACACGTGTAAAGCTCTCAAATGTCACTCACACATGATGAGATGCGAGCTTAGTGTTGTTGACATACAAAAACTGCCTGTTTGAGACATTTCTGCAGTTTATGCCATTGCAATGATTTTAGGAGGATGCATTTCCTCTGTATGATTACGATGAGTGCTTTCTATTAATAGATTTGTTTTTGTTCATTTCATTCCACCAGCAGGAAGAATATGCTGGATTAATTGGTAAATGATGGTGCAACTAATTGTGCAGAGATGTTTACGGTTTATTTATAATTTGCTTGTGCATGCACACATTTCTTACATTTGATTGCATGTGTTTGGAGTATGCAGATGTCAAAATTAGTCCTCCCACTAATAACACTAAACGGGTGGCGGTTGGATCATGAGTTTTGCATAAATGTTAAAAGTCAGACACAAAATATTAGTGATAGATTCGGAATGAGTCATTGTTTGTCAAAATAAGAACGGTGTCAATATGATGAAAATATGACATGTGTAGGTGAAGAAAAAGTGTTGCACAGATAATGAGTTGAGCTTGAGAAGGCTAAATTTGGATAAATGAATCTATTATTAAAAATAATAATTTTTATGTATTATAAATTGCATTATTAGGTATTATTTAGGACACATTTCATAATCGAGTTTTGATTATGTCATATCCTATAACTGATGTTGACATTTCCCATAAATGTCAAAACATATCATAAACTGATGTTGTTGGATGATAAGCAGAGCGTTTGACAGGTGGTCTCAGAGCTGAGGGGTTCAGTTCGGGTCACTCTAGGGCGGGTCACCTGAGGTCATGAAGGTTCTGGGCCGTTGCCAGGATCGTGACCTACTAACAGGATGGAGATTGTGACTGTCCCAGCTAATCACACACTTACTGTATGCAGGGCTCCAGGTGCTGCTCCACTCAAACGCAGCTACTGCAGGAGCCTGTAAAAGATCCAAAGCAAAGCACTTTTAGTCATGATATTATAGGAGTTATTCTATACACTTTTAAATCGGTAAACATATATAATCCACTGTTTTAGCATCAGTGTCATAGAAGAATCATTTTCGTCTCTGCAAATAACCTTTCAGTTCTTAAAAGAACCATTTTGTTTGACAAACAACTCTATAAAGAACCTTCTGTGGAATGGAAAGGTTCCATCAATGCCAATAAAGAACCTTTAATTTTAAGCATGCATGTCAGAATTTGTTCTCTTTGCTTATCTTCAAAACAAACCCTGAACTTTTGGTTTGCTTGTCTGAGGACAATTAGGATTCAGTAATAATATCGATTCAACTGCACTCACACCAGTGTTGTTTTAGTATCATCGAGATACTATTATTATAGTTTTTATTTGTATTTTGTAATAGTTTTATATTTTCTTAGTTTAACTTAGTTAAGTTTTAAGTAATTTTGTTGTGTGATTTGTCATTTTTCACTATTTAAAAGAAAAATGCACTAAAAATATTTTCATGATTTATCACAATCTTTTGTCAAATCAACTTAGATCATTTATAGTTCAGATAACATAATATTTTGAGTTTCTGTTGATTAAACAAATCAATTAACTTAAAATTTGAAGGCAACCAGATTAAGTTAAACCAACATTATTTTTTACAGTGTGTCTATATAGTTTTTTTTAAATTAATGTTTATTTCAGTTTTAGTGGATCAAATCAAACTAAATGAAAATGAGAAATGTTACCTTGGCTAGCTGAAATATGTTTTAGTTCAGTTAAAGTTTATTATAATTCATGTTTTTAGTTTTAAAAACAAGATTTATAATAACTATAATAATCCTGAATAATAACACTATTGTCTTTTGTAGAGGAGCTTATGGCTGAATTAAATTCACTTCATAATAGATTAACATTAAAACTGTTATTGAGCTGAATTAAATCAACATTGAGAACTGAATCATCTGTATAGTATAAAGCACTATACATTACTAACCGTGACTTGACTTGAACACACGCACGCAGTGGAAGTTTATTAGTTTAATTGAGGGAGTAATTACTCGAATCATATGAGGAAATGAGTAAAACTTGTAATCATGCTTGCTTACCCTCAAGACAAAAACATCCTGTAACAGGCCTGCTCGGGCTACAGCAAATGTGGGCAGATCGATCTGATACTTGGTTGAAATTGTTCTTAATATCTCCAGCACCAGGTGCAGAACAGATTTGGCATGGAGAAGGTAAAAGTGCGCAGCTGCAATGATCCTAAAGGTCAGATGTATTTGAAGATTAAAACTTTGAGGTTAAAGACAAACAACCTCTAAAGATTCATTTGACATTTACATTTTCTGCCAATCAGAGGAATATGATTCATTTATAGCATTGCATTTGATATATTGTGCCTTGTTTGACTAATAAGAAGCACGTGAAATGGCATTTTTCTATCGCAGGTGTATTATCCGAAGGTCAGTGATTTGCAACACAATGAAACTTGAAATAAAATCAGGAACTAGCCCTATTTTAGAGGTATGGGTGAAACATCTCTCGCAGCGGGCAAAATTAGACATGTATGGGAAAATACTGATGAAAACCCCCTGAAAAAACGGTCAGTGTCACCAATTTTATGTTTTAATATCTGTTGCATTAATATTTTTGTGTATACATGTCACTGAATATCTAAGAAGAAAGTTAGATCACTAAACAAAACATTTTATATGACGTGAAATTCACAATAATGTATGTGTATAATACTTTTTCATTGCAAATTATATTATCAGCATAACAGTTTAAGTGAAATTTAATTACGTATTAAGATTTTTACTGTTTTATGTGGCCCTGAAAATACTGTCAGTATCACCCAGAGATAATATTTTATGTTCTAATATCTTTCAAATAAATATTTTTTATTTATAAATGCCATTTGAGTATCTAAAAAGAAATTTAGACAGTAAACAAAACATTTCAATATTTTTATAGACTAATGAAATTCAGTAAAAAGGTGAATTTTTCTAATTAAAGGCTTTTTTATTAAAAGTTATATTATAGCATAACAATTTGAGTGAAATAAATGACTGGAATTAGTATGATTTTGTCATTTAGTAGTCATTTTTTTTGTCTTATATGCTTCAATAGAACAAAGAAAATCGGAGCCTTTTCACAAAGAACTTTTATGTAACTTATAAATGTATATATATATATGGTTCATAAGAGATTTCTGCTCACTTGTGTCTTCGTGACCACACCCGCTGTTGTGAGTCAGCAAAAAAAATACAGGAAGTTGTCGCATTACACATTGTTGACTAAGTGTTCCCAGTTTTTCTTTTTCACATGTTACTCCTGTAAATCTTTTTGGCAAAACTTTTACATTTACGTGCTGGTGCTAAAATGCGCCTAAGACAAACACAATCCAGTGTCATAACCATTATCTTATCTAGCGAGAGGCGAGAAGTCAAGGTCAGCCGAAGCCGAGCACCAGGGAGAACGATGAGAAGACGGGAGGCATAAAAGAGCTTGACAGACGTGTTGGAGCCAGAGCATGTGTGATACAGATATGATGAATATCTGTTTACAGGCCACCGGGAGTCACTTCACAAAGGCTGTGGTGACTCAGGCCGTCCGGATACCATCCTGCTCGACTGGGGCTGTAAGTCAAGCGTCGGCGCCTAGAGCTGACAGACCATCAAATGCCCCGTATTTAACCACCTTACTGCCTTCAGGTCACATATTTGAACAGCAATCAGGGCTAGACGCAGAAATGCCACTGAAAGTGACAATTTCAAATATGCTGACTTTTTATTTTAACATATGAGATATAACGTGTTATATTTTATCATATTTCATTCTAGGTACACATACACTACCGTTCAAAAGTTTGTGGTTGGTAAGATGTTTTTGAAAGAAATCTCTTATGCTGACCAAGGCTACATTTATTTGATCAAAAATACAGTAAAAACAAAGAAATTGTGAAATATTATTACAATTTAAAATAACTAAAAATTTAATTTATTCCTGTGATCAAAGCTGAATTTTCAGGATCATTACTCCAGTCTTCAGTGTCACATGATCCTTCAGAAATCACTCTAATATGAGGATTTGCTGCTCAAAAAATTATTATCAATGCTGAAAACAGTTGTGCTGCTTCATATTTTCGTGGAAATCATGATAAAACATTTTCAGGATTCTTTAATGAATAGAAAGTTGAGCATTTATTTGAAAAACAAATCTTGTGTGACATTATAAATGTCTCTACTGTCACTGTTGATCAATTTAATGCATCCTTGCCGAATAAAATCATTAATTTCGTACCGACTCCAAACTTTTGAAGATCGGTTATGGGTTTCGCACACTCTGTAACTGTCAGAAATCTGTATTTACTTGCTATAACACGAGTGCTTTCAATGAGCTTCATCTAATGACAGTGCTCCAGTTTACATAAAGGAAAGCGGTTTGAATGCATTGTCATAATGAAAAGGTTAAGACACAGAGGGGTATTTACACGCTCCCTGATGGTGCAAAACTCTATTTGTGTTTCATGCTTGCATGAGGGACCGTTTGTTTGAGTTTCTACTTAATCCACCAATGAAATGATTTGTACATCAGACTGTACAGTACCTGACTAACCGATAGAATTCGCACATAAGGTTATAATCACCCCCCAATTACCCCTGTACAGTTTCTGGGCTTTTATTAGTCTGAGGTGTGGTCATTATCATGAGATGGCAGTCTGTCTTTTGTTTATTCTCATGTAGTTATGACACAAACGCAGTGAGAGAGAGAGAGGAGTTTGTTGTCTGGGCCCTGTTTGCGCCGCGGGCCAAAGGCTCCTTGGTGCTGCGCAGACGAGGGACACGCCCTGACATGTCCCTTCACCGTAACTCTCCCAGCTCGCCATTCTTTGTCCAGAGCTGTGTAAACAAAAGCAGTGGAATCAGGTGCTGCTTCGCCGAGATTAGACCCAACACGGATAAAACGTGTCGCCTTTGGCGCTGTAGAAGCGCGCTCCATTAGCACAGTCGTATCGAGCACATTTAACTTCTGCCAAAACATCACCCTGCTGCCCCACAGGACAGAAAAATCTCTTTAACGCAATCTCAAGCGTTTCTCCTATGCATTCAACTGTGAGCAAATGGATATTTTGCCCCATTTTTGAAGGAAAAAAAACCCTAGCAATTTCACATCTGTCTCCTCTAGTTTCAGAAGAGATCTCAATCAAAAGTTTGAGACTTTGATGTGACAAGAAGTGTAAGATGATGCTATTTTATTTATTATTTTAGTTTTATTATACACTCTATATAATATAGTTGTTTCAGCCCATGTTTGGGGCAAATATGGATGAACCCAACTGTTGGTTTAAATTTTTTAATTCAATTTTCAAACCTAACGGTTGGGTTTGTCCATATTTGATCCAAACATGGGTTGAAACAACCCAGCATTTTTTAAGTATAGTTTTATTAATATTTTTAATAGAATTATTTAAAGCATTCGCTTCAGAATTTAAATTTCCTGATAATTTACTCACCTCCATGTCATCCGAGATGTTTATGTCTTTCTTTCTTTAGTTGAAAATAAATTAAGGTCCAGGATTTTTCTCCATGTAGTGGACTTCAACATGGACCAACGGGTTGAAGGTCCAAATCAATGCAGTTTCAATGCAGCGGTAACACTTTAGAATAATTGTCATTAGTTAACATTAGTTACTCATGCTCATGGTTAGTTCATGTTAGTTAATACATTAACTAATGTTAACTAATGACCATTATTCTAAAGTGTTACCAATGCAGCTTCAAAGAGCTCCACACAATCCCAGCCGAGGAATAAATGTCTTATCTAGCAAAAAGAAAGTTCATTTTCGGGAAAAAAACAACAACACAAATGCTAACCACAAATGCTCGTCTTGCACTAGCGTCCACTGCTTCACGCATTACGTAATCACGCTGAAAAGGGTACTCCGGTTCAAAAAGGTAGGAAAAAGTCCTCCAAAACTCCTCCAATTTTTTTTTTTGTAAAGGGCATTTGACTTAGTCACTTCCGCTTACGTCACGACACGTGACCTTTCCAAGTCGTGGACGCTAGTGCCAAGATGAGCATTTGTGGTAAAAAGTATATCAATTAAAAAAAATTCTGAAAATGGCCAATGGTTTCGCTAGATAAGACCCTTATTCCTTGGGTGGGATTGTGTAGAGAACCCATTGGTCCCTGTTGAAGTCCACTATATGGAGAAAAATCCTGGAATGTTTCCCTCAAAAACCTTAATTTCTTTTTCGACTGAAGAAAGAAAGACATAAACATCTTGGATGCCATTGGGGTGAGTAAATTATCAGAAATTTTTTATTCTTAAGTGAACTAATCCTTTAATCTTCAGTGGCACGTTTGAGGATGATTCAGAACGCAGTGCTAGACTGTTAACTGCGGTCAGCCGGATCCGGGCCGAATCCAGTTCAGATGGTGGACCTGCGCCCAGACAAGACCAACGCATGACCCTGAAGTGTCTGCAGAGACCTTGTCAATTAGACTCCCCCTGGAACATCCTATTTCTCCCCCTTCTAATATTCCTATTTAATAATTGCCTCATCGACACGGCATCCTCAATAAACCTGTCTCCGGCATGATGACTCTGATTATTAGAATATTCCTATTTAATAATTGCCTCATCGACACGGCATCCTCAATAAACCCGTCTCCGGCGTGTTGACTCTGATTATTCGAATATTCCTATTTAATCATTTTTAAATCGATATGTCATTTACATTTACGCATTTGGCAGACGCTTTTATCCAAAGCTTTTATCCGGCGTGTTGCCTCCGATCTTTCGAATATTGCACTTTAATAATTGTTTCATCAATACGGCATCCTCAATAAACCCGTCTCCAGCGTGATAACTCCGATATTTCGATTATTCCTATTTAATAATTATTTAATCGACACATCATCCTCAATAAACCCGTCTCCCACTGTGAAGCTGCTTTGAAACAATCTGGATTGTTAAAAGCGCTATATAAATAAAGTTGACTTGACTTAACTAGATCATACCACTCCAATATTAGCTCTTCATTGGCTTCCTGTCTTTTATAGAATTCAATTCAAGATTTTGCTGACTGTTTACTCTCTTAATGGACTCTTAACTCTTAATGGACGAGCCCTGTCTTATATTTCTGAACTTATTTATTTGAATACAGCTCCCAAGACCCCGTTTACACCTGGTATTAAGATGAGCTTTGGTTGATCAGATCACAAGTGGACAACGTTAAATACAGGTGTAAACGGGGTATCAAATGTTTTGAGCTTGTCCACTTTCGACCACTTCCAGAGGTAGTCAAAAACACATTCGACTGGATTGTTTGATTGATGTGGTGGAATGCGCTCAAACAGCCACAGAAGATGACAACTGACCTAATGCGTGAACATTATGAGAAGCGCACTAGCCAGGCGGGATTTAAACTTGTCATTATTTTATTTTATATTTTATAATTGTCTTTGCAAACTTTGGTCAGTGTAAGCTGAATTTAAACATGCTCTATTATAAATAAAATGTAATTGTATTTTTTTGTTGTTTCCGTGTTAATTTTAGTTACATTTTTAGTCATTTCATTATGTCCTTTTGTCATTTTATTAGTGCCCTTTTGTCATTTTATTAGTTCCCTTTCGAATGGGAACTCGCGCTGCGTCCGAAGACACTACGGGGAGTGGAGAATCAGGTGACCTTTTGTTTGAAGAATGTGAAGGCGATTTACTATTGAATCATCCTCTGACAAGCACTTCAGGAAGGGTGGTCCCCCGTGTCCGCGTTTTCTGACAGCGGATGATACACACAGCATGCGTGTCGTTTGTCTTGGAGAGGATCATATGCATTCTGTTCTCGAGGGAGCAGAATGTGCAGATTGCGAGAGCTTTTCGATGGAAAAAAAGCTCTGTTTGCGCTGAGGCACAGCGGAGGCTGAAGGTGATGATACAATGTTGCTGTGTATCACTTTCCCATTGAAAATGGGCAACAAATGTCTATCTGGATAGCCAGATAGAATTACAGCTCCTGTGAAGAAACAAGCATGGATGTGGTTGACTAAAACAACCTTTTTAAGTAAATTATTTTATGTTTTATGTATGAAATGTTTGTACGTCAAGCTTATATTGCTTTTGAATCATATGAAATAACAGCTAGTAGTAAAACATCAAATCAATTATACCATCAAATTAATACAGGCTCAAAAAAACCTACCCCCCAACCCTAAACCCCTTCCATAATTAAAATAAAACAGAGGAAAACAAACAGGATGACTCTCGGCGTCTGGTGATCAATGTTATACGACCTGTATGCCTTATCTGTAGGTGGCAATAGTGAGATTTGAAAAGGAAAAAAAGAGAAAAGTGGGAAAAAGAGAAGAAAGTGAAGAAGAAAGGCAGTACTATTGATGACATCAGCAATTTCAGAGGGAGGGGCTCTGATGACATCCCGAATAGCTGTTTCATTGTAGGGGCGTAACTTGGGGGGGGGAGGGGGTAATTAGTAGGGGTGTGGTTTGTAATACTGCAGGACGCAGTCGGACACACTTTAAGGGAACATAGTGAGCTCCCTGGTTTTCACAGTGTATTGTACTGCGCCCTAATCCTTAAAATGGCCGACTGATTGACACACCCTAGCTTTAATTTATTTTTATTCCAGTTTTTATTTATTTTCAGCGCATATTTTATTTCATTTCAGCTTAATTTAATAAACAGAAATGTTTTTAATAGTTTTAGTTAACGATAATAACCCTGATCTCAATGTCTCAAAATGTGTTGAGATTTGCCAAGGCTTTCATCAAAGTCTTAATAAAAAGTCAGAAATGTATCTCAGTAAATTGAAGATGAAAGATGAAACAATTCACACTCCATTAGTTCACTGATATCAAGCATGTTTAACTACCTCAACATCACAACACAGGACAGAAAAATCACAAACAACATCTCTTTAATGTCTCTGCATCAAACAGAGACTTTAAATACGACACTTTTGCCTAGGACTGCATGATGTTGGAAAAAAGTGACATTGCGATATTTAGTTTTTCTGCGGTAGATACTGCGATATGAAAACAGTTTCACCAGATGTCTTGAATAGCTCTATTTAGAAAGAATGAATCATTCTAGAATGACTGTTGTGGTTTTGTAGGGGTGTGAATCTGCACAAAAAATAATGAACAAATTGCAATCAGATAAATACAATAGGACAAAGAAACAAATGAAAAAAATATGATTTATGTTTTTCAAGTAAGTCTACAGTAAGGGACAGAAATTCAATAATCAAATGTAAAATAACTTTTTTTGTGACAGGACAGTGTAGAATGGACAGGGAGCGAGAGGGGGGATGGGATTGGGAAAGGTGATCGCGAACTCGAGTGAAAAGTGATTTTCTCTTTGTATTTTGTTGTTTAATTAAGATTAATGACACATACAGCAGCAGGTATATTAGGCTGCTGTCACTTTAAGAACGAATGCACGGATCCATTATAATGACACTCATCTGTTTTCTTTCTCAACTTTTTACGTTCACATAAGCCATAAACGACTGTGTTTTAGGGGTCTGAATCAGTCTTCCTGCTTGAATGGTTTAAAAGCGCTTGAATGTTTAAACTGACAAGACCTAAAATACGTTCAGATGATAAACTTTTGCTCTATGATGGTTAAAGTTTGCAATTAATCAGAGAAATCAAAACTATAATACCCATACTTGACATCGCAAATCCTGCCATGTGACTCTCACGGATGCGCACATCGTGATATCGATGATAAAATTATATTTTTTCTCATGGAAAAATGCCCATTAATAACACACGTGTCTCCTCTAGTTTCTCAATCAAAAAGTTGACACGCCAATGTGAAGAGACGTTCAAGATGAGTCAAATTTCAAGACACGTAAAAGCAATATCACAAATGAGATATTGTTTATCCTAGGCATTAAATGGAGAGCAAATGGAGACTTTTTGCTGACTTCCAATCAATCAAAAAGTCGACATTGTAGAGAAGTTTAAGACGAGTCTCATTTTTAACCCAAAGAATCACTTGTTTCTCCTAGATAGCAATTGAGAGATTAAACATTTGGTTCTGCTTCTTTCCCAAGAAAATACTCTGTGTTTCTGGAGAGATCTCAATGTCTTCAACTGTACTCAGATTTGCCAAGACATCAAGTCTCAATGAAAAGTCAGACATTTCTCATGATTAAAGGTGGGGTGAGCGATATCTGGTAACCGATGTTGACATTTCAAATCATCAAAACAAACATGCCCCGACCCCAAAAGGGTCTCGCCCCTATTTTGATAGCTCTGCCCCACACATACGTACGCACCCAGGCAACGATTATGGTGGAATCTGCAGTGCCAGCCGGCCAAAGGTATGATGTCCTCAATAAGTGAAAGCAATGTGTGTTACTATGGTAATCCAGGTCGAATGTTCAATGAAAAAGTCACCCCTTCCATCCCAAAAACACAAACACAGTTCTCATAAACAACTCGATGGCACAAGGACAACAGTCCAACTAACGAATATATACAATTATGACCAGATTAGAGGGATATATCGATCACTAAAAGAGGAACCAAAGGAAACGTATATTAGGAGTTTATTATCTTACTTTTCGGACACACTTTGCGAGCTGACACTTGAAACAGAAAGTGGCTTATACGGTGTGGAAATGAATGGGTCTTTATCATCACTTAAGTGAATGACGATATAATTGCAAATGGACAAACAAGCGAACATGACACACAAGCATATTCAAGCAAAAGCCAGCATATATTAGTTCTGTGAAACAAAATAAAACCAATGTTACTCGCCTATCGAGAAGATATAAAGCAACCTCTGCATCCGATTGCAGGCCTTAGCACTCCTTGAGTGATCCGATATTTACACGGGTCCTACTTCTTGCCTGATCGTAAATGTGCGTTCACACCAGACGCGACTTGCGCAAATAAATCGCACTATTCGCGCGTAGTTAGCCGCTTGAACATTTTGAGTTTACTCGCTTCATTCGCGTATGAAATTCACTTAACAGAAGTGAATTTGCGTCATGGAAGGGGATTCTGCCAGGCGGCTCGTCTCATTGCGAAATGGCTGTCATGAATTGTTTTAAAATACAGCGAATAAGCTCAATTTGCTGGCTTTAACTAGCTGTAGTCTCAATAGGGACACTTTTTTCAAGTCATCTCAATGGCAAAAAGTGTCCCAATCACCCTATTTATAGCTCAAATTGAGTAAAGAGAGTTTTTTACAACTTACCAGACTGTCCGACCTCCTCACTCACTTTCTTCCAAGCAAGATCCTTTTTATTCCTGTTTCTATAAAGTACGAAGATGTATCGTACAGCTCCGGGTATCCACATATGATTTTGTCCTCATTGTTGTCACTACTAGAGCGGGCTCCTGATTGGTTAACACGGCGCGAATATCCGCACGAATCGCGTCACAGAATGTCTATTTGCATCTTTATATTGACTTAACATGTAAATCACTCGCGCGAAACGCTTCATTTGCGTCTGGTGTGAACGCACCATGAGCCTTCTTTTGTTACACAGACATTTTCCACTTTTGTTTTTTATCTGCCATCGCTCGTCGCTCAGCTAATGTCCGTCCTGTTTGTCGTGTCTTTTGAATAATGACGTGCACTGAGCGCTCACTTCTCACCATCATTAGTAGACACGCCCCTTAATGCTGATTGGCTACAAGTTTGTTTTGGTACTCGGCCTGAGATTTTCCCACATTTAACTTTGCCTTGCATGATTAAATTCGGACAAAACATCGCCCTGCTGTCTGACAAGACAGAAAAATCACAAATGAGATATCTTTAACATCTCAAGTGTTTCTCCTAAGCATTAACTCTTAAAGGTCTGAGCCAGTTTGGGGGCCCTTTAGAAGTTTTGACATATATTTGTTTTCCAATTGATTTACATTATTTAAAACCTGACACTTCAACGTTTCTTTAGACATGTCTCATGTTTGTGTGACAAGTATTCACTAAGTTACTGTTAATTTTCATTTTCACTGAATGAACTACATTGAGATAGAGGCTGCAGATCGCGCATCATGTTTGTTTTCTTTATGTTGCTGACTTTTGCCCTTTTTTCTCATGCAAAAAAGACCCGGTAATCTCACACGTGTCTCCTAGTTTCAGAAGAGATCTCAATCAAAAGGTCGACACATTAGTATGAAGTCAAATTTCAAGCCACATGAAAGCAAAACTACAAATGAGAACATTGCTAATATCTCAAATGATTCTCCTAAATGGCAATGAGATCAAACTGATAGCAGTAGCTTTTGCTTCTCTTTCAGGAGAGTGATCAGATTTGCCAAGATTTTAACGCCTCAATTTCTCCTTGGAAGTCTCCCAAGATGAAGTGATTCACATTTAAACCACATTCTGCGCTTAATTTCATAACGATTGACTCATTTTTATTTTAGGTGAAGTTACTTCTCCTCATGAGTCAGCTGTTCACGTATAACACTGATCGGTGAACACTGATCATGGTTCCTTCAAGCAGGACGTGTTCTTGGATCAACATCTTTTTGTTGGCCCTAGAACAACATTTGTGTCAAACAAAAAGTCTTAACCCTGCGGCTTTTACTATCACAGAAATCTGATTGGCTGAAAAAAAAATGAATTTTTATATCGGCCTAATCAAAAGTAATTGTTAAACCTGTTTTGTTCAGTTTGTCTAAAAGCAAATAACCCTCTCATAGAAAAATATAAAAGAGACCATTTTGTTTTAAATAGTATTTTCACTATTAGTGTTTTTTGTATTGTATATATTTTGAATTTCAATTGAATTCAGTTTTAGTAAATATGTTGTACAGTATGTTTTCATTTATTATAAATATCTATATAGTTTTTAATCATTTTTATTTCACTTTTAGTTTACTTTTTAGAAAAACAAGCTGAAATATTATTTGCATATACATTTTATTTGTTAATGCTTATTTTATTTACCACATACTGGCTGCAGAAATTATTGTGGGTTTTATTAATTTTTCCAAAAAGTTTTTTTGTTAGTGTATTGTACAATATGATGCATATTTTAAAATTAACATCATGGCCTTTTGAAGTTGTCTTCATTTATAGTACGTAAACTAAATCAAACATTGACTAACTTGTTAGTTTTATCTTAAATGGAAATTCTACTTTCTTTTTATAACTAATTTAGCTTTTGTTTATGGTGAAGTTAAGTTATAAAAAAAGGGGGGGGGGGGTATCGACCTACATTGAGTAACATTTTGGCTTATAAATATATAGAAAATATATTGATTTAGTTGGTCTTCTACATTCTGGTCCATTTCTATCCTGTTATTTAATTTTTTCAGTATCTGATTGCACTGTATGACGTTTTGCTGAGCTTTTGTTGTGCTGCGTCATCCATCCTCTGGCCCAGAGATTGTGTTGAGATGCAAAGGCTTGCAGGAGGAAGCCCGTGTTGTAGGTGAACGGTTGGGTCGTGACGATGCAGGTTCAGTCGAGGGAAGGGTGATTTCTGATGCTGGTTTGGACAAATAGGGCACGATGTACAGACAGTTTCTGCTTTGTTCCTGACTGTTTGCGATGGGTCTAAAGGCGCAACCTCCGAGTTTTTGCTGCAGTTATCAGATACATCATCAGACCGTTGCTTTCCTAAGAGCCGGCGGGTCGTGAAACAACAAAACAATCTCAGATTAGCGCCAGACTGGAACAGCTGCACTCTCACTTCAACTATCAGTATGGTATCACTTGTATCAGTGATTTATTTCCAGAAAGTTTTAACTACCCCACCCTCCCAAGGTAACATACAGTGCAAAAGCAACAAGCTTTACCTGTATTTACTTATTGGGGATATTTGAGTCTTTCTTGTGAATTACGTGAATTGTTTTCAAAAGACTGTGTATTTGTTTTTGCCTGTTTGTATTGTGTATGTGCCTTTATGTGACTTAATGGCCATGTCAGAGTTTTTCTTTTTCAAGATCATGACATTGCTAGTCCCATGCTCTACCCATATTTATTTAGAAAAATAATTATACATCATATAATATAATCATATAAAAATGAATATATATATATATATATATATATACACACCAGTCAGGCATAACATTATGACCATCTTCCTAATATTGAGTTGGTCCCCGTTTTGCTGCCAGAACACCCCTGACCCGTCGAGGCATGGACTCCTCTAGACCCCTGAAGGTGTGCTATGGTATCTGGCACCAAGATGTTAGCAGCAGATCCTTTAAGTCCTGTACGTTGCGAGGTGGGGCCTCCATGGATCGGACTTGTTTGTTCAGCACATCCCACAGATGCTCGATTGGATTGAGATCTGGGGAATTTGGAGGCCAAGTCAACACCTCAAACTCGTGCTCCTCAAACCATCCCTGAAGCATTTGTGCTTTGTGGTGGCGCATTATCTGCTGAAAGAGCCACAGCCACCAGGCAATACCGTTTCCATGAAAGGGTGTATATGGTCTATAACAATGCTTAGGTAGGTGGTGTCAAAGTAACATCCACATGGATGGCAGGACCCAAGGTTTCCCAGCAGAACATTGCCCAAAGCATCACTGCCTCCGCCGGCTTGCCTTCTTCCCATAGTGCATCCTGGTGCCATGTGTTCCCCAGGTAAGCGACGCACACGCACCCGGCCATCCACGTGATGTAAAAGAAACCGTGATTCATCAGACCAGGCCACAGGTGCCATGATGAAAATATAATCAGTGCATAATGTTATGCCTGATCGGTGTGTGTATATACACCCACCTAAAGGATTATTAGGAACACCATACTAATACTGTGTTTGACCCCCTTTCGCCTTCAGAACTGCCTTAATTCTACGTGGCATTGATTTAACAAGGTGCTGAAAGCATTCTTTAGAAATGTTGGCCCATATTGATAGGATAGCATCTTGCTGTTGATGGAGATTTGTGGGATGCACATCCAGGGCACGAAGCTCCCGTTCCACCACATCCCAAAGATGCTCTATTGGGTTGAGATCTGGTGACTGTGGGGGCCATTTTAGTTCAGTGAACTCATTGTCATGTTCAAGAAACCAATTTGAAATGATTGGAGCTTTGTGACATGGTGCATTATCCTGCTGGAAGTAGCCATCAGAGGATGGGGACATGGTGGTCGTAAAGGGATGGACACGGTCAGAAACAATGCTCAGGTAGGCCGTGGCATTTAAACAATGCCCAGTTGGCACTAAGGGGCCTAAAGTGTGCCAAGAAAACATCCCCCACACCATTACACCACCACCACCAGCCTGCACAGTGGTAACAAGGCATGATGGATCCATGTTCTCATTCTGTTTACGCCAAATTCTGACTCTACCTTCTGAATGTCTCAACAGAAATCGAGACTCATCAGACCAGGCAACATTTTTCCAGTCTTCAACTGTCCATTTTTGCTGAGCTTGTGCAAATTGTAGCCTCTTTTTCTTATTTGTAGTGGAGATGAGTGGTACCCGGTGGGGTCTTCTGCTGTTGTAGCCCATCCTCCTCAAGGTTGTGCGTGTTGTGGCTTCACAAATGCTTTGCTGCATACCTCGGTTGTAACGAGTGGTTATTTCAGTCAAAGTTGCTCTTCTATCAGCTTGAATCAGTCGGCCCATTCTCCTCTGACCTCTAGCATCAATAAGGCATTTTCGCCCACAGGACTGCCGCATACTGGATGTTTTTCCCTTTTCACACCATTCTTTGTAAACCCTAGAAATGGTTGTGTGTGAAAATCCCAGTAACTGAGCAGATTGTGAAATACTCAGACCGGCCCGTCTGACACCAACAACCATGCCACGCTCAAAATTGCTTGAAAATTGCCAGAATGGGAAATTCTTTTTCTTTCCCAAATTCTTTCCCATTCTGACATTCAGTTTGGAGTTCAGGAGATTGTCTTGACCAGGACCACAGCCCTAAATGCATTGAAGCAACTGCCATGTGATTGGTTGATTAGATAATTGCATTAATGAGAAATTGAACAGGTGTCCCTAATAATCCTTTAGGTGAGTATGTATATATAGTATAGATATAATATTTATGTAAAATACAAAGGAAAAATAATTACATTTTATATATTTTTTTAACATAAATATTTTATAAAACATTATTACTTAAATGAAGCTGTCATTATAAGAGAGTTTTTAGACTTTTAGCTTACGGTTTTTAATTTTTCAGAAGCATATGACCACATTCAACGCAATATTCCTTTATAGATAAACAGTTCAAATTACATGAGTTCACACATCTTTTTTCAATCCTTCACAGTATATTTATGTGCTGCATTTTGTTTATGCATTGCTTTTTTTGGCACAACATAGTTTACGATTGCACCATTTTTTTGTTTTAAAAGGAGAAGCGAAATGTCACAGGGTTCAAATGTGGCGTGTCCTGTGAAATCAACCTTCTAACAGATTATGATGACTCGGACGGGGCCTGCCGGCATTTTATTAGTTTTACTTTACCACTGGCCCAGCCATAATGTAGCCTATATGTTAACATTCATTCACCTTCTGTAGTAATGTCATTGCATTAGAAAATGCTATTGGTCTTATTTTTTAAAAAGTATATTGTTTTATTTTTCAGAACTTAGAATTAGAAACCTATTTAAAGTGATAATTCACCCGAAATTTTTATTCTGTCATCAAGTACTCACCTTTATGTCGTTCCGAACCTGTAAAGACTTTTGATCATCTTCAGAAAACAAGATCTTTTTGATGAAATCTGAGAGATTTCTGTCCTTCCGTTGACAGCTACGCAACTACAACTTTGATGCTTCAAAAAGTTCATAAAGAGAATGTAAAACTAATCCATATGAATTGAGAGGTTTAGTCCAAGTTCTCTGAAGAGAATCGATCGTGAACAGATTGAATTTAGGCTCAGATTTCATCAAAAAGATCTTCATTTGTGTTCTGAAGATGATCGAAAGTCTCACAGGTTTGGAACGACATGAAGGTGAGTAATTAATGAGAGTGTTCAATTTTGGGTGAACTATCCCTTTAAGTGTGATGTAAGTGACCTAATACTTAATGGGGTCACTGTATAGGCCTTTATTTCATGATAAACACTGAGAAATGTTTTCGAAAAGCAGTGTTTCTTTATAATAGGTAGTATTATGTGCAGGAAAGAGGAAGGTTTGAGTTGTAACGTGAGTGAAGGCAGGTCAGTAAAGGGACACGGTTCTCTACCAGTAAGGACGACATACGGTATATTCTGCAGAAATTTGACGGAGAAGCTTCCTCTCTGAGCGTGAGTTTCACCTGAGCTCTCTTTATACCTGCTTAAAATAACTCCGTCTAGCTCAGCCACACCTCATGACTCACCAGCGTGTGAGCCGCTCAATCCATGTATTTACATGTGCTGCAGTTTTTTGTGTTTGTTCTGATGTTTTTTTCAGAGCTAAATATTCAACCGTAAAACATCTACTTTTATAAATCTATATAAACATCTAGTTTTAAAAAGACAAGAAAATAAATAAGTAAAATAAACACAAAAAATGAAATTTAAAAATAAGTTAAAATATTAAAAATATAAAAAGTGATTTGGGAAATACATTTTAATGCTTGCATTTTAATATGCATGCCTATCTACTAGATACATGCCTACTAAAAGCAATTTCAAGTTATGTTACATATAATTAAAGGTAGAGTAGGCATTTTTTATATAAATATTTTTTGTCATACTGGTTGAAACTCTATTCTGCTGGATTATGGCAAAAATCCAGATTATTTTGGTCAATGTTGAAATCACGATTATTTGTGGGTGAAAGTCTTACTTCATGATATGAGTCAGTGATATGAGTCAATTATCGATACTTCAGCAAAAACTAATACTAGGTTAATTACTGAAAAGTAAGTCCTCAACAGTTACAGAACACCAAGTAAACAGTCAGCTGTACAATAAGAACAAAGAAACGAATTACAAACAATACAACAAAACAAAAATACAAATGAAATAAACAGTGCTTTAGGTTTTTCAGGAAGATGTACTAACAGTGGTTTTCAGATAAGTGATAGCCTATAACAGATATTAAAGTAGTCAAATGTAAAAAAAACACTGCTGTATACATTAAATATAGACTAATCCTTATTTAAACATCACATTCAGTTTATTTATTCAAGAGCAGTGAGTGATTTTATCTTTATCTTTTGTTGTTTGATTAACATTGATGACTGAAGCAGGTTTATTAGGCTGCTGTCACTTTAAGAGCTGCACAGATCCAATATACTGTTATGGTGTGTTCACACCAGACGCGAATGAAGCGTTAAAGGGATAGTTCACCCAAAAATGAAAATTCTGTCATCATTTACTCACCCTCAAGTTGTTCCAAACCTGTATGAGTTTCTATATTCTGCTGAACACAAAGGAAGATATTTGGAAGAATGTTTGTAACCAAGCAGATCTCGGCAGCCATTGACTACCATAGTAGGGAAAAAAATACTATGGTAGTTAATGGTTGCTCTCTCTGCTTGGTTACAGACATTCTTCCAAATATCTTCCTTTGTGTTCAGCACATCCCTTTAAGCGCGAGTGATTTACATGTTAAGTCAATGCAAAGACGCGAATAGACACTCTGCGGCGTCATTCGCGCAAATGACGGAGCAAATTGAGCGTTTCGGGCGTTTGACGAGCGTAATAAGTGATTCACGCAAGTTGAAAAATCTGAACTTTGGCGGATAGTCGCGCCGCATTAACCAATCAGGAGCTTGCTCTAGTAGTGACAACAATGAGGACAAAATCATATGTGGATACTAGGGGTGTAACGGTATACGTATTCGTACCGAACCGTTTCGGTACAGGGCTTTCGGTTCGGTGCACGTGTACTGAACGGTTTCCAAGTGCAATCTTTAACAGTTAACAGTCGGCTTGTTTTAAGCGCGGAACACACTTCAATCCGTGTTCCCACACGAACATAAGTATACAGTCCATTTTATCACAAAATTCAAACGATAAATGCCATTTTGACGTTCTATCACTGATCACTGATTACAGTTCAAGCAGCTGCGCGATGCGCACGCGCGTGAACGCGATCATCTGTGAAGGCGATCGATTGTCTCTTCCTAAAGAATAAACATGAATGACCATCTGAAGGTATGCTGAGGATACATTACAACTTACTGTCACGTCTCATGTGTTGTAATCGCTAAATCAGTGTTTCAACGGCGGAAAGACGTCAATATAACTGCTTGTAAACGAAACTAATGTCATGTAACGTTAACGTTAGCATCACATTTACCTCAGGGAGTCATTCAGTGTCCACATAATTTTATTCACTAGAAAAATCAACTCTTTCACTAAATATATGCTCTATATTAGCCTATTCATTATATTCTACTTAACCTGTTAGGGATGTCTTGATTATTTCATGCATGTTAAATAAACCTGTCATGAACATGACAGACACTGTGTATCTTGCTTGGAAGAAAGTGAGTGAGGAGGTTGCACAGTCTAGTAAGTTGTTAAAAAAACGCTCTTTACTCAATTTGAGCTATATATACATATTGAGACAACAGCTAGCTAAAGCCAGCAAATTGAGCTTATTCGTTGTATTTTAAAACAATCCATGTCGGCTTTTTCGCAACGAGACTGGAGCCGCCTGGCAGAAGCCCCTTCCATGACGCAAATTCGCATCTGTTGTGAAGTGAATGTCACGCGCGAATGAAGCGAGTAAACTCAAAATGTTCAACTACGCGCGAATAGTGCAAGTCGCGTCTGGTGTGAACGCACAGTTACACACACGTTTTCTTTCTCAGGGTTTAAATTCACTTAAGACATATCAACTGTGTTAACGAGGATTCTTACCAAAATGGCATTTCGACATTGACAGTTTAGGTGCATATCTGAAGCCCACACTATACTTTGCTTATGCGTGTTCCACCCTGTCTCGGAGCGCGCACACAGGAGGCCGCCTAGGGAACAGTATCTTTTGCAGCTTAATATGCTTTTTATAACACTTTAATATCAAGCATGTCCCACAGTTTAGCAACAGTAGACTGCATTTTACATCACTCACTTAAGGGATGTGACGGTGTGGAAATTTTCCCACAATTCAAGCAACCCGCCGGTATAAAACCGAAAGTAAAATGAGCACAGCTGCAGGATTATTCATTCACGTCCGCACAGTTATTTACGGTGCGTGTCCAGTCTGGCGCATTTTCAGTTCATGCCTATGGAAGCTTTTAAACCAAAAGTAAAATGCGCACGGCCGCTCGGGCATTCATAACGGAGTGGTGCGGAGCAAAGCGAGTGTTTTCAATTAATTCCTTTGAAAGTTAAGCTTCCATAGGCATGAACTGAAAATGCGCCAGACTGGACACGAGCTGTAAATGTCTGTGCGGACGTGAATGAATGATCGTGTGGCTGTGCTCATTTTACTTTCGGTTTAGAATTAGCACCAATTCGGGGGCGGGTTGCTTGAATCATTTATTAAGTTCATTAGCCTATTATTCTTAATAAAAAAACAACAAAACCATACAATGACAAACTTACTAAAATGGGCGCTTTTATATTTCGCTTTGAAACCAAATCTTCCGCGATCATCTTGTCTGTCAGCTCTTCGCTCTTGTGATGAATGAAATCTGACTTTAGTCCTGCTGTGTTTGTGCTGCGACTCTTGTTCGGCTCACACTGTATTGAGCAAACATTTTCGGTTTTTAATTGTAGCGTCTGTTCTCTAACTGAACTAAATGATTTTATTACTATAAAAATCAATACGACGGCAGTAAGCAAGTGATGTAACCGGTGTTGTGTCTGAAAACCGGTAACACTGGCAACACGACTATCGCATCAAGCCTAAGTCACTTATTCAGCTGATTTGGATGCTAAGTTTAGCTTGGGGAGGAACGAAAGCACATCGATGTAAAGGAAAGCAAGGTGCACTGGACGGAATGCGGCACAATAATCATTTTACGTTGATTATCTTGTTTTCATAATAGTTGGAAACCAAAATCGACATCGAAAAAACAATTATGATTAATTGCACAGTCCTACTCTCTTCACATCCTGATAGCAATCAATAATAGAAGTGGTCTAAGTATTAAAGTATACATATATCTTCAATGTAAGTCTCAGGACCAAAAACATTTATGTCTAATCATTGCATTCAGTCCTAATGCAATGATACAATGTCCTACCTGCCTGTCAGCGTATGTTTCTCCACATATGCATCTCGCGCAGACATCACACGTCATCAGCGCGTTCCAGAAGGAGAGTCAGAGTTGTAGACAAAGACAAACAGCAGCCGCCTTTTACAGTTCCTCCTGAAACAAAACAACAAGTTTATGCTGCGATCATGCCATGTCGTAACCGTAATTATGAGACGGCAACCCGTGATGTTATGCCGGGAGCTGTTCACATCCTCAGACTCGGATTTATGCGTTTCAATGGCAACACTATCAACGAATCTGCAGCAGTCAGGTGCAGTACAACTAAAGCTCTATACGTTCATTATTATTGCAATGTTATGTGCTTTGAGACATGAGGTAGTTTAGCGCTGTCTCCAGAGGTGTCAAAAGTATTCGCATTCATTACTCAGGTAGAAGTATAGATACTGGGGTTTAAAAAGACTTCTGTAGAAGTTGAAGTATCAACTCAAGCTTTTTACTCAAGTAAAAGTGTAAAAGTAACTGGTTTCAAAACTACTTAAAGTATAAAAGTAAAAGTAATGTAAGGGGAAAAAATGCCATTAAAGGGGTAGTTCACCCAAAAATGAAAATTCTGTCATAATTTACTCAAATTGTTCCAAACCTGTATGAGTTTCTTTGTTCTGAAGATTGAAGAATTTTTGTAACCAAGCAGATTATATGCAACCATTGACTGCCATAGCATTTTGCCCCTACTATGGCAATCAATGGTTGCTCTATCTGCTTGGTTACAAACATTCTTCAAAATATCTTCAGAACAAAAACTCATACAGGTTTGGAAAAACTTGAGGGTGAGTAAATGACAGAATTTTCATTTTTGGGTGAAGTATCCCTTTAAGGACAAAAGATTAGGCCGCGCCACAGTGCATACCCCACCTCCTCAAAAAAACATTTTTCTGAAGGCCATAATGACTATAATGTTATATTAAAAAGTTAATGTTGAAAATTTTTAGATGCACTTGGCTACGCGTTTCAGCTGCATATATTCCCATTGAAAATGAACGCATTTTAGGACAATGCAAATACATTAAAGAACCATATTGTGTACTACTGAGCATTAACGTGTTTCATGGAATGGAAGATTTAATGACTAGTTGCCTATAAATATTGTAAAGGTGCAAAAAGTCAAAATTCAGAGGCATGTTATCAATAACCATTTTTTGAATGTGTGATCAGTGTGGCCAGATTGGGTCAACAATTTCCAGCCCAAAAACCTCACCAAATGTACATTTATATATATATTTTTTTTTAAAAATGGTTATTGATAACATGCCTGGTTATTGATAACAATTTTGCACCTCTTACAATACTTATAGGCAACTAGTCACTCCAAGAAAAAAACCCAAAACTTTAACTGCCAAAATAATGTGATATTATTTTATTGCCATACCAATCAATGTTGATAAGTAAGTTACCATTTTATCTCCTTAAAGCATAACATTGATGATTAAAAAAAAAAAAAAAACAATCCCAGTACAATGGTTCAAATATGACTATATGTCCAGGTAGAAACTGTCAAAACAGCAATCCCTTAGAAAAACACACGATTTTCAATGTCAACAGTAAGAAGCCAATTTACTTGCAAAAAGTGCCCAATATAGAGATTGGAAAAAGCAATGTAATTAACAGGCATTTCACACGTTAATGCACACACCACTGTCAAAATGCGTAATTCATTTATACTGTACAATAATTCGTCAACAAATAAATAACAATGCGCTTACCCTTGTGTTGCACTTTGCTTTGACAAAACTACAGTATGTCTTTCGTGAAGTACATTGCACATGCACTTAGCAGTCAAAATGGATTAATCGTTGATTTAAACCTCTTTCAGCAGCTGTCGGTGTTGCTAGTTGCAGATGTCCTAAGTGTGTATATGATGATGGACAGGAGTCACGGTTATATTTATAACGAGTCTTCGAGTCACAGGTGTAATTCACGTTTGAGAGTTGAGTCACTCTCCCACTCTTTACTGTAGATACAACTTACTGTATATTTATGCCACTGGCATAGCGATCACTGGAATATACAGCTATGAGTTATCGCGCTAAAAACCCGGCTAAAGTCATGAATGAGGCTGAGCACGTCTGCCTGCTGATCGCTGATTGGCTGAAAGTGCGTGCTCGTCGGAGAGAACCCGCCCTATCTGGCAACATGGTGTGTGATTTGTGCAGGTGCAGTCGTGATTGATCGCCTACAACCCAATAGGGTGTCGGAATGGTTTGTGATTATACTTCTCATCCAACCACAATCAAATTCACTCTGTCCGGATGGCGCGATTTGTCTGGATAGTTTTTTTTTTTTTTTATGACAAGCCGGAATGAAAACATGCCGAAATGGAATAGGAGTAACGAGGCTATTTTTAAAATGTAAGGAGTAGAAAGTACAGATAATTGCTTGAAAATGTAAGGAGTAGAAGTAAAAAGTAGGCTGAAAAATAATTACTCCAGTAAAGTATAGATACTCAAAATTTCTACTTAAGTAAGGTAACGAAGTATTTGTACTTCGTTACTTGACACCTCTGGCTGTCTCTTGTGATGCTTTGCAGACTCTGCTGTGCTTTCATGTGTTTTTAAGGACGCGTAGCTTTGGAGGGAGGGTGGGAACTCATGCTTACAAAGCTAGCTTCTCCAAAATTGCCTTCCCTACCTTTAATTGAATTTAAAGCGCAGCAGCAGAATACGGTTGTCAATCCTGTATTTGAGTCCTTAATACGGTAACGTTCACACACAGTGTGGTTATTTACGGGACTCAAAACCACATTCTCGGAAAAGCTGCGCTGTATGAACGGAACCGCACTGGACAACTAGTTGTCTGTCACGTCATACAATGGTCACTGTCACTATGGTTACTGCTAACAGAATACAGGCTTGACCCCCATTGCACGTTCACATAGACACAGTATTCAAGATGCTACTGTACGTTGCTGTGTGAATGGGACATTTCGAGATTTACACAAGTAAATGCAGTGTGAACGTAGCCTAATTTATTTTTATAGCACTTTAATATTAATAATTGACTTCATATGTAGATTTTTTTAATGTGTAGTTTTGTTGTGGTGATATTGGTGTGGTTGAATTTTGTTGTCAAAAGGATTTTTTTTAAAGTACAATCAACTTGGATGTTTAAGTCATTTCTACTTAAATTACATTAAACTTAACTTTTAACTTTTAAAAACAAATTTATTTTGATGCAATGTAAAAACATAACTTATTGATCATGTATTTTTTAATATTGCTGTTATGTTTTCTTTTGAAGAAATTCAATTGAATTTGCATTTTGGTGTAACGTAAAAACAGTTGACATAATTTTAACGTGCTTGGATACATTTTTAACAATAAACATCCCACTTTACAAGCGAAAAGCAACTGTAGCAAACGTAAACAACACCTTTCAGATGCTACGGAGAAGGAAACCTCTGCTTTATAGCGTGCGCTCGCACTCCTGTAAATGTTGGCAGTAAATGGTAAAGAAGATGGTGTTGTGTAAATGTCCTCAGGCCCGCTGTAGTGTTGTTACTTCCTGAAGGGGATTTTTCAGGAGGGGTTGAGCTTGAGTGGGTGAAAGGGCCTATAGGATGACTAACTCGCCCTGGAAAGTACACAGATCTCCTGGAGGTTGAGGGCCGGACCGCAGGTGTGGCAGGAGGTAACGTGCCGGGCTGAGGAATGGGTTAGGATGGTGTTTACCCATGGAGGATACTACTGGAAAACTTTGGATCGTATTTGCACAAAAAAAAAAAAAAATATGTGGATGCCTTTGGACAACTTTCGGACCTTTTATGAGGTTACACAGTTAGTGTTTGCTCAGCATGTGTTATTAGTGGGTTAGTTCGGCCAAAAATGGAAATGATGTCATCAATTACTCGCCCTCATGTCATTGCAAACCTTACTTTATTCTGAAGGCAAGATACTATACAGACAAAAAACCTAATTATTTTCCCATGCATGATTTTGGCTGTTTTGACTTCTTTCAAACTAGTGGAAAGAAAACATTCAAAATACACTTTTGAGTGTTTATTATATCGCACTTTATCTATTTGCATCTGTAGATGTAATATTATAATCTTTAAAGGCTGTTTTGGAGTCAGAAATCGCCACTTCAGCACCAAACTTTGCAGTTCCCTTTCGAAAGGGAACTCGCGCTGCGTCAGCTGACGCTACGGGGAACGCCTCCAGCGTGACAGGTGCCTGAAATCACAATTACAAAACGTCAATCCTATTGACCGGCGACAGCCCATGACGTCATCAAGGTGCAACCAGGAAGTATAAAAGGCCGCATTGCCAACATGACAGCATCTTTTCGTCTTCAGGGACTGTTTGCCGATTTTCACGTAAAGCGTCAAGTACAATCAAAGATGAAGTGTGCCCAGAAACAACGCCACTTCCGCAGATGTGTGGACCCGTGTACCAGGTATCTTACACCTGAGGATACACACACACTCTGTGTGTACTGTCTGGGTGAGGAGCATGCACGGGAAGTTCTCGAGGGAGCTTCCTGTGCAAACTGCGAGCGTTTTCCCCTGAAGACGCTCCGCTCTCGTCTGGCTCTCTTCTCGAGGGGAGAGAATTCAGCATCTGGGGACGGCCCCGCTCGAGCTGAGGCTGAGCGGCGTCTGAAGTCCTGGGGTTCCCAGATGGATCTGGCTCGTCGTCTGGAGACTGGTGTGGTGCTCGCAGATGACGATCCAGATCACGAGGGGCAGACATCGGAGGAGGAGCGGGATTTGACCGCCTCTCCGTGTTATCTCTCTCACTTATGTGAGTGTTTGTATTTGCCGCTCTTGCTCGCGGGCTTGTGGCGCGCGGGGGCGAGTTGTTTGTTTTCCTAGCTTTAAGTATAAAGTAGCATTACGACCGGGTTAAGCACTAATGCGTGAGCTGTAGTGAGATCTGCGCCCAGCCCTGTTGGGCTTTTAAATGGGTTTCGGGGCCCCGTTGTTTATGTAAGGGGTGATAATATTTCTTTCCCGAGCCCTGGGTAGATCTAGTGCAGGTTTAGCACCGCACCACTTGGATTCTTTCCGTCGACGTCAACTTCAGCAGAAACCTCGTCAACCAGTAGGCCCTCTTTGACCTCCTTGGGGATGAGTCCCCAGGTGATAACTGGATGTCCAGTTCTTCGTCAGCAGCAGACAGCTACCGTCAGCCCGGGTGCAGCAGCCAGCCTTCTTCTATCCGCGGCAGGGTTCATAGAACCTGCAGGCCTCCTATTTGGAGGTAGGCCCTGCCAGGCCTCCCTGAGGGGTAGGCTCCCGTTTTTGGGTTACCTTGGCTCAGATGGTAGGCCCCATCAGGCCTCCCTGAGAGCCTGCTGTGAGTAGCAGGCCTTGCCCGGTCTCCCCCGAGGGGGTATTCCTGAGCATTAGTCCCTCGACGGCTGGCACGAGCTGCTAGTAGGTGGTAGGCGCTACCAAGCCTCCCTAAGGGCCTGCTGTGGGGTAAGCAGGCTCACTGGACCTCCTCTGAGGGGTTGGTCCCGGGCCTCAGTCACTGGATGGCTAGCACGAGCTGCTAGTAGGTAGTAGGCCTCACCCGGCCTCCCTGAGGGCGAGTTCCCGGTTCCCAGTCTCTGTGGCGGTGAGCACGGAGTGCTAGCAGGTAGTAGGCCTCACTAGGCCTCCCTGGAGGACTAGCACGTTCTGCTATCAGGTGGTAGGCGGCGAGCCTCCCTGAGATCGTTCCCCGGTCCCCAGTTTCGGTACCTCACGGTAGCACGGGTTGCTAACAGGTAGCAAGCGGCACGGGCTTCCCTGGGGGATTCGCTATTGGATTGTAGGCCTCACCTGGCCTCCTCTAAGGGCATGTTCCGGTTTCGCAGTTACTAGATGAGTCTAGTCACTGTGGAAAAGCTATCTAGCGCACCTATTGTCAGGTGGCAGGCCTAACTAAGCCTCCCTGAAGGAACGCCCAACGACTAAACAGGTGGTAGGCCTCACTAGGCCTCCCTGACGGAGCGAGTCCCTGTTCTCCCAGCTACCTCGAGGGCTAGCTCGACACGCGAGCAGTCGGCACAGGTTACCAGGTGGAGGCCCCTTCTGGCCTCCCTGGGGGACGAGTTCCCTAGGAGGGAACACATAACTGGCTTTACGCTGACAGCTGGTGGTCACCTGCTATCAGGCGCCGGTTTCTAGCCGGTAGCACCTGAAGGCGGTGTTCATACCCTAGCATGACGAGACGACGCTGCTACTATGCGGTTCCTACAGGAAGGGACTCTCATAGATTGCCTACAGCATGGTTACCTACCAGGCAGGCTTGGGAGCTCCTATCAAGTGAGAGTCTTCTGTGAGCTGATAGCCGCTTGGCACTGATCCGTCAGTTGTAGGCCCATCGAGGACTCCCAGCAAGGATCAGCCTGTTGGCCTGTTCGGCCTCCTGAGCACGTTTTAAAATAAGTGCTTGGTAGATCCTAGGACCGAGTGGATAAACTCCCCTCGCTAGCAAGGGTTAGAAAGCACTTCGCTGAGCGCTGCTCTCCAGGATAACTCGTCTCTGAGGTCCGGCTGGTGGAGGACACTGCCTTTTTGCAGTACCCTAGCAGGATGTCTCTCCGGAGGCAAGTACCAGAGGCTCTGTACTTAAGCAGACAGGGGTTGGCCGAACTGACGTGTCCCACATAGAGGTCGCTAGGTCAGGCCTCCCTGGTGGCATTCGGTGAATTCTTCCCGAATAGTGACTGGCGCGGGTTCCCTCGGGTCCCCCTGCCACGTTCCCTTAAAGGGACCCCCTTCTGTCGAACGGGCTGGTTCCAGGCCTTCGAGCGGCCAGGGTAGGACTTCATGTAGTATGCGAAGTTTCCTTCTCAGGTTTATAGCTTGGGCTTTGACCGTAGGGAGCGCTGTCACTGACAGCCTAATGTGACCAGAAGGGGAGTGGTTCAGGCTTTTCAGTTGAATTTGCTTGTCCTGACAGTTGTCACTGCCAGTGGGCATGCACTCCTTTCGGCATGGCGGCGTTGGTATATCGTTCCCCGTAGTGTCAGCTGACGCAGCGCGAGTTCCCTTTCGAAAGGGAACGTCTCTGGTTACGTATGTAACCTATGTTCCCTGAGAACAGGGAACGAGACGCTGCGTCGCTTTGCCATGCCGCAAGGCTTGCCTGCCAAACAGTCCCTTCAGACGTTTAGATACTGTCATGTTGGCAAGGCGCCCTTTTATACTTCCTGGTTGCACCTTGATGACGTCATGGGCTGTCGCCGGTCAATAGGATTGACGTGTTGTAATTGTGATTTCAGGCACCTGTCACGCTGGAGGCGTTCCCCGTAGCGTCAGCTGACGCAGCGCGAGTTCCCTGTTCTCAGGGAACATAGGTTACATACGTAACCAGAGACGTTTTACTGTATATTCTGAAGGTTTTTTAACATAACTGTATTCCTGAAAACATGATTTTTTTTTTGTCAGGTTGACTATTTTCTGATTAATAGAGTAATAAAAGAGATCCCCTCTGTAAAACTCTAATAAGTCAACAAAATGAAAAGAGTTTTGATTCTGGTTTTATTAAATGTATGTAATTTATGCAAATGCATGCATATTAAAATGATATTGCCTCATTTGCATGTTTAAATAAATGATTTTTCTACCCTGTTAACGCTGCTATTTGCTGTTCAATATGAAAGGGGGTTTCAAGCTCAAAAAAGCCCTGTGAAAAAATCTAAAGTCAAAACATTTTTGGGTGAACTAATCTTCTGTTGTACTTTCAGCAGAAGCTCCTACAGGTGGCATCTTGCAAACCGGCTGCAAATCAAGATTTTCAGAGCAAACCAGCCCAATAATGGTGATCAAAGCTGGGTGTTTATTCCTCTAAAGGCATTGGGTGACACACATTTTCCATGACTCTGGTGGCCAGCTCATGTGTTTGTCCTCCTTGCCCTCTATAGAGACGCGCTCGGCTCAGAAAGAGTCACTGCTGCCCCGGACCCCCCTTCCTGGAAACAGCTGCATGCTGAGAGAAAGAAGGAGGAGAAAAAAAGGGAAGGCAATAAAGCAGAGGGCTGGATGTATTTATTTGCTTTTGGTCTGGATTACCAGCAACACTAAGTTTCTCTTCCCACTAACACTTTACCATGAGAAGTCCCCGGTCAGAGTTAAAGTCCAGCGCACTACGGTAAATGCAACCACACTTCTGTGTGGCCCAATCGCGCTCTATATTCAAACACTGATGCACTGTGTGCATCTTTATCCGTCCCATCTGTCTCTGCACAAGGAAGTAAAACTGCAGAATATACTGCAGTGCTTCTGTTTGACTTTTCCAACGGCAGATACTTTTGAGATATGACACACAACTAAATGAATCCCAGAGCAGACCTGCGAGTGCAGCTGCTTCGTGACTTGAAGGGGATTTTTTTTAGATGCAAGCGTGTGAGGAAAGATAGATCAGAAGGAAAAAGAGATGAAAAAAAAATGCTTTGCAATGCGGTGGTGCCTGATATTTTGGGGACTTTTGACATTTGTATTCAAATGAAAAGATCAAAAAGATTCACAGTGGCACCAAAAGATGATATTAGATGATAAAATGTCAATGCATCTGTTCTATTTACTTCTAACTTCACTTTTCTACATTTTTTGTGCTTTTTAATCAGCTTGTTTTGACGATTGTTAGTGTATTAGCGTAGCGTAGTGTAGGTTCACACAGGTGTTGTTTAGATATACAGCATTTTTTAAAAACTGGATATATTAGGTTTTTTGTTTTACTTAAAACTCAATGATTGGCTTTTTATGTACAAAAAGTGTACTTATGCCATCTTTCTTGTAAGTAAATGCCACTTTCTTTGGTATTTTGTTGTCTAATACGAAGGCATTCTGAGATTTTAAATGTGACCATTTTTATATTTTATAATGTTATAATTACCTCAAAATAATTTTGATTTATCCCTATGTTTTAAAACATAAGCAAAAAAGTATTTACGACGTAAGTAAATTGGGCAACATGAATGTTAAAATGCACACTTTAAAAGTATAGCCACAAGTCTTAAAGTCCCCGTTTTTTGGCTTTTAGTATGAAGTTTTACTGTTCTCTATAAGCTTGTGTGCTCCAAAACAATGACAAAAATCCACATTTAGAAGATATAACCGTTCAAAACATAGTCTCTCACTTCTGCCAATATGGATAAATATTTTTGATGACATCAGTGCACTTCTCATTAGATTTTCTGTCCAATTAAATGCTCTCTAGAATCGGAAGACCTGCCCCCTACATTATAAATAGACGTTGAAGCTGCGGATAAAATCGGTGAGTTGTTCACGCAGTTACTATTTTCTACATGGTGAATGACACACACAGTGCACTATCAGGGTCGGACTGGGACAACATTTCAGGCCGGGAAACCACACACTCATCCAGGCCATCCCATACACACCCACAACACATTTTGAAACATATTTTTTTGTATGGCCATCACATAAAAAAGAGTTAAATCCATAAGCTGGGGCCGTGCAAAATAATGAAAGGTTCTCTCTTGAACTGCACCTTCACTTCCATTTTCCTTTTCATTCTCTTCATTTTCTCTTCCATTTTCCCATCTCTCTGCCTCTCACTTGTGCGTGTGTGTGTGTTTACTTTTTTTAATAACTTTCTTGTTTTCATCTACACGTCTCCACCTTGTTGCAAAACAACCACCTCATTGTAATTTGTTTGCACATAGTATACATTTATTTTAGTTCAATTTAAAGTATTGCATTTATGACTATGTGTTGTTTTATCTTAATACTCGAGATTTAACAAAACTATATTTTCTAAATTGCCTAAATGTCAAAATTAGTACAATAATAACTACATCATGAAAACATCTTTATAGAAAAATCCTAATACTAAACATGTTATTGCATTATCATGAATCATGTTTTTCCCTTACAAAAATCTACCATGTTTTAATATAGTAAAATTAAAGTTAATAATATCCATGATTTTTTTGGCGGATTGATTGCCATTTGTGTAACCAGAGTTTTACTACAAATACCATGGTGAAACTATGGGTAATGTAGCAAAAACATTGTTAATTTGTGGGCTTTTTTGTTTTATTTGTAGTAAAACCATGGTTCATTTCCGTATGGGTTGTGTTGTTGTCTGCCCTAGCCCTCTCTAAACCTATTATAAAACCATGTGAATATTTGTCTGCTAAATACTACTGTAACTTTACAATAGATAATAATGATGTCCTTTAGCGTTCAGTATTTTGAGTGATGATAATAATGGGGTACTACTGCTTACAGCTGCTAGCAGTTTAATGCTTAACTAATTAAACAAATACAAAATAGCCTATTTTGCAATTACAGATCAAACTGACTCTCTTGCATTGATTACTCTGATCAAAAACGTTTGGCGGATGTGCGTAACGTGCTCTCTAAGGCGAATTGCGTTGCCAGCCAAGACGATTTAGACAGAGTAAATATGCTTTCCATTGGGCGAATGAAGTCTGGTTTCACGTTAGTCTGTCAGGCGAACCGTTGCAGATCCGGTCCGGAGATACGATAGCACAGAGCGGATCATGTGATCGAGTTGGCACAGACCAGAAATGTATCAGACCCATTTGAATTCTGCACAGAATGATATTTTAAAGCAATATTGAGGAGATTAGGAGGATAAACGGTTATTAGGAGGAAACTGCGGCTTTACCAGATTCAACAGCCGAGCCATTGGCTATTTTTAAAAAGGGGAGGGGATGTTCGATCTGTCCCACCCCTGTCTTCATTTCAGTGGAAATTACGTCAACACATTGAATAACGCTGAGCGTTTCAAGGCACTTCAGTTAAACATTATGCATGTTAAACTGAGACTAGAGTGATAGAATCTGTGTGAAGTTATGGCCAATATTCACTCCTAATATTTCAGACCCTCTCATGACCACTTACAGCTGGTAAACCACAGTCACTTTCACATGATATGCACAAGGATACAACAGGAGAACATTTTCATGGAGTAAAATCTGCCCACAGGAATGATATCTGCGATGCACGACTAACAGTTCATGTAGCTTGAACAGCAGTCCCACCACTAAAAGAACCATTTAAGACACCTTACGGCTCAAATAACGTGTCTTTTAGGAAGACCAAATCCTGAAATCCAGAAATTTAAGCTTCAAATTTCTTCAAAGACCCATTCAATCTCATTATAGGTGCTGTAACTTAAAGGGATAGTTCACCTATCATAGTCATCATTTACAAGTTGTTCCAAACCTGTATTAGTTTCTTTCTTCTGCTGAACACAAAAGAAGATATTTTGAAAAAAGTTGGCAACCAACCATTGACTTCCACAGACCACAGTATTATTTTGGTTAATCAACTGTTTGTGGTTACTCGTTTTCTTCCAAATATATTCTTTCAGTAGAAGAAAGAAATTCATACAGGTTTTGAACAACTGATGACAGAATTAATTTTTGTGTGATCTATCACTTTAATCTGTGTCTGACAAGAGTCAACGCACGTCTTTTAAAATAAAAGTTTTGCATCAGAATGTTTCTCTACAATTGTTTTTTTTTTGCTGTTGGTGTTTCTTTTTTGGTCCCTACGTTTGGGTCTCGACCCACCAGTTGAGAAACACTGATCTACATCTCCAACTTCTGATAACACCACGTGCGGCTTTAACCATTAGTCCATCACCACCCTGATTAATGAATATCACACAGCTAGTAGAACTAGTACAACTGCATATTTATCTGATGAGCTGCCACTTTTTCTTTTAGTCACACTTTCCTTGCTCTGATTGTCTGACTTCTGCCCACTAAAACTGCTCACTTAACTCTGGTTCAGGACCGGATGATTGTCATTTTGGTTTCTTTTTCTTGAAAGGCCACAGCATTTGATGCCATCAGGTCTACGTGACATGGTGACACGTAGAGATTATTCACATTTGGAAGGCCTTGTGTAACACCTCCTGTAAGTGACCTGTGACCTACTTTACTTCTCATAAAGCATAAAGATATAAACATGATGAACAGCATAGCTACATGGAATGTCCTGACATAAACACTCCAAAATGTCCCCTACGTACGTCACATTTCCTTGTGATTCATTATTTGGAGGATTTGTCTGCTTATTGTTTTACATAATCTATGCATAATCTATGCAGTGTATGTGCCCATCATGTCTTAATATACAAGTTAAATATGAAATCACATTCATTTTATTTTCTCTCAGTGAATGCATGGGTGAGTTTTAAATAATTTCACTGCTTTAATGTCTGTCAGAAATCTGTGTGCTGCACTTCTAAAATAAAAATGTTTTTTAAAGAAATATTCCAGGTGTTTCTCCCCTTTTTTATTAACTTATTTATTGGGGAATATTGTTTCAATTGGTGATCGGTTTATACTTGTTGTTTCCTCTGTGTCCTAATATAACTTTGCATCTTGTTTTGTAAAAATGTCCTTTAACAAAAGCCACTTCCTTAATGACATCATCCTCCAGGAAGTGGCATTTATTTTAGAGGGAAAACAACAACATCAGTGAATATAAGCGATGGATTTGATTAATTCTGTGATGTTTTTGATATTATAAATCATTTAAAATATACTTAAAATAATTTTCATTTAAAACAAATACTTAAATGGCTAATTTAAGGTCTTTCTTGGAATCCATTTTTTTGTCTGTTTCTTTTAACTGTGTAAATAAAACAAGTATATATATATATATATATATATATATATATATATATATATATATATATATATATATATATATATATATATATATATATATATATATATATATATATATATATATATATATATATATATATATATATATATATATATATATATATATATATATATATAATATCAAAGTAAATAAAGAATGAAAAGTAGGCTTAAGTGCCTGTCTGATATACTTCCTTAAATATTCCCTTTATACTGTAACTCACAAGCATATGAATATTTTAAAGAAGTTACAGAAGAACAGCAACGATCTGCTACTGTCACTTTTTTTGGTTCATCTTCTGCCATACATTAACAGAGCCATGAACGAATCACTTCGCAGTGCACCACCCATTAAAACCTGTACTGGCTGCTGCAAATCTGATGCAACTCCATCGCACGGCAGAGATGCTCGCGCAGATCTCGAGGTGATTCAACCGCTGGCAACAAGTCAATAGAAACTCTTTATTATAAGCTCATAATGTCTCACTGTTTAACAGCACAGCGTGCTCTGATTATTTACCTCCTGAACAATAGTGCTCAAGAACACAGCATGCTCAGCATGTTCATCAGAGTCCAGTAATGTAAGCTGGAGAAAATGCATGTCTGAATACACAGATGTTTAGGGCTGTGCGATATTCAAGAAAAATGCGATATGCAATACCTTGTTAAATAATGCGATATTCGATATCCAAAAAAATATTGCTTTAAGTGTGTAAAATCTATTTAAATTATATTAAAAAAATATTTAAAAACTAAGAATGATACTATGTATGTGTTTTACATTCTTTCCAGGAAAAGAAAGCATCACTACAACTTCTGAAAGTGCCCAGCAGTGTTTCAGCAAAAATGTATGTCACAAATCTGACACTATAACTAATGTAAACAAAGAAAAAATTGAATGCCAATATTTAAATACCAAAAACTCTTTGCTTGACTTGGTGTTATATATGACTTGGTAATAATATCAACCTAAAACTTCACATCAGGAACATCCAGGTAAACAAAGACACCTGAACTAGGGGTGGAAGATTATTTTTGTTATTTTAATTTATCTTTGTTATTAAAAATAAGAACTAAAAACAGTAGTCTTCACATGAATTAAATATACACTGACACATAATAAAGCTACAAAGGTTATTCAGCCAAGAGCACTGAGTGATTTTCTCTTTTTCTTTTGTTGTTTGACAGACAGCGGCAGGTTTACTGCATTTACTGTATTAGCAGGTTTTCTGTATTTACTTTATTAGCAGGCTGTCACTTTAAGACCTAATGCACGGATCCTATTGACACCCATTCGGTTTCTTTCCCCAACTGATATCATTCACTTAAAGCATAACCGACTGTGTTTACATGAATACTCGTCAAGACAGACATTTTGACATAACGGTGTGTGTATTTGACAGTTCGAGTGTGTAACAAGGCACAAAACAGAACTAAAGGGATCACGTTCCGGTGTGTGTGTGTGTGTGTGTCAGACAGCGTGAGACTGCAAGAGTTGTTTTTCGCAAGTTATTGCGTTTAATAACTCTTTTTAACGTCAAGCAAGTCACAAAAGTAACAGTTGTGTGCCCAGTCTATTCTCTGCTATATGCGTCAAACTAAAATGTACACTTTTCACAATGTTGAAGTAGCCTATTAAAATCATTCAGATATTGCGTGCCGTTGCGATATGTCTATCGTGATATCTACATTTGCGATATTTCAATATATTGTGCAGCCCTATTCCTTGTCAACAAACACTTGCACATGCTCACTAAGAAAAATATTAGAAACGACTGCTGGGACTGAGTGCGTGTGTAGATGTGCATCTCACAACTGTGGTTTTCACATTAGAAACCTGAGAGATGCTGGTTCAGACATTCATCACCTAATCCCTGCATGAACAATGAAGGGCCATTTACACGTTGATTTCAAAATCAAAAATGTATCTGGCATCGTGACAGACATGGTGACTTTGAACTGACGTATAGAAAAGCACAATTAATTCTTCAGAATTAAAGGGATAGTTCACCCAGGAATTAAAATTAGCTCATGATTTACTCGTCCTGAAGCCATCCTAGGTATATATGACATTCTTCTTTCAGACGAATACAATCAGAGTTATATTAAAAATGCCCTGGCTAATCCAAGATTTATAACGGCAGTGAATTGCAGCCCAAAATTTGAAACCCAAGACCTTTTTGGTCTTCAAATTTTTGGCTGCCATTCACTCCCATTATAATGCTTGGAAGACATTATTTAATATAACTCTGATTGTATTCGTCTGAAAGAAGAATGTCACATACACCTAGGATGGCTTGAGGGTGAGTAAATTATGGGATAATTAAAATTTTTGGGTGAACTAACCCTTTAACGGTGTATATCAATATTAAGTGGCATTGCTAACTGCTGGCCTGGCATGCATAATAAGCGTTTTAAGTCGTTTTCGCGGATCTGCGTGAACGGAGATCATTTTAATAATGTAATCTTTTCCGTTTTTAGTACATCGTTGTTGTGTAAACATACCCTGAGAAAGCTGAAAGCACAAACACTCTGATTTGATTTGTAAACAGACCAATCAGATTCAATATGCAAATGATGCAATGGCATTTCTTTCCATCATAACTGTAGGCAAAGTCCCTTTAAGACAAGTCATTTCACTCGGCGTCCATCTTTGAAACGCCTCTCGGACACGCAAGTGCATCTCCAATCTCTTTGAATGGGGAAACATGAAATTCTCCAAAGCTGTTCGCCAAACTTACAATTAAATTTCATATTTAAAAACACCAATGACATCTGACAATAACTGTCTCATAAATGTTGTTTCTAAACGCTCAAATCATGACAAAAATTTTTAATTTTTCAGCCTGGACAAAGCTAATGCGCATGCACTGTCCTAACACATATCTCAGAACCTGTTTCTATAGAAACTGCAGTAACGCGATTACTTTACTAATCAACCATTGGCTCTTTAATTTAGAAGGCGGAGCTTATATGCCATATTGGGTGTTGCACTTTCTCCCATTCATAAGTAATTGGAGTGCACCGTCTCCTGTAAAGTCTTTGCTGCAGAAAAATTAAGAAATCAAATGAACCTCCGTCTGTATAAATGACACATTAAAATACAACTATCAAACCTGTAGATTGCAGTTTGAATTGCTCTTATGTTTGCTATATTGACAAGTGTGAGTTGGTGATTGGAAAGATTAGAACATGTTTTAAAGCTGAAGGGTGTCCATTCTGCACCACAGGCATCAACAAAAACTAATTCTGCAGCAGTTCTTTATGTCACAATCACATGCTGTGCCATCTCTCTGACAGTGAGGAATACAGACGGAACAAAACAACATGCCGTTTTAAATTTTTATCCGTTTTTTGCTCTGATGATGAATTTATTTCCACATCCTGACTGTGCTCTGATACTGGAGCACGTGCTTTTCCACCCGCATGCGGCCTGATGCAAACTCCTCCAGAGCAGCTGAGCGCCGGTAATGGAAACTGCAACACGGGCTGCCACTTCAAACGCATGCCAAGATAAAAAGCCCTGAAAGAAGAGCATCTTGGCTCAGTGTGTTTTTATATCTCATTCAGAACTACTGCAAAAATCTCTTCTCTCACACCAGATCCTCCTCAACCCTCACCACATTCTTCATTCTAGATCACAGTCGCTTGATCAAACTTCAAAGTCAACAACTGAAACAACATCCCATTTCAGCTGACATCATCATGACGGCATGGGCGGGGAAAATAACCACTTCCCTCCGAGCACCTGTCTGCTGTGAGCGCTGACCGCCACATGAAACGGAGATGGTATAAAAACAGTCATGTTTTTCCTCCCAAAACCCATATTCCCAAATTAACCTGGTTTTAAAATCTGTTCTTTGAGGAATACCAGAGAAGTAGCCGTTGTGTTTGAGGAATTTGACTTCTGAAATGTTTCCAAAATTTGAGGAAACCCAAAATGAGGTTTGCCTGGGGCAATTGTAGGATTTTCATTTTAGGGGGGCTCAGCCCCCAGTGAGGGTATGATAAAAAAATTATAACACTTTAGTTTAGGGTACTCACTATTAACTAGTTGCTTATTAACATGCATAGGATATTGGCTGCTAATTAGTACTCATAAAGCACATATAAATGCCTTATTCTGCATGACGTTATTCTACATCCCATAATCCTACCCAGGGCCGTAGGCAGGGTTTTATAATCACTGAGATGCCAAATGTGAGGTAGTTAGGGGGAATGCTCCCCACACTCTCAGAAAAAAAGGTACAAAGCTGTCACTGGGGCAGTACCCTAAGGTACAAAAGCTTAAATGTACTAATACTTTAAGGTACTATTATGTATAATTTAGGGGTAAATAAGGTACAAAGATGTACCTTTTCACTTTTGTACCTTAGGGTACTGCCCCAGTGACAGATTTGTACCTTTTTTTCTGAGAGTGCAGAGAAAATGGAGGATAGCCTTAAAACCATGTCAGTGGGCAGTCGATTATTTGTCTCTCCTCATCTCTTTTTCTCTGTTTTTAAGTTGCTCTGTCTCTTCCCTTCCCAAAGCTGAGCTTTGACTGACTCATTTCCGTCTGTGTCAGTGAAGAAAGTAAACATAGGGCCAACTGATATTTATATGTTTAATTAATCGTTTTCTTAGACACGTTAAAGGGATAGTTCACCCAAAAATGAAAATGTTATGTTTATCTGCTTACCCCGTGGGCATCCAAGATAGAGGTGACTGTTTCTTCAGTAGAACACAAATGAAGATTTTTAACTCCAATCGTTGCAGTCTGTCAGTCGTATAATGCATGTGAATGGTAACAAAATCTATAAGAGAGTAAAAAAAAAACATGCACAGACAAATCCAAATTAAACCCTGCGGCTTGTGATGAAACATTGATGTCTTAAGACACAAAACGAATGGTTTGTGTGAGAAATCGAACAGTATTTGTATCATTTTTTACCTCTAATACACCACTATGTCCAACAGCCTTGAGTACGCGATCACTTCCGGTGCGTGAGGTCTGTACACGATCTGATCAGGAAACTACGTCAGATCGTAGTCTTCATTTGTGTTCTACTGAAGAAACAAAGGCCGCATTTACACTGCAGGTCTTAAAGGGATAGTTCACCCAAGAATGAAAATTAGTCCATAATTTACTCACCCTCAAGTCATCCTAGGTGTATATGACATTCTTCTTTCAGACAAATCAAATCTGAGTTCTATTAAAAAATATCCTGGCTAATCCAAACATTAGAATTGGATTCATAGTTGCTCTGTTTTTGAAGTCCATAAAAAGTACATCTGTCCGTCAAATAACGTGCTCCACGCGGCTCCGGGGTGTTAATAAAGGCCTTCTGAAGCCAATCGACGCGTTTGTGTAAGAAAAATATCCATATTTAAAACTTTATCAAGTAAATTTTCAACTGACCGCCTTCCCTGTTCAATTTATGGAAAAATTGTTGAAAGTTCCCCTGCCGATGACCAGGTACGCTCGTCATGACGTCACATACGCATCTTGAGTTTCACTTTCAACATTCAACACTTTTCCACGGAAGACGGTGGGCCGAAAGTTTACTTGATAAAGTTTTAAATATGAAATATGCTTGGATTAGCTTGGACTTTTGTAATATAACTCCGGTTTTATTCGTCTGAAAGAAGAATGTCATATACACCTAGGATGACTTGGGGGTGAGTAAATTATGGGCTAATTTTCATTTTTGGGTGAACTATCCCTTTAATGCACAATTCCGATTTGGTGACTATATCCGTTTTTTTGACGACCCACTTACATCATCTTTTAAAAGCGACCCGTATCCGATATTTGCATTTACACAATACACTGGCGAAACAGCCCAAGACATTCTGACCCGGAAAACGAAGTAAAACGGCACGATATGCAATGGATGCACACAAGATGATTATTCAATGTTTTGCTTTCCGCACTATCTTTAAAGGTCAGCAAAACATTGTTCTCGTAAGGCGGAGAAAAAAGAGAGCCCTTGTCATGTGATCGCAGTTCGTGTCCACCTGAGTTGACGTCATTCGCCTCCGTCCCGTTTTCAATGACGTCCGACTCGCATTTACTGAGGAATATCCGATTTGACCACTTACATAGCAGACGCAAATGCACGTATCCGAATCATATTGGATTGATTACTACATATGAGTTAGGCCTGAATCCGATCGGAGGATATCGGAATTCATGCGTTTTTTTACACTGCTTACACGTTCACATGTCATATCCGATCTGTGCCACATGAGAGGGAAAAATCAGAATTGGGTCACTTGAACCATGCAGTGTAAATGGGGCCAAAGTCACCTATATCTTGGATGCCCTGGGGGTAAGCAGATAAACATCACATTTTCATTTATGGGTGAACTATCCCTTTAGTTTACTTAAGACTACCAGGAAAGCTAGGTTACTAAGCGTATTAAATTAATTAATCACTAATCTTAAATTATTAATGAACCTCTATGCAGGGCTTTATAATAACAGAGGTCCCAAAATTTAGGTTGTTAAGGGGATTTCTCTGATCTATATATGCATTTCAAGATGTTTGAAGGCCAAAAACAGGGGCGAAGAAACAGCTTTAAAACCATTTCAGTGGGCAGTAGATTATTTGTCAATTCCTGCTCTCTCCTCATCTCCATCAATCTTTCATTTTCTCTCAGTCTCCTTGGCTGAGATGGCTTGTAAGGCAGCGTTTAAGCAAGAAGGCACCTAACAAAACTAATTTCGGACAGACTTCTTATGGAGTGAAACAGTTTAATGATCTACAGCAAAATAGAGAGAGCTTTAGTGAGAACTAAACACATATTTAATTACTACATTAGTAATTTCTCGCTAAAAATGACATCAGAAGTGAAAAATATTGGTAAAAAAAACGTACATTTACACACAAACTGACCAGCAAACGCAACTTTCAGACTTTTCCAGCTCAACTGTCACAGAATGGAAAGCACAGGATTGTGGGATATCAAAGGCAGCGAAGGATACATAAATGCTGCCTTCAAAAATCGATCAGATGAAGGTCTCTCAGGACACAGAAGTGAAGCTAACATTAGATTCGGACGTGCCTTGGTGCCTTCCTGCCTTGAAATGTGTCCTCCGAAGGCAGCATTTTCCAGGTTTCGGACGCAGCCTTTATCTTGCCCTGTCTCTTCCCGTCCTAAAGTTGGGCTTTTTTAATTTACTGAAGACTAAAATGATATATTAATTTACAATATGTACACATTCATTTTTAATCTTATGCCTAATCTGATGAAAACGGCTTCGGTAATGTTTCTTGTCCCTCAATGCAGTTACTAATGAATCACGTTAGGCCTATTTTCAATTCAAAATTGCAAAATTAAACAAAAGTTTATGTCACATGTCTGTTGGTTTCATTGTGTTTTTAGTTCAGTCCCTGTGACCTAGGGTGTCTCAATCAGCTCCCTAGTTCAGTAGTCAGGGCACTGATCAGGGAGCCAGCCCATTGACTTATATCCTGATCAGTGCCCTGACTACTGAACTAGGGAGCTGATTGAGACGCACCCCTAGTTTTCCCCAGTCTGTCTAATTAGTTATTTATATCACCTGTGTCTTGTTAATTACCTCATTTGCCCTGTGTATTTAGTCTTCAGTTCTCCCTCAGCGTTTGTCTGTTGTCGTCCATGTATACTAGTGGGTTTTTTTTTTTTTTTTTTGAGTGTTTCCTGAGATTTTTGTTCCAAGTTCTTCATAACATTGCGAGTTTTGATCAACACTAGTTCGTGACAGTTTATTAGTTTGCCTGATTGTTTTTGTCATTCGTTTAAATCTGTTCATATAAAGCAATCATGTCTCTTCATAAAATTTGGACTAATCCGCTTGACGATTTTTTTAAATGAAATTTATGAAGCGTCAAAGCGGTAGTTGCATAGGCTGTCAATGGAGGGACAGAAAAAAGATCATCATTTGTGTTTCAAAGATGATCAAAAGTCTTACGGATTTGGAATGACATGATGGTGAGTAATTGATGACATCTTTTTCATTTTTAGGTAAACTAACCCTTTAATATTGTATTTGAGGCATTTGAAATTTGAAAACACAAAAACAATCCATCCCTCTTTTTCGGATGACATTACAAATCCATCTTACTTCTCATGCTTTTTTTACTTATTGTTGACATCATACCATGATGTTAATGAAGTCGTCCTAAATAAAATGCTGCTGTTCGATATCTGTTGCTGTTTGAACATTCTACATTTATTCATATTAAATACTATATTTCTTTGAATAATACTGTGGTTGTTTAGTGCCATGGTCTCCATCAGATCAGGCTATATTACACACCTGACACACACAAAAAAAAATCAACACAATGTGCTGAAGATGCAGGTTTCTCCCAGGTGAGCTGATAAACATGTTGAGGTATGATGGAAATTCTCTGTGTGAATGGAGTCAATAGAGGAAGACATTTGTCTGGGGTCTGAACCACAATATCCTGAACGTACAGCCCCTGTTTTGCACAAGGTTTAGCTGCGTACAGTCAAACACCAATAACACAGCACCTGTATGTGTTTGTGCCCTTCCAATGAAGTCTATATTTCCTGAAAGATGTGGTTTCACACTGAGGGGAAACCAACAATGAACAGCGGCTGTGCTGGAACACAGTGTGCCGTTCGAGAACCGTGCAATTATGATGAATCTAGTTTAAAACAGGGATGCTTGTCAAAGCAAACAGAATTTACATCTGTTTGCATTGTGCTAGATCACACTTGACAGATCAGACGCCTGCTAACAATGCAGACGAATTCTGACATTCAAATGAAATGAAGTGTGACATAATGTGAGTTTAAGAATTTATTCTCCAAGTACTTCCTCATGCGAGAGTATTAACAAAATAAATACATTTATTATATTAAAAGACATGATGTTTTGAGTTGGGAAAAGAAGCGTTATTCAAAACTTTTCAGGCTATACTGGTCAGCGTCTTTTGGATTTTGTGTCAAAGTTTGCAATCATCACGATAAAGAAATGACTGACCATAATGTGAAGAAATTGCAGTGTTTTCCAACTGGGGTCAGGGGTCCTCCAGAAAGTTCTAAGGGGTCCCCAGAAAATTTCAGAGACTAAAAAAGACAAAGCAAAAATGAATAAAGTCTACGGTTTCATTTCTAAATGTTTCTCTCCTTTCTTGCCGTATACATACTTTCCAGAATTGTATACGTATGATTTGTATCTTTAGTGAGTTTCTCACTATAGTCCTTTATCTTGCTCACTGTGGATGTAAGGCAGTATTCTTAACTAAGTATGTAAGCTGCTTGCATACATTTATTGTGAAATTTGCTTATAGAAATAATTTTTCATTGAAAATTGTTGCTCTTCAGGTTTATACATCCAATATTAATAGCCAATTTAAGTTTGGAAACAATGTTGTATTTATAATGTCACACTTACTATTTATCAAAGCGTTTAAATGCTTTTTCGTACATAAAAATAGATGGATTTTAGGAAGGGGGTCCCTCATAAAGGTTCATCATATTTGGGGGTCCTTCGCATCATAAAAGTTTGAAAACCCCTGCAATAATATAACCATTAAGGATTTAAGTTAACTTTAGCCCATCTATTTATTTAGTCATGAGAAGGATTATTTATTTACTTGATTAAATAGTTAAATGAGACGTTGCTGTTGTTAATTTACTCACCCTCAAGCCATCCAAGATGTAACCGTTAGGTGACGTTTATTATCTTGAAACCGTGGTCCTTGTTAAATCACAAAATAGAATCAAAAAACATATACAGGCAACACAAAACGATACATCGAGATCTTATGAAGCGAAACGATCAGTCTGTGCAAGAAACTGGATATTATTTACAACATTATTATCTTACCTGTAGGCGAATCCACAGCCTCTGCTAACGGTCATGAGCGCGCGTTCACGGCAGTCTGAAGCGAGCTTTCTTACATATGCGCGCGAGAAAGAGATGTTTGTTGTATTTCGTTTGTAATTAAAACACTAATAGGGTACACTAATGTAGTTGTTAATGTGAGTTAATAGTAAAACGCATCCTTCCTCTCTGTTGTAAACAAACACCGTGTGAGTTTGCTCCCGCTCATACGTAATAACGCGACAGGAAGCTCGCGCTCCAGACGGTCGCGAACGCGCCCATGACCGTTAGCAGAGGCTGTGGATTAGCCTACTCAGGGCCGGCCCTGACCAATTTGCTGCCCTAGGCAAGATTTTACTTGGTGCCCCTTGTATCAAGGTTTAGCACCACATGTTTTCATTCTAAGTTGCGGAAACACTGGTACTGTTTTATTTTTTTAATATATTGATGTTTTTTAATTTTTATTGTTGTTGTTTTATATGATGTCCAGTCCATTCTACCCCGTCATTATGTTCATGATATTATTATTATTTCATTTCTTAAAAAGGCTGATGATAGTTAAACTATACAAAAATAGCACCTACGCCACATTACAGCCTAAACACAAATAACAAGTAATTGCATCTAGCATTCATGCACAAACTATTGAGAACTAGCAAAAGTGTTTGTTTTCCAGTAGATGGCAGCAAACTTTCACTAATATGCACATTCATGTTTTCACCATGAATTAAACTGAGAAATTTAGATATTTAATGTGAAATTTACATAAAATGTTGCTATTTTAAATAAACCTGTATATAAATATCATTACTGATTTCGGCAAACACATTTTAAAATGTCCATATGTCCCCTTAAAACTGCAGAACTGTAGAGTAAAAACATTAGGTTATTAAAAAAGTGATATTACATGCGTTTAAAAAAAACAGATATGATTGTTTTTTTGACAAAATACACTGTCTGTGGCCACTGGAGAACCCAGAACAGCTGCTTGCATATAGTTTAAGGTAAAACTGGAATTAATTAGCGACATTCGTATTTCACTACTATGCAATTAAATAAACTCATTCATTACAGCACTTTACCTCTGTCTTAACACTGCAAAAAATGCTCTTCTTATTTACTAATTTTTTCTTGTGTCCAGTCCAAACATCAAAAAATTCTTAAATCAAGATGTATGTACTAGTAAAATGACATTAGATAAAAAAAATTCTTGTTTTCTGGGGGAAAAAAATCAAAATGAAGTGAGTTTTAGCTTAAAACTAGCACAATTATCTGCCAAATGGGGTGAGAAAAATTATCTTATTTCTGTTTGGGACAGAAACAAGATTTCAATCAGAAACAAGATTATTTTTCTCACCCCATTGGCAGATAATTTAGCTTGTTTTAAGCATAAACTCACTTAAGAAAAAATATAATTTTACTTATCTAGTAAATGCATCTTGTTTTAAGAATTTTTTAGATATTTAGACTAGAAAGACAAAAATACTAAATAAGAAGAGCATTTTTGCAGCGTTTCCCTTATCTTGCCTGCATCAGAGGGCTTCTGTTTTTTAAGACACTACAATTCGGCCATCCGTCATAAATTATCAGGCAACTTTCACCGGGTCTACACCTGGAGCGAGCGGCCAAGCACCCTAAAAAATGAAAGCAATCCTGTCTACATTAGATGCGGCGAGAGGCGACGCGACACAACAAATTCCATAAGTTAACTGATCAGAAATATAACGCGCGATCAGTTTTCTGACGCACTTCAAGTAGCTCGGCGGGGGAGATTGATGAGGCGGACCGGGAAGATGCGGGGGACTTGGTTAAGTTTTTTTGCGCTTTATTTGGTAATATTTCAAATTAATATGAATAAAATAGTATCAGTAATACATTTTGGCGCCCCTATGGATGAGTGGCGCCCCTAGCATTTGCCTATTCCGCCTATGCCACGGGCCGGCCCTGAGCCTACTACAGGTAATGTTGTAAATAATATCCAGTTTCTTGCACAGACTGATCGTTTCGCTTCATAATTCCTCAATGTATCATCAGGAGCCACTGGTATTAATTTAGGTTTGCCTGTATGTTTTTTGACTCCTGAAGTGACGGTAACCGTTGACTTGCATAGGAATCACCAAGGATCACTGTTTCTGCTAAACAAACATCATCTTTACATTTGAAGATTTCTTTTGCACGGAAGAAAAAAGACCCCCATCTCATCTTGGATGGCCTGAGGGTGAGTAAATTAACAGCAAATATTCATTTTTGGACAAACTATCCCTCTGAAGAGTAATGTAATATAATAACTCTTTTGTATTATTATTATATTATATTGCCTTGTTGTTGTTTTTCAATTTTGATTTAGACCGATTATATATTATGGAAGCTTGTTTACGCCACAGAATAAAACATTTTAAAAGATAATTGCGACTTTTTCTCACAATTGTGAGTTTACTTACATCTCGCAATTCTGACTTTTTCCCTCAGAATTGCAAGATATAAACACGCAATTGCGAGTTATAAAGGCCAATTCTGAGGGGGAAAAAATGCTTATATCTCACAATTCTGACTTTATATCAAAAAGTCAGAATTGTGACAAAAAAAGTCGCAATGACCTTTTGTTTTTTTCTTCTATGAAGGAAACAAGCTTCCATAATATATGCATTTTAGGGCTGTATATAAATTTAATTTAGAAATTTTATTTCAAGCTGCAGTCTGTAAGTTTTGCCTCTGTGTCGGACTTACGATCTGTACGTGAGTTGTGCATCGGTGCAGCTCCTCAGCGCGGATGAATCTAATGTTTTGAGGACTAAGTGCGGCTTGCTGTCAGTTACCGCACCGGTGTGGATCCTGTACTTCAGAATCACAGATTCTACATCTTGGAGTATAACCTAAATAAGAATTTTTACCGGAAAATGTAATATTGAACAAGTAACGTGTCTGCCACTTTTGGGAACAAAACATTACAATAACTCACGCTACCAACTGTGATTAAATCTAACAATCGCTCATATAACATCAAACCGTGCAAATTATAGTTATACTTTGTTCTCAAATTGTTAATGTTAACAGCATTAGCATTGTGTGACTGCATGTATTTAGTGTGTATTAGCATTACCTGTAGATTTCAATTTCCATACGGTCTAATCTTTTGCTTTTGACTACGGGTGAATCTCCAGTTGTCACTGATGTCATTTGGTCCTCTCTGGATTACAATCCTCCATCAAAATGATCAGTTTAATTATTCCAGCTGCTGTGAGAAAAGGCTATAAATGATCCGCTGAAGAACATGCTCCTCACGTGCGTTACTACTACTACTAGCCGGACTCTTTCTTTATGTATTCAGACGTGACGTAATGACACAAAGACATGCTTGAATTTCCTGTGGAAATCCACCATACCACTCGAATTATAACACATTATTACAAGCTTACACTTGTGAATGGGGCTAAGGTAAGGAGATAGTTTTGAACACTGGCTTGTTGTGTATTGATTTTTGGATAATTTTTAACCAAAAAAAAGTTACAGACTGCAGCTTTAAATGTTGACATTATAATGTGCACAGTGTACTTCTGATGATCAGCCCTATTGCAAGTCATTCTTTAATCTCATTAGCTTGGGAATTTTCCCTCAAATCAAAGATCAATAAAGTGCAACTTTTGTCAGTCTGTGCTGCAATTTGATTTAAACTTAGTTGGAAGTAACCACTAGATTAGCTGGAAGTATCAAATACCAAGGCTGTTTTTCTCTTTACAAATGTATGACAAAATAATTCATATTGTGACATTATAATGAGCCATTTTATTCCCCTAGACTTCACCACATCAACAGGTTATGTCAAGTCATCATTCTAAGACATAAGAATTCTCAATAAATCCTTAGGGCACGTGCAGTCATGTGACCACACACTGAGCAGTGATTGGCTGAATGCAAACTATGCAATTGTGTCATGGTTTGTGCTAAGTTGTGGAAGGTACCGTACTTTCCATTTTCTGCTGAAGAGCATTGATAGGCTACTCATTTAAAGGAAGAGATAGTTTCCAGAGCTCACGCAAACACAAAGTCTGTGTAAAATGTGTTGCAACATTGACCAAAGGTTTTTTCATGCAGGTTGTGCCTAATCTGACCCGTAAATGACTTTCAGGGATGAATGTTATCAGGTTAAATCGATTAATAATTGAAAATGATCCTCGATTTGACAATTCAAGACAAATTCCTTTGCTAAAACATTTTTACAGTGTGCAGTTAGAACAAGGAAGCATGCACATGAGAAAGTCAAATGTTATCTAATGGTGATGATACATTACACAGGGCAACTTTTTGAGCAATGTTAGGCAATGTTGCCGTCAACGGGCAACCAGGTAAGACACAGGGCCAATGACCGATCTAAAGTATCCAGATAGAAATTTGTTGCCCATTTCCAATGGGAAAGTGGCCAAGCAACATTGCTTTGTAACATTGCCCAGCAACATTGCTCAAAAAAAGTAGCCCCATGTAGCATCACCTTTACTGTAGCATATGAAAAATGCAATTTTTGTTGTTTTAAATAACGAATCACTTTGTATTGTCTTTATTTTATACTAAAGTTGCATACTATTTCTTTTTACAAGATCTGTTTAACATGTTTATGTATGTACATACTGATTTATTTATCATATAATTACATTTAAAGTGTATTCATGTACTAATCTTTTGCAGAGAATGGAAAATTTTAGTTTCCCATGTTTATAATGGATTTATTTTAGATGTTTACATCTCGTGCAATTCTGACTTTTTTCCCTCAGAATTGCAAGATATAAACGTGCAATTGCGAGTTATAAAGGCCAATTCTGAGGGGAAAAAATACTTATATCTCACAATTCTGACTATATCACGCAAAAAAATCTCAGTTTCCCATGTTTATAATGGATTTATTTTAGTTGATACTAAAATTACCTTATTTTCTCTCCCTGTGAATTGCTTTTCATGTTGATCCAACTATGTTGCCTTGCAGGGCATGAATAAAATACTTAGTTCAATCTATCCCCCCCCCCCCCCCCCCAAAATGGTTATTAAAGGGTAACTAAACCCCTGCTCAGAGCTTAACTCCACCCACTGGCAATTTTCAAAAAATGCTGGAAAAGTGGGCAGAGCCCGGCGGACACAGAGGGGACTAACCGAGGGCGGGGCTGAGCGGAGGGCGTGCACCTGAGACCCGCAGTGACGGATTGATTGACAGCTGTCAGACTCGCGAGTCGCAGAGATGGAGAATGACTGGAGTGACGCCAGCTTTGCAACAGAGCGGTCATTTCTCCTACCTTCACCTGAAGTGGAGGAGGGTGGATTGTCTGTAACAGACACAAACCCGGAGCTTTATCAATGCGAGCCGCTGCTCAAACTGCGTTAACTCCCGATGCCGACGATGCTAGTGAAGCAGCCGCGCAAGAGAACTGACCTAATCTATCTGCGTCCGCGGCAATCACTTGCGTGTCAGGGTTTGAAAGCGCGTCTCATGTATGAAAATTATCTGTACACATTGACGGGCGGCAATAATATCGCAAGAAAAGCCTGACGTGTACTGACAACTGCATTATTTAACCGTATTTTCTTCAATACTATGTTAAAGCAAGTGTCAAGTGAGTTTCATTCATAATGTTTACTTCATATAACATGACAGTTCATACTGGAGTGAAGCCGTTCTCATCGTGTGATTGAGGGAAACATTTCTGAGGGCGTGGTGAGCTCGTGCCAGGGGCGCGGATAGTGAGCCGTTGGAAGTACCATCCTACGTCACGATGTACCACAACGTCCAATAGGAAAATTCAACTGCAGTAGCCACCGTTCAACCTTAAGAGGGCAGCACTTTGGCGGTTTTACACCATATTTTATAGAATTAAAACACTTTATACTCAAATGTCAAAACATTTACTCGAATCACTGAACAGCATTAATAAAGCCCCAGTATTACAGATCATTAACTAAAAAAAGTTGGTTTAGGGTTTAGTTACCCTTTAAAAGAGACCGAGTCTGTATTTAGAAAGTTGAAAAAAGCGGCTTTTATTTACAGCAGTATTGCACAATTTAGCCAGAAAAAGTTCAGTGCAAAATACAAAAAGATACATTTAACAAACAAAACAAACAAATAAAACATTTTCATTGTGCTACAATTGTACTGGGTCCTGGGTGGCGTCAGATTGGGCAATGCGGGTGTTCAGTGCAACAGGACTGAAAAGCCTGAGAAATACACAGGTCGGCCTGAAAATGGATTTCCCTCAGAAAAACAAAAAAAGAAGAAAAGTTTGTTCTGGAGTCAAAGGGCTAAAGAACGGGAATCCTTCAGCAAAGGCAGAGAACGAAAACATGGAACATGACACAACGCACAATGCCAGTAGCACTGCGAAAACGAGGTCTTTGGTTTGAGTGGTAAATCTGGAACGGTAGACAAGCTAAACATTATCATTTTGGCAAAGAGAAACAATCAAACTGATATACAAACAAATGCATATGATAACAGGGACTAACCGACGGATCTTTACACACACTATATATTTACTTCTTAATCTTTCATCAATACCTTTATGGTAGGTAGTCAACACATCAGTTCATATTTACCTAATTCTTTACAACCTAAAATAAAACATATCATTATTATACCATCATACTTGAATACTCGTCCTGAGCCTTGTGCATTGACTGCTGGAATACTGGGACAATGGTGATAAAAAGCAAAGCTAGGAGAAGAACCAATTAGCCAAAGTAAAGATGGAAGACTGGTTTGTTCAAGAAATCTACACAGGTGTATTTCCCTTACTCCCTGAGGCTGGTTAAAGGCCAGTTTGTTAGACACGGGATAAGGCTGGTGTTGAACAGTGGTTGTAATGTGTGCACTACTAGTGGACACGGCAATTAACTATAAGGGTTGCAAATTCATTTGCCAAGTTTGGTGTAATAAAAAACGAAATCCTGCTCTATCACCATTGCGCCCTTGAGCAAGGCACTTCAATACAGTTTTTTTCACGTGCATGATCACTTTGGGAGAATAGCAACTGACTAAATTATAAAATCCACATAAAAACCCTTGACCTAAACTAGATTCACAAAACTAGGCATTAATGGATATGAATAATACGCACTAAAATGAATGGAATCATTTAAATTTCACTTGCTCTCGCACTCAAGGAATCTAACAAACCGAAATACCAAATGTGGAATGGTTTACGATGTTAAAATAACAAAGACGTCCATATTAGTTACACATACTCACTTCACCTGTCCAATGAGATTTATTTTTACTGGTATTCACTTACATAAAATAATTCATAAAAGGCCTGGTTTCACAGACAGGGCTTCGATTAAGCCAGGATTAGACCTTAGATTAATTAGGACATATAAGTAGCTTTTATGAATGTGTTTTAGGACAAAAAGTTCACCTTGAGACCAAAACAATGACAGTTATGTCAGAGCAAGTTGCTTTCTTACAGCTCAAACTTGCATTTTAGACCAAAGCCTCGTCTGTGAAACCGGGGGAAACTGTGCTAGTACCTGAAGATGTTCGTAAGACCTTTTCACATGACTCTCATCTCTAAACACTATTGTAATGTGACACTTTGACCTTTGCATGAAAAGCATTGCAGACAAGAGTACTGGCAAAGCGGAAAATAGTGAAAGTAAACAAAAGGCTTGACGCTTATCTGAGCCTATAACCGGGAAATTACATGTAAAACTTATATTCACAAAACTTTACTGCTCAGGATGCAATGGTCAGCTGCAAAAAGGGTTAGAGTTGAAATTATTTGAATGTTACGTTTTTGGCAAGGACTTATCAATGGGTATAACTCTAACCATAAGGTCTGTTGTCCATTGTTACTAGTGTTGCTTACCAGGGAAGTCCCTTTCAAACCAAGCAGCTTTCTGTCAGTCAAAGCAGCGAATTTCCGAGCAAGTGGATTCATATTGAAATGACTGGGTTTCGCCTGCGAAATTTCGAAGAGCAGCTGTAAATGGTTGCGCACTTTTAGGTTGCGATGTCTTGGGAAATAATCAATATTTATTTTTGTCATTTTTACTTGGCTCCAGAGCAAAATGGTTGCGGCAGCCAAACTATAAATGTATAAATCAATACGGACTATTAAGTGAATGTCATATCGCTTAATATTTATGAGCCAAACTTTACGTTTTAAAATGCGTCCCTCCCCCTAGTACTAAAGGTTACAATGCTTGACCTGCATGCAAAGCAACTATACAAGATTATGCGGTAACTTGACGCTTCGTATTGGGAAATGTTGACACAAGTCATGTAAAAAGGCCTTTCATTATTTGGCTTCAAAGCAAGGATGCATTTCCAACTCGCAAGCCAATGTCAAGACTGGCTCAAATTAATTCATCATGCAAACGGTTTTTGACAAAATAGGTCAAATCTCTATATATTGTTTATGTTTTTGGTCATATCTTCTCAAATTTTCAACTTCATTTTCTGTAATGGGATTATTTATTATATTTAATTTGATTTGTATAGACTACGCGAACCAAACGTGCAAACTTGGAGCCAATGAACACGTGAAGGAACCAATAATGTTCATGAAATTATACTCAAGACGTACAAATTAAATACAGTGAATAGAGAGAAAAATAAATATAAAAGCCATGAAGAAAAAGACATAAAACAAGGTAAAGAGAAAAAAGGAGAGACACGTCAAGGGCAAACAGGCGATGAAGGCACGGTTTACACACCCCGCATTGTGTTCAATACGGTGCAACAAAAACCTCCGCGTTTAAGTCGCGTCAACACAGCATCTAATGGCTCAGCTTTCCATGTGAACGCAGGAAACTGCTGTGAGTCAATCTATGGATGGCCGAGGGTTCCCAATTCATATATCCGTCCAGATCTGCACACATCCCGACAGGTCCAAAACTGTACGCCGAAACCCGGAGAGGTTGCGGAAGAGCAGCACTGCTGTTATCCCTTGTTATGTACATATATACAGTCAGGAGAGCGTACAATGCTACATGTTTGCTACACGTCTGCTGGGCATTCAATGTGTCAATCATCTTCTTCGCAGGAAAAGCTGTACTATACGTCCAATCAGGTCGTTCATCCACATGACGATGACATGATCGTTGGGAGCGGGCAGCTGGACCGCGTTGTTCCCGCCTGGACCAGCCTGTTGGGATGAGAGAGAAACAAGGCGTTTAAGTGAAAATCAGAGGTACATATTTTCAAATAGACAAATTGCAAATCAGAATAGAGAAGCTAGATCCACAATAGAGCGCTGCAGGTGGAACGAAACATGAAACGTGCATTTTAGCACGGACAGTCTTGAAGTCATTGGGTTTTTTGAATGGGTTTTTGGTTAAATGCCTGAAATAAGGTCTGGTTTACACAAGATCAAGATATTTTCTCATTGTGTATATAATTGCGCTCTTGCAAACTATTCTAACTCAAGTGTAGTTCGTTAATAGCCTACATTTGACTTCTGGCTATTTGTATTTAGGCTTTAAAATTCATAAGTTGTGCTGTCATGACGAACAAAATGTGAAAGAATCAAAAACGTTTGTTGATCCCTTATTTTCTGCAAAAATCCAAAAGCCAATGGAAAAATCCTATTGGGTTTTTGTCGAGGGAATCAGGGTGAAGCAAACTGTGTTGGACACTTCAGCGCTCTATTGCATTTGTTGGTATTTATTTTACAAAAGTAATGTTATGATAGCAGTGGTGTTGCTTAAATGGCATGCTGGAAGCATAGCACACTAATTCTTGATGTTTCGTCGGTCCTGTTAATTCAACACATTTGATAAATGCTAAAATGCTTTTTAGTAAAGGGGTTTAATTTTAGGTCTAAATGCTCACCGTTTACCTGACTAACTGACCCATGCCTAACGTGTGCATATTAGTACACGCATGCTGAAATCGTTCTGAGTCATATCTGCTAATCTTTACAGTTAAGAGCCGCCCAGGTAAGTCCTTCAGAAGTTCAGCTTATATCGAGAGACCGTGCACCATGTTGACACATAAAATACCATGTTGAGACCTTGATGCTTTGAAGGATTTACAGTATCTTTACGGCGGTGAGATGTACAACAAACGCAATACAGGAACTAGCAGCTGACAGGTTATCCGGTGAGCTCCGAGTCGAGTGAGATTTGGCAGCGGTTGACCTGAACCAGGTGGCCTCTTTTTTGGCCTGCAGCTCTGCGCTTGCGTTCACCCGGCGTGCTGAATGACTGCGATAAGCAGCGGGGGCATTTCCCCCAGGAGACTGGCAGGAACTCGTGAGGAAACACACTCTACAAGCCAAAAAAATGACGAGAAAAAAGCCTTTCCTGTAGAGAATGAAAGGAGGATGAAAAACACCAGGCCTGGGCGTCCCCCTCACCTCCAGGATAAGAATCTAAAGACCCAACAATCAAAAACATGTCTGTCGTATTTCATCGCACAATCCAAAGAAAGATTTTTCAAATTACTATAGTATTTGTATAAACACTAAATTATTTCATAATATCAAAAAATATATATATATACATTAACATATTCCATTATATAAATTATATATAATACATTTAATATAAAGTGTAAATATGACCTTAATTATATTATATCTATCCAATATTTTTATTGGGGTTTTAAGTGCTTAATTATGCTAATAATGTCACACTGCAAAAAATAATAATGTTAATATTTAGGCATACTATATTTTCTTCAGGTTTTGGGGTGAAATATGACCTGTGACATGTTTTTGACAGGTTTCATGAGATTCACTTTATCACTAACACACACACACGTACACTAATTAAATCGCTGAATCAAAGCAGGTGCGTGTCTATAAATACAAGCGACCTGCAGCATGTGGTCTAAATCAGCCCGTGTCATAAAACACTTTCTTTACAAACAAATGCAGAAGGGAGGAAAAAATGTTTTAATTCACTAAAAGCCCTGCCAAAAATCACAACTTGCCCAAGGAGGGATTGTGTATTCAGCCAGAGGAAACAGGTGAGGAGGAAGTGGACTGAAATGGAGGGAGATTTCACTGTGTGTGTGCGTGTGTGTGCGTGTGCGTGTGCGTGTGTGTGTGTGTGTGTGCGCAGTCATACGAAAGAATCATGAGTCAGTGTGACTCTAACACTCAAACTGAATGTACTTCAAAGTGAAAGACTTGTTTCAAATGCTGCACATTTTTACATGACGTTCAACTTGAGTGTGAGTCAATGCTTAACCATGTATCAATGCGTTTCAATGACTTCCACAACAAAACAACTCCTGAGGTCATTGAGTTTAGTTGAACTTAACTCAACGGGCATTTCAGAGAGGAAGCTGTACCACGTATTAAATCTGAAGGAAATTGAACCTGAAACTACCGCTTAGTGATATGGGTTTTAAAGGCCATTATCGATAACAAGAGAGTTGGACTGTCATTGCACAATATCAGTTGTGCATATTAAGCGCACAATGCATAGGCCAGCTGTAGTGCGATTAACATGTATACTTGCTGAAAGAAGCCTAGCTACAACCATATTATAGGTCCGTTAGGCTACATTAAAGGTTCACCCAAAAATGAAAATTAGCCCATGATTTACTCACCCTCAAGTCATCCTAGGTGTATATGACATTCTTCTGTCAGACGAATACAATCAGAGTTATATTAAAGTCCAGGCTTATTCAAGCATTATAATGGCAGTAATAGTTGCTCTGTTTTTGAAGTCCATTAAAAATCAATCTGTCCGTCAAATAACGTGCTCCACACCGCTCTGAGGGGGTTAATAAAGGCATTCTGAAGCGAATCGATGCGTTTGTGTAAGAAAAATATCCATATTTAAAACATTATAAAGTAAAGTTCCGTCCGACCGCCTGGTGAATTTTTTTTTATGGACTTCAAAAACAGAGCAACTATTACTGCCATTTATAATGCTTGGATTAGCCTGGACTTTTTTAATATAACTCTGATTGTATTCAGAGAACGTCATAAACACCTAGGATGACTTGAGGGTGAGTAAATCATGGGCTAATTTTAATTTTTGGGTGAACTATCCCTTTAATCTGGATACATTGGGGTTTTCGTTTTCGAAAGCTCTCCTGGTCCACACTAGCATTTCAAGTGCCTTCCAAAAGTTTTTCGTCCACACTGAAACATTGGAAAATGCTTAAATCATCTAACTGCGCATGCATAAAACGTAATAAAACTCACTGAGATGATACTTGGAGACCAGACATAATAGTTCTCACGCTGTTCTTCTGGCACGATCGTTTAATTAGCAAAGTATCTCACTGCTTTCTTGTACGTATTTTCTAATACCTCCATTTTCAGTCCACACGAAAATGTGGGGGGACTAAAAAGCTGGACGGAAGGCCAAAATGTGGAGAAGAGATGCATAGTCTAGACGTAGCCTTAGTCCACATTTGCAAAAACCACTGCCGCAATTTCAATCACAATAAAACACTTGACATCTAAAAACTACTGAATCAACCAATCAGAATTGAGAGTGGAAACATTCCATTAAAAAAATTGGAGGGAGATTTAATGTTTATACCCCTTTGACAAGTGCAATCACACCAGTGTGACTAGAATGTTCAGTGCGTCATGTGATCAACTGCTATATTAAAATCTGCTTTTGCATTTTGGACACGTCTAAAGTGTTTTCAACCACATAAAGCTTATTTTTCAGACATTTAAATTCACATACATACTAGGAAAAAACATTTAGCGCTTGTAAAATACTAATGTCGATGAAAGTGGCAAAAATGATCCTTTCGAACATGTTTTCTTCAAAATTAGGTTGTGTAGGTAACTATAAAGTTTACTCTATTATTCTCCCAATTCACCAGCCACTTTTATATCTTTCGGGGAGAAGTGGATGAATTTGCTGTGCCTATGCCCATTATCAGATGTTTCACAATACAGTTAACAAGTTTGTGAATACTTTGAATAAAAATGAAATAAAACCAATACATTACTCAGCACTATTGAGGCTTGACAAGCTTAACGTGTCGCCATGAAAATCCATTCTAAAATAACGCTTAACTCACGCCAAGGGCTCAGCTAGAATATTATAAACTTAAGTTTGAAAGGGTTAATTGGACACGGATATCAGCCAATATGATCATCTTAACACAGCCAAATGCCATCGGATTTATTGCTCTATCTCTAGTTTACATAACTGTTCATATGTTGTTACGAAAGAGCGGTTGTGTTTTACATGCATAACACGAGTGGGTCACGGAAAGGCTCTTGGTTGTGATGTGGTGAGCGCGTCTTGAAAACCAGCGTGACCCTGCAGATCGAGTAAAATGACAGGGGCGCATCCCTCTAATCAAGCACAATTAGCTTATGCGCCGCTACGGAAAAACACAGACTTATTTACTATTTCAGCCCGGTTTGAGTCGGCACAGATCAGCGCTCGTCTCCTCCATATGGGATCAATTCATCACTGTTAGCTTTAAAAACAATCTTGACACAAAAGACGGTGTTTATCTAGTGTGCTATCTGGAGTGGGACAGGGGGCGAACAGTATGAGAGTAAAAGAGTGGCATCCCTGACTCATCTCGCAGGGACAAAGAAGTCTGGCGTGGCAATAAACCCAGTGACCACATGCAAGAAAAACAGAGCTGCCACAACTCAACAAAGCCAGAGCGCAGCAAAACAATCCTCACAGACTGTAGCGAGCTGCTAATGCATTCACAGATGGCTGGTCCGCTATTGCCAGAGCTGGTAAAACGAGTGTAATACAACACAAGCGCATGTGCTTTCAGTTTACGTGGAGGAATAGCATGTGACAAACTCACGAAATAGAAAAACACAGAGAACAAAGAAACTACACCTAATTAGCTGCATGTCATGTAGTAAGATGGGATATATATTTAGAGAATCAGTGTACGCAATAAAAACAATGGGGGAAAAGTGCAAACAGATGCAGAGGAAGCAGAATTATGGGACATCAATCACAACAATGACAATATTCTAATCAAACCTTTAAAATAAGGTTCCATTTGTTAACAACATCTCAGTTCATGTTGATTTCAACATTTACTATTGCATTAATAAAAATCCAAAGTTGTATCTGTTAATGTAACGGACCTGAGCTAACATGAACTAATGTATTGCTAACTACATGTAATGTTAATTAATGGGACCTTATTGCAAAATGTACATTAAAAATCATATTATAATACTTGTAATGCATGTTCCTGGTCTTATCGTGATCGATTCCTCAGGGCACAATCAATCAAAATCATCCGAATTTCTAAATATCGCATTTAATTCACATCCAAAAACATGTTTTCCAGAGTTTTATTTTTCCATTTACCACCAACGTCCACAACAAAACATATTAAATGCTAAATACTTGCACAATTATTCTCATTCACACCCAATAAAATATGACATCTGCCCTTACTAAAGGCCAGGTCACATCAAGAACGATAACTAGATTAGCGTCCACAATAATGTTCTGTTTATTATAAATGTGCACTGCAGTTTTATCGTCTGCTTCTTCAAACGCTTGCGCTCCTTAAAATCAGGTGGATTACGATTGGCTGTGTTTTTATTGTTCATCAGCTGGGGGAAAGGGGGCGGGGCAACCTGTCACTCACATGAGACAGACCAATACCAAACCACAACTGTCCAATCAAGTCCTGTCCTACATTGGCGTGAGTGGGCCTTAAGGTCAATTGAAGCATCTTTTTCTACTTCTACAAAGATGCATTTCAGGAGGGACAGTCGAGGTTCTGGTAGTCACTCAAACTGCACAAAGCCTCAGGGAGACAGTAAGTTTGCAGCATGCTCGGACATAAACGCATGCAATCGTCTCCTGAGAGGTAGCCGCATGACTCAATAGAAACTTCATCAGCTACAATGCACTAGACTGTTCATTTCTCCAGGGAAGAGGCCTGCAACAAAAGAGCATTGATGCAAAGAGCTGACAAAGGTCCGTCATGTGCGATTTTGCAGGGCGAGATGCAGACATTAGCGGGGCTGGAACAACAAGCGCGCTCTGTGGCCAGACATCTGCTCTGCATTAGAGCGGTGCTTACTAACAGAGTGCTAGCATGTCACACCAGCACTCCTCAATCGGTGCTGGTGTACCAAGAGCCAACGCTGGAGAAGTGCTGAGGAGAGGGAACGATCTGGAAACAGACTTTATAACCCTGCACATCCAGGACAATTATAGGGACTCCAATAAATCCCAGCTGAAGTTTCTGATTATCTTTCTATTTATGAGAGGAACTCGGAACGGAAAGCTCACACGGGTTTCTTGCGCCGCTGCATTTAATAAACAAGACTGCCAAAAGAGGCTTAATTTATTTTTTTATTATTGCCATGCATCATTATTAATATTCCTCATACTTACTGTATTAGAGACATATTAGGCACATAATTATACCTCAAATCGTCCGTCTTGAACAGGAGAGGAGAGGTGTGATATTACTTTTTCTAAGAGATCGAAATTACAATTTTTGTCTGGCAAAGGATAAAACAAACAAAAAAAAAATGTTTTCATAAACTTACTTAATTAGGGCCTGAGCCTTATCTAGAGACTAGAGGATGGACTTTTGACTTGGGCCAGTAAGCAATCTCCCAAGAAACACCCTAGCGACCACGTAGAACACCATAACAACATTTTTTAAAAACACTCAGAACACCTTGGCAGCCATTTTAAATCTTAAAGGGTTAGTTCACCCACAAATAAAAATTCTGTCATTAATTACTCACCCTCATGTAGTTCCAAACTTAAGACTTTCGTTCATCTTCCGAAAACAAATGAAGATCTTTTTGATGAAATCTGAGAGATTTCTGTCGCTCCAGCATCCGCAAGAATTGAGCTTCCGCAAGAACCAATGAGGTTCATTCTCGTGTTACGCAGCACATTTGAGCTTCTCAAGAACCACTGAGGTTCATTCTCGTGTTACGCATCACGTTTGAGCTTCAGCGAGAACCACTGAGGTTCATTCCTGTGTTACGCATCACGTTTGAGCTTCTCAAGAACCAATGAGGTTCATTCTTGTGTTACGCATCACGTTTGAGCTTCAGCGAGAACCAATGAGGTTCAAATTAGGTTTGTTCTTGCGTGTCAAAAAGGTTTAGTTGAGCTTGTTTATGTTAGCTGATCAATGTTTAGATGTGAATAAAAGTCTAAATTCAATCTCTTCATCATATAAAGTGATCATGTATCTTCAGGAAATTTTAACTAAACCGCTTAATTCATATAAATTAATTTTATGATCTCTTTATGAACTCTTTGAAGCTTCAAAGTGGTAGTTGCGTAGCTGTCAACAGAGGGACAGAAATCTCTCAGATTTCATCAAAAATATCTTCTGGAAATTAATTTAATCTAAAGTTTCAGAATACAGAAATACTGCAGTTCACTGACAGTTTTTCCAATCAGTCATTCCAAAATTCGCTGTATGGAGGTCAAACAAACATGGTCTAAATAAATAAACAAACACACAGGAGCGTCAAAACAAACCCCTGAAGTGACATCACAGACACATGAGAAGAGAAATAAACAAAAGCGTGGAGTCCAACCCCTCCATTTGCTGGCGGGCCGGTTCCTCTGACCCTGACTGTGAGCGACTCTCGCTAGGCCCGAGTGCGTCTCTATGGCGCTGAGGAGACTGACCCGCTGCATAATTAGAGCCCAGAGCTTAACCGCAGGGTAAACATAATGAAGCTGAGCTGTCCCAGACACATACAGCTCTGCCATGCAACCCTCCCTCTGTCCCTCTTTTTTCTTCTCTCTTTTCAGATGACCCCTCGGCCTATTAGAAACTCCACCAGGGCTATTAGTCTGAGTCTTAAACAGAAGTGGGCGGTTTAGGGGGGGTTGGGATGAATTCTGCTCCTCCTGAGTCTTCTGAAACACTGTTGTCACGCACACAGTCCTGTAATGTAAGGACTGCTTGTTGTGATTTCATTAAATTCATCTCCCATTCGAATTAACCTCGCATACTTTGCTTCAAGATTACTTTTAAGTTTTGCGTTCTTTTAACATCCAAAATAGCAAAAATCATACACCTGTTGGGGGCCTCAAGATGACTTAAAATACTTTATAAGACAAACAGCCATTTCATATGCTTAAAAACAACTAAAAAATCAAGACATTTAAACTTTTTGCTCTTTTAAAGAACCTGAATTCATACAGTCATAATGAGAATCTATCAAGCAATCTTTTAGCCAAAATTAATTGTTTTGAAAACTTTACACGATGCAAAACTTTTTGATAAAGGGCCTTCTATGATCCGACAACGTAAGCGTCTCCTCTGATAAGGCAGGGTGTGTTTGGAGAACCAGGCAAACATGACAAATCCAGCAACGATGAATCACTCCCGCATTTGATGAATCAAGTGCATTTGTTTACAGAGTCATTTGCCATTCTATATCTATATATATCTCTGACGACATGCGATTGCTGGAAGGATATTACTTTAAGTGGAAAAAATAACAAAACAAAAAGTTGCCACAGGCAGAATGATGTATTGGACATAGTTTAAAGGGTTAGTTCACTCAAAAATGAAAATGTACTCAACCCTCAAGTCATTCTAGGTGTATATGACATTCTTCTTTCAGACGAATACAATGTTATATTAAAAATATCCTGGCTATATATTCAAAGCTTTACAATGGCAGTGAATGGTTAAGTCATTTTTGAAGTCCATAAAAGTGCATCTATCCATCATATAACTGCTCCAGACGGCTCCGGGGGGTTATTAAAGGCCTTCTGAAGCGATTCGATGCATTTGTGCAAGAAACATATCCATATTTACAATTTTATAGACTAAAATAACTATCTTCGGGCGGTAAGCGAGTTGCTTGCGCTAAAAGAGTAACCCTTGACACATGCGTGCGTATTGCAGAACGCAAAATATAGAGCAAATGTAGCATCGGGGGTTACTCTTTTAGAGTAAGTCGACTCACGTACCGCTGACCACTGGAAGATAGTTATTTTAGTCTATAAAGTTTTAAATATGGATATTTTTCTTACACAAACGTGCCACTTTGCTTCAGAAGGCCTTTATTAACCCACTGGAGCCGTGTGGAGCAGTTATATGATGGATAGATGCACCTTTATGGACTTCAAAAACAACATAACCATTCACTGCCATTATAAAGCTTTGAATAGCCAGGATATTTTAAATATAACTCTGATTTTATTCATCTGAAAGAAGAATGTCATATACACCTAGGATGGCTTGAGGGGGAGTAAATCATGGGCTAATTTTCATTTTTGGGTGAACTAACCCTTTTCACAGGAATAAATTATAGTTTCAAATATATTACAATAGATAGAGAGCACTTGATTTAAATTTTTACTCTATTTTTGATTAAATAATTGCAGCATTTGTGAGCAGAACAGACTTTTCAAAAACATCAAACTTTTGAATGGTGGTGTATGAATACTTCTAAACGTCTAAAACTTATTGTTAGACTTTAGTTAAAATACAATCCTAATAATAGTGACCATTGCCTTAACAAATGCCACTAATAAATGTGGCGTTGAGCTGTTTATGAGCACGTCTGGACTCTTGCCTACAGATAAATCTTTCAAGAGTTTGGCAGGTCTTGCTCACTTAAACAATGACTAAGGTAATTTTACGCAGCAATAATCAAACATTGATAGCCGGGGTAGATAAGGCTCTATTTGCATACTGAGCTCACAGAGATGGCCTCAATCAAAACCCTTACACGGAGAGTGACTACAAGAAACTATTCTTCCACATTCATACCAGCTTAACATCCTGAAAGAGGTTAGGAAATCTTCAACAAGCCAAGTAGCGATCATAAGTTAAGGTCTGACACAACATAATAAACACAAATACTGCCAGACAGAACCTCGTCCAACTGGACGTCTGCCCGAACAGGAAGCATGACACTGTATCGGAGTCAAAGAGGTGAACGGCAATAACTCTTCAACGGAGGTATCAATTATCTCAGATTTAACCCCTACAAAAACAGAATCTTATCAGAACTAGTAACGTCACCAAACACAGAAAACGTGTTTGCATGCTCATATAGATAATCAAAGGTGGACATTCTGTACCAGCACGGCTATATTTGCATAAGGAATACATAACACAACTTATAACATCGTAACATGAGTCAGCACTTCAACTGTATAAACATTAATAACTTCTTATCTAACAAGGCCATATCTATATTACATCAGCAAATGCATTAAATGCTCATTAAAGTGCGATTTAAAGCGAACTGTCCAACAGAAAGCTACTTGGTTTGAAGGTGACTTGTGAGCTGTGCTTCACACATCGCTACTACGCTACTGACAACAGACAATGGGCCTTTTTTGCACACTCTAAGTATCTCTAATGTCACCACACCTTTGAGCATTAAATCACAGCATTGTGGAATACTTGATTCTGATTGGACATGTGATGCATTTCATACACAGCGGTGCTAATTTTATATCTTTTGTATTGGCATCCTCGTCCTCACGCTAAAAAATGTTAAATAAAATATAATTTTAATAAAAGTGGGACTCCAAAGAAGGACCATAAATCCCTTAATTAATAACACTTATTAATGTTTGCATGGCAGGGTTTTATGAAGGTAAATTCAAAACCTTTTTAAGACTGAGGGAATACAATGTAAATGTCTAGAGAGAAACAATGATTTGTATTAGCAACACTGTTTGAAAATACAACTTCCAACAGATATCTATTACTTTTTAATTGGCTTGAATATACCTCTGCTCTCAGCCACTATATCTTTTACGGTAACTTCTGATCACGCTGAAAAAAGGTGCAAATTTTGTCTTGTTTTCAAGTATAATTGTCTAAAGATTCTTATATCAAGATGCATTTACTGGAGATGCAAAATTATAAGATTTGAAGTCTTGTTTTTTTGACAAATTGATCAAAATGAAGTGAGTTTATGATTAAAACAAGAACAAAATCAAGTTTTCATAACCCATTGACAGATATTTGTTCTTAAGCGTAAACACACTTCATTTTGTAAAAAAATGTTAAGACTTAATTTTACATTTGCATCCAAAGTAAATATATCAAAGAAGTTCAGACATTTGTATTGAAAGCAGGACAAAAATGCATGCAAATGTAATCCCATGACTATGAATGTAAGACTTTCTGCTCTGATTTAAGACCATTTTTTTTAAGCCGTTATTTTGTGTACGGGCAAATTAAGACTTTTTTTTTTTAAACCTGCAGAAACAGCCTAGTAATGAGCAAAGACATCAAGAAAGACAAAGGGTGTGAACACCATATCAGCCTTGATCCTCTATGAAGAACCTTGATTTCTTGACTGGTGCTGAAGTGATGCAACATTAAGAAATACAAGTTATGAAAATAAAGCCCCCTTTACAGCAGTGGAGTAAACACTTCCCTCATTAAGGCCCTGATCTGCAGAGACTTGTGATGCCACTTTCTCAGCAACACCTGATTGAAACTCTGATATGAAAGGGGGGCGGCTTCCAAAACTCAAACTCAAACCGACTCCCCTGGACAGACAAAGCAAGTGAAATCTATACTCTGGCGAGTGAAAAATATAAAATTTTTAAACCTAGACTAAAAACACCTCTCTTTAACCCGTCATGCACATAACGCGTTATCAATTTCTATTATTCAAATCAGTTAAATGATTGTTAGGCTGCATAAACTAGGTCAACCGGGAACACTTCCTATAACACCCGATGTACTTGATGAATGGCATCTACGCTAATATTAGTCTGTCTGTCTCATCCTGAGGTTACCGTAGTCAGCCGTATCCGGTCCGTATCCAGATCAGATGTGGACCTGCACCTAGACACGACCACAACGCATCCCTGAATGTCAGCAGAGGCCGTGTCTACTAGACAATCCTCGTCGACATCCTCAGCAGAGACCACAAGAACCAGACAGGTCCTCCGCACAGACCCTATGGCAAGCTTCGGCTCCGTACCGGCGTGATGAATTCGATCTTTAAGCAAAAGGAACTGGATGAACATTTGAATGCTACAGATCCTGATCTGAATTCTGACTTGTGATGCAGCCTGAATCATAATCACACCGTGTTTGTTCATTGGCCAGAGGAGAACTGAACGACTGAGTCTGGTTTCTCCCAAGATTTTGTCCTCCATTTTGTCACCTGATGAGTCTGGCTTGCTTAGTAGGGGACACTTAATATTCAGCAGTATAATTGATCTGACTGTACTGACGCTGTTGAATGAGCTGGACGATGACATCCTTTTGTTGCAGAACTGCTTTATAGACGAAATGCATCATTTGATCACTGCAAGGTTGCTTTGAAACAATCTGTACTGTGTAAAGCGCTAAGATCTCCTGCGCTTGATCCTATGGTGTCACGCTATCACCTGAATATTACTCACCCCTTGGCAGTACAAGCGGTTAAACTCATCTCCAATGCGCCGCAGCTCCCGAGCGACCGCCATCTCTGGCCGCATGGCTCCAACAGGTTCTGCCATTTGCGCGTGCTGGTGGCTATGTTCGTCGAACCATACCTCTGTGAAAGACAACGAAAGTCAAGTTTAAGACACTCTAAAGGCCCGTTCTCAAGAATCATAACTATAAAGATAACTATATTAGCGTCCACACCAGCGGATTATATAGTTCTGCTTATTCTAAGTCACTTTAAATGCACACTCGTAACGGCAGGATGGATTCTGATTGGCTGTCAATGTTTTTAATCGTCCAAGAATCATAATATTAGCGTCCACACCAGCAGATGATATAGTTCTGCTTATTCTAAGTCACTTTAAATGCGCGCTCATAACGGCAGGATAGATTCTGATTGGCTGTCAATGTTTTTAAACGTCCAAGAATCATAACAATATTAGCGTCCACACCAGCGGATGATATAGTTCTGCTTATTCCAAGTCACTTTAAATGCGCGCTCATAACGGCAGGAGGGATTCTGATTGGCTGTCAATGTTTTTAATCGTCCAAGAATCATAATAATATTAGCATCCACACCAGCGGATGATATAGTTCTGCTTATTCCAAGTCACTTTAAATGCGCGCTCATAACGGCAGGAGGGATTCTGATTGGCTGTCAATGTTTTTAATCGTCCAAGAATCATAATAATATTAGCATCCACACCAGCGGATGATATAGTTCTGCTTATTCCAAGTCACTATAAATGCGCGCTCGTAGCGGCAGGAGGGATTCTGATTGGCTGTCAATGTTTTAATCGTCCAAGAATCATAACAATATTAGCGTCCACACCAGTAGATGATATAGTTCTGCTTATTCTAAGTCACTTTAAATGCGCGCTCATAGCGGCAGGAGGGATTCTGATTGGCTGTCAATGTTTTTAAACGTCCAAGAATCATAACAATATTAGCGTCCACACCAGCGGATGATATAGTTCTGCTTATTCCAAGTCACTTTAAATGCGCGCTCGTAACGGCAGGAGGGATTCTGATTGGCTGTCAATGTTTTTAAACGTCCAAGAATCATAACAATATTAGCGTCCACACCAGCGGATGATATAGTTCTGCTTATTCTAAGTCACTTTAAATGCGCGCTCCTAACGGCAGGAGGGATTCTGATTGACTGTCAATGTTTTTAATCGTCCAAGAATCATAACAATATTAGCGTCCACACCAGCGGATGATATAGTTCTGCTTATTCCAAGTCACTTTAAATGCGCGCTCGTAACGGCAGGATGGATTCTGATTGGCTGTCAATGTTTTTAATCGTTCATCAGCTGATAAAATCGCTCTGAAAGGGATTCCAACGATATTGTTTCTCCGTGCCGTTATCGTTATAGCTGTGGTGTGAACTCTGCTATTCTTTAGTATTGAGAATCATTTTTAGAACTATATCTTTATTGTTATCGTACTTGGTGTGAACACTAAACACTACCAGAGCTCATTCAAACCTCAAATGAAAGGGATGGGAAATGTATATAAACAAAAATGTTCATCACAATATTCTCAATTTTTATATGCATTGATATACATAACACGAAATACACTTTTTTTTTTATATATGAAAAACTACAAATTTTAATGGGAGTTCAAACAATGTTTAAAATTAAATGGCACATTCATCTGTGTAAGACCTAGCTTTAAGTTATTTGCAATGCAATAGGAATGATTTGTAAAAATGTCATTTTCAAAGCTATTAAATTTGGATTTAGGATTGCAAAAGCGGAAAAAAGGCCAGGATTAAAACATGACATAAGATTAATTTCATGAAGGAAAAAAAAAACCTTATTGGCACAGAGTCAATTCTACCTTTTTCTAACAAACTCTTGGCAACTACCTCTGCAACCTCTGGTTTAGTTTTTCCACAGTCGTTAGCATGATTAAATATTTGCCAACAGTGTTAAATTGACACCTTCTCTCAGTGGTAAGACAGTAGCTGAGCGACTGAGGTTATTATGAGGCTAAACACTAATATCACCCAAATTCTGTCTGAACTCAAATTAAACTCCAGCTATGACTCAAGCGAGACGCTGTGTTTGACTGTTATTTCTCATGCTCAATCATATTAGGACCATTGGATACTCATTTCCTTTCGCAACTCCGCTAGACCTGTTCGAGTTGAACCAGACAATATCTAAATATCACTTTAAGTTTCAGTCGACACTTTCACCTCATTCTCTTGCGCCTTTGCTACCCAGTGCCAGCAACTATGTCTAAAAACGAGGACAATTTTTGATCACAGTGTTCAAATGAATGCGTGCCCTGTTCTGGTTTTGTTTATCACCGCATCTTCATTCATCTTTGGGCCGAATATAACACGTCTGACCCACAAGAGGTCCACAAAAAAAGGGCACAAAGTTCATGCGTGTAAATTCAAGACCTTGTGCCAACACAATGCAGCAGCTAAAGGTATAAACAAGAGGCCACTGGTAGAGGAACTCTCCTGTCGGGCGAGCAACAGATGAGAGTCTTGATAAGTTATTGTTGTTTCTCTTCGCCATTAAGAGTGGCTACAGGAAGACAATTATCGCCATCTCATATCTCCTGGCTCTCAATAGGGAAAACAGAGATGGTTGGATCTCATGTCTAGCCTTCACAAAAGAGAGGCTAGTCTATTTTGACTGCGTGCTCTAAGGCTGATTCTCTGACTGCCTTCTTGAGGCCTCGTTGACAGTGAAGGTAAACAAGCAGACAACAGGCGAATCAGCTCACCCCATCTGAGGCATTATGAGGAGATGTGTCTCAGGTGCATTGGGTTCGCAAGAATGGACCGAGCAGGCCTCTCACAAACACACACACATGTGCAATCACACGGTCATGGGCCAAGCCCAAAATGGCTAAACACGAAGCTTTAAATGGTCTTAACCACAAATTATTTTAATTTGAGCAAATGTCTCCGAAAAAAAAAATTCAAAAAGCCAGAATGAAGTTTTTGGCAGGATTATGGGAAGTTGTCTGGGAAGTGATGAATCACAACGAGTTGCATGGTGACGCTCCAGAGCGGTGTCTTTGAAAATCATCTGCTGAGAAATATAATAATAAATGCATCTCTACCTCAGTGAAGCATGCACTCTAAAAAATGCTGGGTTAAAAACAACCCAAGTTGGGTTGAAAATGGACGAACCCAGCAATTGGGTTGTTTTAAGCAAACATTTAACCCAACCACTGGGTTTAAACAACCCAATTGCTGGGTTAGTCCATTTTCAACCCAACTTGGGTTGTTTTTAACCAAGCATTTTTTAGAGTGCAGTGAATGGGTTGTTTTAACCCAGCAATCGGGTTGTTTTAACCCAGTGGTTGGGTTAAATGTTTGCTTTTTTTAGAGTGCAGTGAATGGGTTGTTTTAACCCAGTGAATGGGTCATTTTAACCCAGCGGTTGGGTTAAATGTTTGCTTAAAACAACCCAATCGCTGGGTTAAAACAACCCAATTGCTGGGTTAGTCTATTTTCAACCCAACTTGGGTTGTTTTTAACCCAGCATTTTTTAGAGTGCAGTGAATGGGTTGTTTTAACCCAGTGAATGGGTTGTTTTAACCCAGTGAATGGGTCATTTTAACCCAGCGGTTGTGTTAAATTTTTGCTTAAAACAACCCAATTGCTGGGTTAGTCTATTTTCGACCCAACTTAGGTTGTTTTTAACCCAGCATTTTCTAGAGTGCAGTGAATGGGTTGTTTTAACCCAGTGAATGGGTTGTTTTAACCCAGTGAATGGGTCGTTTTAACCCAGTGGTTGGGTTAAATGTTTGTTTTTTTTGAGTGCAGTGAATGGGTTGTTTTAACACCGCGAATGGGTTGTTTTAACCCAGTGAATGGGCAATTTTAACCCGGCGGTTGGGTTAAATGTTTGCTTAAAACAACCCAATTGCTGGGTTAGTCTATTTTCAACCCAACTTAGGTTGTTTTTAACCCAGCATTTTTTAGAGTGCAGTGAATGGGTTGTTTTAACCCAGCAATTGGGTCGTTTTAACCCAGTGAAAGGGTCATTTTAACCCAGCAATTGGGTTGTTTTAACCCAGTGAATGGGTCATTTTAACCCAGCGGTTGTGTTAAATGTTTGCTTAGACTAACCCAGCAATTGGGTTGTTTTATTTTCAACCCAACTTAGGTTGTTTTAACCCAGCATTTTCTAGAGTGCAGTGAATGGGTTGTTTTAACCCAGCAATTGGGTCGTTTTAACCCAGTAAATGGGTCATTTTAACCCAGCGGTTGTGTTAAATGTTTGCTTAAAACAACCCAATTGCTGGGTTAGTCTATTTTCAACCCAACTTAGGTTGTTTTAACCCAGCATTTTCTAGAGTGCAGTGAATGGGTTGTTTTAACCCAGCAATTGGGTTGTTTTAACCCAGTGAATGTGTCGTTTTAACCCAGTGGTTGGGTTAAATGTTTGCTTTTTTTGTGCAGTGAATGGGTTGTTTTAACCCAGTGAATGGGTAATTTTAACCCAGCGGTTGGGTTAAATATTTGCTTAAAACAACCCAATTGCTGGGTTAGTCTATTTTCAACCCAACTTAGGTTGTTTTTAACCCAGCATTTTCTAGAGTGCAGTGAATGGGTCGTTTCAACCCAGTGGTTGGGTTAAATGTTTGCTTTTTTTGAGTGCAGTGAATGGGTTGTTTTAACCCAGCAATTGGGTTGTTTTAACCCAGTGAATGGGTCGTTTTAACCCAGCAGTTGGGTTAAATGTTTGCTTAAAACAACCCAATCGCTGGGTTAGTCCATTATCAACCCAACTTTGGTTGTTTGTCACCCAGCATTTTTTGGGAAGAGTTGTCATTGTGTGGCGAGCCTTTTTAGCTGCTGAAATTGGTGAGCTACTTCCCTGTGAAGCATTTAATGCTTTGGAGTACAGGAGAATATTGCAGAATGGAAAGTTATTATCTAATGAGGAACGATCAACAAGACAGTGCTACAGCCCAAATTGCAAAGACAATCAATCACTTGAGAAGTCAATCAGGCTCATGTCTTAGTCTGAGTCTGAAGCCATTAACATCGAGTGGAACAACACTGACTGTTCTTCCTGCAATGTGTTAGCAAGTTTATCTACAGTATATGAGCAATTGTTGCTGTATCAATGGGATTAAAACGGTTAACACCATTAAAAGACCACTAAATATTTTGCCATTTTTGGCGTGGCCCATTTTCTTTTATTTTTGCCACAGACTTACAGACTTCAGTGTGCATGTGCACTTATTTTCACCGGAAAAAAAATGATCTTAACACAAAGGAAATGCAGATTATTCCTTTTCGAGAAGCTGTCACGAAGATAAACGAGCCGACTTGGCTTTAGGCAGATATGTCCTGCTTCAAAATGAGAAAGCTCTGGAAGAGATTCCCAAGACAAGTGCACTGCCAAGCATCAAAACACTCCGCTTATCACTGTGCTAATGTGGCCAAGTTAAACATCCAAAGCACTTAAATGGACGACATTCATAAACAGTGACTGTATTAATATTGCTATGCACCTTTTACTTGTACTATCTGTCACTGTTTATTACAAGGGGTTTCTTAACCTCTACAGAGTTTCTACAATGCTTTACATATAACCAATGTATTTGAACTAATTTAGAAATACTTTTTTATACCTGTCCACGGATAGTCAGGCCCAAAACCAAATTGAACCACAGAAAGGGTAATAGATAATAATAAAAAAATTGATAATAATAGGCTTGTTTTACTTTAAGCGCCATAAAGGATCAATAATCATAAAAAAATCATATTTTTCGTCAAAATATTGGAGCGCGCGTGTAGAATGCTCAGGCACACCAGGGCGGGAAACCTGCACTCGGCAGCTTTGATATTTAAATTTCAAATAATCAAATTCTCAACGGACTAATCCACTGGAAGAAAACCGTTATGATGTCTCGCTATCCGTCGCGTCAGTGTTGTGTTTACACACCACAAAACTGTGCCCTTTTTTTCGCCAGGGGGCTCTTACCATCATTTTGGCCATCTTGCGCTTCGGAAATATTAGGCATTAGAGGGGAACCTGGCACAGAATCGCTGTCGACGGAAAAATAGCCACTAGAGGACCTGGAGAAGGTTCGGAACATCGGTGACCTCGACTGGTGACTATTCGACATGGAAATCCCTCCCCTTAACGGGTCCCCATCGCTCGGCTGAGGGAAGTCAAAGTGCTCGGGGCGCAAGACGGCTCCGCCACCGGTGCTCTCTCCGCTTCCCCGCGAGGCCGGGCCATTGGCCAGCGTTTGCTCTCTGCAGAACAAACAAAACACTCATTACAGTCTTTTGCAAGTGTTTCGAAGAGGAATTGTGTGGGTTGTTGTCAGGGGGGCCCAGTTTCCACTCCATTTCGTGGGGATTAACATGCGTTTGGGAACCTCAGCTGGCAGCGAACGCTTTAAAAGTAGTAACCCGGGTGAAGTGCGTCACAAACGAGCTCCAACTTCCTATTTCTTCCTTACTGCTAAACAGTCTACGTGTTTGGGAAGAAAAACAAACTCTATAACGCGTGAGGCGATCGTGTGAAACAGAATTGCACGCTCGCGCTGTAGGGGAATGTATGCGCCTTCCTTTGTTTCACACTAGTCTAGAGAGGTTTATTATGTCTGGCTTTTTAAAATGAAACGCATCCATGTAGAGTTCTCTGGGTAAACCAAGTAAACATTGTCAGTCACGCCGGCTTGTACAAACAGCGAAGCGGCAACAATGACAAAAACAGCGACAAATGTATAAAATACAAAACAAATATAGAACAAACTGCATGTCATGCTGTTGTAGAGTCACCTACAGCTACATTTGTTGCACTTGTCAGTCAATAGCTAGCCTACATGATAGCCTACTTTACTGTCTGTACAGTAGGCGCGCGAGTTCTAAACACGCGCGCGACTAGATCGCGATTTTTTTTTCTTTTTCTTTATTTCTTGCTTTGATGTCATTTGTCAGCGAGCTGCAAAGTCAGCGTTTTACCGGCAGTAATGAATAGTGTAAGGGGGGGGGGGTATTTATTTGTTTATTTTAGTTTCACTTGTCAGCGAGCCATAATGCTAAATATACTCTGTCAGTAGGCTAATATTGCGCGAGCGAGCGTGGAGTTTTTCCGCGATTTATTTTCATCAAGAGAGCGGCGGCGAAACAATATCGTGCGCACCAAAACAAAAGTTTCCTATTAATAGGAGCGCGTCGACGCCTCCAAGTGTTCAGGCAAACAGACAATAGCGCAAACCTATCAATCTAAACACACCGAGAGACGATCGCAAAAGTAAACAAAATAAAACGCGTCGCACGGCACGTTCCAAAAGTGACGTGTTTTCATTCGAAAAACATTCGAAAGTAGAACGCGAATAAATGCGTCTTTTACTCTCGTTGCTAACGTAACAACAACGTCGTATTTAGACTTATTTTGTAGTGGCGAAGCAAACAGGTGCCATATCGTTATCCAGTGCAAAACACGGTTGAATTATTCATTCTGGTTAAATGTCAACACGGATAGACCAATGAGGGGAGTGGACTCCGCTACTACATCTCCTCAACTTTTGTTGTCTTTGCGACATTGTTTAGCTGGACACTACGTAAAGCGACCAGACTGCGCGCGTCTGAAGTTTCACTTTTTTCGCCGCCGCGCGCAACTTAAGCGTTTTGTTTAAAGCTTCGCCAGAATAAAACTTAAACGCGGAGAATAAAGCATTAATACCTTTATTTTATCTCACACATTAATAACCCGATTTTACTTGCCAATTTTTTAGGGGGTTAAATCACGGCGATCACGCGTGTATTAATACCGAATAGTCGTTTTGGAAAAAGCGCACAAAAAGCAACAAAGTTGCATTAAAAGCCGGCATACTGTACGACGCCTGCATGAACTCACCTGGACGTGCGAGACATAATCCGCTGAGGCATAAACGCGTTAGCGCATTGTGTTAACGATGAAGACAACAGAACGAAGGATGACTTCTCAAATATCCAGAGATTTTAAAAAAAAGTTTCTAAAGAAAAAAAACTTAAAAGAAGTACAGTTCCAATGGCAGACAATCGATGCCTCTAAAACTCTCGATGAATTTGCTTCCTTGGAGCAGCTGTCATATAAGTTCCTGTTTCGTAAAATGTCCTCAGGATTGTTTTGGAGTGTGTCTTTTGTCTCGTCGGTTCTTAAGTGCACTTCCTCGCCAAAAGCTCGCTCTCGTGCGTCCGCTGGGCAGCGCAAGTTATTCTCATCTGTCGATTTACTGAAGCGAGCTCCCAGTACACTGATTAAGCCACGCCCACCGGGGGGAGGGGCCTGTGATGTCATGCAAACGCACCACCGGGCTCCAAATGTACACAAACACTTTAGATGAAATTATAACAAAAGCACTATAGTTCTTCTTTTGCAGGGGCTAGACTTCTCTGTGGTGTGTGTACAGTCTGATCTGATTGAATGATGTTTGATCACAAGTCACAATATGCTTGATCACAAGTCACAATATGCAAGATTTTGGTATGCATAACATTGTTATTAATTCACATAAAACGCAAACATAGCTTCCACAGTCACAGAAAACCTGGAAATATCAGGGAATGCAACCATTTATTTGCATAACATCAAGGAATCTCCATGTTGCTGTGCACAAACTGTTTTTATGTGCAAAGATTACGATAACAGACATTTTTACATTAAAAATTACAACATGATAATTGGTAGTTTAGTTCAAACTAAATGCACAACAACGGACGTCCTTTTGAGGACCTCGACTGAGCATCTTATACCTAAACTAGAACCTTTTTTTGGCTCAAAAATGGTAAACAAAGGTAAAATATGGCAGTTGATAGTGGCATTCAAAACCATAGCAGCAGTAAATACACATTGCCTTTCTAACTAAACAAACATTTTAGGTGTCAAACATTGTAGTGTGGTTTCCGTTGCTCAATGTCTACAACTTTTGCTTAAATATTGTGCCGTGTGTTGACTAACTACATTCTGGCTCTTCTTAAAGTCCCCATGAAATCAAAAAGTTTGTTGGCTTTTAGTATGAATATGTTAGCCTCTCTATATGCTCGTGTGCTCCAAAACAATGACAAAAATTGCATTTAGAAGATATAAGCCTTCAAAACTTACAGTCTCTCGCTTCTGCCAATATGGATCAATGATTTTGATGACACTTCAGATTCCCGTCAGATTTTCTGTCTAGAATCTGAAGCCCCGCCCCCTACATTATAAATAGACCCTGATCACTTGTTCACTTTTTTCTACATGGCAAATTACACATATTGCACTATATAGGGGATAGGGAATGATTCAGACGGTGCACTATATAGGGGATAGGGAATGATTCAGACGGTGCACTATATAGGGGATAGGGAACGATTCAGACAGTGCACTATATAGGGGATGGGGAATGATTCAGACGGTGCACTATATAGGGGATGGGGAATGATTCAGACAGTGCACTATATAGGGGATAGGGAATGATTCAGACGGTGCACTATATAGGGGATGGGGAACGATTCAGACTGTGCACTATATAGGGGATAGGGAATGATTCAGACTGTGCACTATATAGGGGATAGGGAACGATTCAGACTGTGCACTATATAGGGGATAGGGAATGATTCAGACGGTGCACTATATAGGGGATAGGGAATGATTCAGACAGTGCACTATATAGGGGATGGGGAACGATTCAGACGGTGCACTATATAGGGGATGGGGAACGATTCAGACGGTGCACTATATAGGGGATGGGGAACGATTCAGACTGTGCACTATATAGGGGATAGGGAACGATTCAGACAGTGCACTATATAGGGGATGGGGAATGATTCAGACGGTGCACTATATAGGGGATGGGGAACGATTCAGACGGTGCACTATATAGGGGATGGGGAACGATTCAGACTGTGCACTATATAGGGGATAGGGAATGATTCAGACGGTGCACTATATAGGGGATGGGGAACGATTCAGACAGTGCACTATATAGGGGATGGGGAATGATTCAGACAGTGCACTATATAGGGGATGGGGAACGATTCAGACGGTGCACTATATAGGGGATGGGGAACGATTCAGACTGTGCACTATATAGGGGATAGGGAATGATTCAGACGGTGCACTATATAGGGGATGGGGAACGATTCAGACGGTGCACTATATAGGGGATGGGGAACGATTCAGACTGTGCACTATATAGGGGATGGGGAACGATTCAGACAGTGCACTATATAGGGGATAGGGAACGATTCAGACAGTGCACTATATAGGGGATAGGGAACGATTCAGACAGTGCACTATATAGGGGATAGGGAACGATTCAGACGGTGCACTATATAGGGGATGGGGAACGATTCAGACGGTGCACTATATAGGGGATGGGGAACGATTCAGACGGTGCACTATATAGGGGATGGGGAACGATTCAGACGGTGCACTATATAGGGGATAGGGAACGATTCAGACGGTGCACTATATAGGGGATAGGGAACGATTCAGACAGTGCACTATATAGGGGATGGGGAACGATTCAGACTTTGCACTATATAGGGGATAGGGAACGATTCAGACGGTGCACTATATAGGGGATAGGGAACGATTCAGACGGTGCACTATATAGGGGATAGGGAACGATTCAGACGGTGCACTATATAGAGGATAGGGAACGATTCAGACGGTGCACTATATAGGGGATAGGGAACGATTCAGACGGTGCACTATATAGGGGATAGGGAACGATTCAGACGGTGCACTATATAGGGGATAGGGAACGATTCAGACTGTGTAAATATGCTTTCCATTGTGGCTATTGAAGTCTGGCTTCACATTAGTGTCAGTGAACCGCCGCGGTTCCAGTCCAGAGACACGACAGCTCAGAGCGGATCATGTGATCGAGTCAGATGATGTATCGGACCCGTTTGAATCCTGCACAGAATATTTTAAAGCGATATGGAGGAGAAACGGTTAGAGATGAGGGAAAACTGTGGCTTTACCGAGCTGTGATATAAACGAAAAGCTATTGGCTAGTTTTAAAAAGGGGAGGGGCTGTTCGATATGCCCCGCCCTGTCTTCATGTATCAGTGGAAATGTACGTAAACACACTGAATAATGCTGTGCGTTTAAAGGCACTTCAGTGGGGCTTTAAGAAAGTGTAAAAACTGCCTCATGGCACTGCTCACCATAAAAACTAAACATTTCGTTTGTTTTTCTGTTACATCTCAGATCCAGGCTATCAGAGCTGTGACGTAAAAGATGTTCGGCAGTTTTGATTCAGGTTTGGCTGGTGTTTATCCCTACTTCCTATTTTAAATCGATCAGGCTAAATCACTGAAGCATTTAAAAAACTGTCTGAAAGACAAAATGTGCAACTCATATAAGTGAAATTCCCTTTTCATACACACACATTATTAAAAGGACAAGTAGTGTCGTTAAGGCCTTGGCCATTAGCAGAACCATTCATCTTGGCACAAAGCATGATGCCTAATCACTAAACTCAGCTCCACTTCCTTTCCACTCTCACCCAGTGTGAATGAGCATACAAAGCTGGTCCAGCAAATCAGGTCAGCTTCCCGAAATCACTCAATCGCTCAGAGCTTAGACAGAGGCTGGGTGCTGCTGGGATAGGGTGGCTGGGGGTAGAAGGCCCATTCGGCCCTGGGGTTCGCGACCCCAGCGATAGGAGCCTGTATGCAGCAGGACGGGATGTTGAAGTCATCGACCACCTTCAGCGCATCATCCTTCACTGATCTGCACAGCTCCAAAAGCTTCAAAACAAGCAGACCACAATCACATGAGTGTTAATGCAGTGATTACTCAATACCATTAGACGCTCTGACGAATGCGAGGGGTGCTTTCCCAATGAGAAACCGCCGACATAATACATAATAAATTGCACAATTTTTCATTCATGTCCAAATGTGGCATGTTGCAAAAGTGTGATACTTTGGGTTGGGGATTTGAACAAAACCCTGTTTACCCTTAGTATGATCAATAGCAAACACGGCCAATGACACTCGACACCAGTGTAAACAAATAGGAGACAATTCTGAAGGTACCAGCAGAACATTTTCAAAGACGCTGCAATTTATCATGGAACATTTACCCCCTCTATAACTGCGCCCTCTGGTGGATATTAATAAAGCAGCATTGATAAACACATGTTATAATTTCTTAAAGTACCTTTTCCCGTTAGCTACATCAGATGAGCTTTGTGTGTGGTATAGTGTGAGTGATTCATGTGTGAGAAGAACACATTCAGACTGTCATGTCAGGGTCAAGAGAACAGGAACGAGATGATCCTGCCTCAGCTGAGACCATTTAAAGGGACAGCTCACCCAAAACTGAAGTTGTTCCATAACCAGTGAGTTTTTCTTCTGTTAAACACAAAAGATTAAAAACAATGAAAGAATGTTGGTAACCAGGTAGCCATTGACTTCCATAGTATTTTTTTCCCTATGGAAGTCAAATGGGGTCTGGTTTCCAACATTCTTTAAAATATCTTCTTCTGTGTTTGACAGAGCAAAGAAACTCAACTTGAGGATGAGTAAATGATCGAATTATTATTTTTTTGTGAGAACTATCCCTCTAAAGATCAACCCAATGTGATAAAACCGAACTTCCTCACCATAACCAGTGTTTTGAGCAGAGCCACATGCATGCTGGATCAGATGACACACTGACTGTACAAAACCCACATATTGCTGTATTTACTGTAACATTGAGCCTTAGTTTTGTGTTGTATCTCTTGTGGTCCCATATAGACTTATATATTGTATAATACAGTTGTAAGAAAAAGTATGTGAACCCCTTGCAGAATCAGTGAAAATGTGAATAATTTTAACAAAATAAGAGATCATACAAAATGCATGTTGTTTTTTATTTAGTACTGTCCTGAATAAGATATTTTACATATAGTCCACAAGACAAACAAAAAGCTGAATTTATAAAAAATTCCCCTGTTCAAAAGTTTACATACCCTTGATTTATATAATTCTGTGTTGTTCCCTGATGATCCAAGGCTGTGTGTGTGTGTGTGTGTCGTTCTCTGATGATCCACGGCTGTGTGTGTGTGTGTGTGTGTGTGTGTGTGTGTGTGTGTGTGTGTGTGTGTGTGTGTTTGTGTGAGTGTATGTGTGTTTGTGTGTCATTCTCTGATCCACGGCTGTGTGTGTTGTTCCCTGATGATCCACGGCTGTGTGTGTGTGTGTGTGTGTGTGTGTGTGTGTGTGTCGTTCTCTGATGATCCACGGCTGTGTGTGTGTTTTGTGATGGTTGTTCTTGAGTCTCTTGTTTGTCCTGAGCAGTTAAACTGCTCAGTGTTCTTCAGAAAAATCCTCCAGGTCCTGCAAATTCTTCAGTTTTCCAGCATCTTTTGCACATTTGAACCCTCTCCAGCAGTGACTGCATGATTTGAGATCCATCTTTTCACACTGAGGACGATTGAGGGACTCAAACACAACTATTAAAAAAGGTTCAATTATTCACTGAAGCTCCCTCAGTGTGAAAAGATGGATCTCAAAATTGTACAGTCACTGCTGGAGAGGGTTCAAATATGCAAATGATGCTGGAAAACTGAAGAATTTGCAGGAGCTGGAGGATTTTTCTGAAGAACGTTGATCAGTTTAACTGCTCAGGACAAACAAGAGACTCAAGAACAACCATCACAAAACACACACACAGCCGTGGATAATCAGGGAACGACACACACACACACACACACACACACACACACACACACACACACAGCCGTGGGTCATCAGGGAACGACACACAGTATTAAGAATCAAGGGTGCATAAACTTTTGAAAGGGTCATTTTAATAAATTCAGCTTTTTGTTGTCTTATGGACTATATTTAAATATCTTTTATGTAAATATCTTATTCAGGACAGCACTAAATAAAAAAGAATAACATTGTCACGATCAGTGGATAAAGCTGCATTTGGATCCTCAACCCTTGAGTCTCAGAGCAGTACGTTACAAACTTGCATTGTGTACGATCTCTTATTTTGTTAAAATTATTCAAATTTTTCACAGATTCTGCAAGCGGTTCACATACTTTTTCTTGCAACTGTAGACTATAATAGACTTAATGGAATGATTCTTCAAATCATTTTCAAAAATGATTGAAAATAAGGGAAAAACAGATTTACAACCGTTCAAATGTTTGGGGTTGGTAAAGTCTCTTCTGCTCACCAAGGCTGTAGTAAAACTGTAAAATATTATTCAAATGTAAAATAACTGTTTTCTACGTTACTATATTGTAAAATGTAATATATTCCTGTGATCAAAGCTGAATTTTCAGCATTATTACTCCAGTCTTCAGTGTCACATGATCCTGGTGGATCAGTTTGTCTTAAAAATACTTTGTTTTTCATCATTTTGATCTTTCAGTTAAATAATGTGCTAAATAAAGAAATTATAACAATTACAATATCTAAAAAATATGGTAACACTTTATTTTAAGGTGATTTGTTACTACATGTACTTAATAACAGTAAATTATGCATACTTACAAGTAACTAACCCTAGACCAAACCCTAACCGTAACTCTATAGTAAGTACATGTAGTTAAGCAAAGTTTCCAGTAAATTTCTGTAAAACTTTCAGTGGGATCATAATCTGGGGAATTTTGGAAATATTCCAATTTGGAAACTTAACAGGAATTAATTAAAAAAAAAATGGGGAAATGTATATAAACTGTATCATATAAACATTTTGTTTGGTCATAAGTGGACTTTTTTTTTTTTTTCCATTTGTTTTTTGCATATTGATATGTTTTCCAATTAATTACTTCTAATTTAGTAAATGTGTAAATTAAATATATTTGTATTGCAGCAATTGTTATGCATGTGTTATTTATTTCAGTGTCACATGATCCTTCAGAAATCATTCTAATATATTCCCGTTAATTCCCATGGAAAGTTGTCTTTGTTACATTGTAATTCTACATTTAAGTACTGAGTAATATTAAGTAACTACATGTACTTACAATAGGGTTAGGATTTGGTCAAAGGTTAGTTGCATGTAAGCATGCATAATTGACTGTTATTACTATAGTAACATTTGTAACAATGACACTGTAACAAAGTGTAACCAAAAATATAAACTTCCCTTAAGGATAAATAAACATACATGTTAACCAGGAATGTTGATGTACGATGAACAATAAAAAGTTAATGTTCGTGTTATTTGTGAACTGTCCATGTACATAGAATAGGAAAGGAAAGTACTTGCTTAGAAATAAGACTAAAATATTGAAAGTGATTAAATGATGAGACAATTGGGGTCATTCAAAATCACAGTATAATGATTCACTTCATGAGGTGTTGCACAGACATCCTGCGTGAGTCACAGAACCTGCTATTTTCTCCCACATCGCCTGACAAAGAGTTAATTTATCGTCCTGACACTTTGGCTCCTGCTCAAGTGCTCCAGAGCTCAGATGAAAGACAAATGATCACAGCCTGTCAAAGCTCGGCTTGTGTATTTTGACTTTTATAACCCTGTACTATGAAACCCCCTCATTGTTCTGTTTGAGAAACACTCGCTTATCTGTGCCACATTAACGGTTGAAATATGTTTGGACACGTCTTGCTCAATAGCCGTCTGTCCAATGAGGAGTCTGAAATATGTCTGACCTCTCTCTTTCTCTTTGTGTCTCTCTTTCCAGCTCATGATGAAAAGAAAGTAGCTCTATGTAGAGGTTACTTGCCCGACTGAAACAAACGGAGATAAGGAAAGTGTGTAAACACAGAGAGAGATGGCATGAAAGAAGGGAAAGGGAGGCGAAATGAAGTGATTAATCATCACTTTGTAAAACGTACAGGGAAGTAAAGTTAAGTGAAATACACTGTATATTAATTTGATTGGCTTTTCAGTACAGTAGGATGAACAAAAAAAAAAAAATTATAAGAGGAAAGCTTTAAGTAATGAACTTTATACTTTGAAGATCTAAATAAAATAGATTTTGGTGTAAGATACACGTTCGGGGTCAGTACGGTTTCTAAATGTTTTGAAAGAAGTCTCTTCTGCTCGCTAAGGTCCCATTTATTTGATTAAAAATACAGTAAAAACAGCAATATTATGAAATATTACTATTTCTATTGTAAAATGTAATTTATTTCTGTGATCAAAGCTGAATTTTCAGCATCATTACTCCAGTCTTCAGTGTCACATGATCCTTCAAGAAACATTTCTGATTATAATCAATGTTGAAAACCGTTGTGCTGCTTCTTATTTTTTATGGAAAACCATGAAACATTATTTTCAGGATTTCAGGAGATTTTACTCTCACTTTTGACCAATTGAATGCGTCCTTGCTGAATAAAATTATTCATTTAAAAAAAAATATATATATCCCACTGACCCCAAACCTTTGAAAGGAAGTGTATGTTTAACAAAACGTATTATTTCATTATCTATCAGAAAAAAAAAATAGGGGGTTGTTCGAATGTCTAAACCCAAGTCACCTTAGCAAACACGCCTAAATATAGTTCGACACACATATGAAGCGTAAAAAACATCAACAAGTGTTTTTATGAGCGTAAACCTTGATTAAACCTTTCCTGATTTCAAAACAAGAGATGAACTCGATTGAAACGGGGTTGTATTGCCACCAGGGCGGCTGCTGATATGATCTTTACCAGAAAATCAAGATGTTCTGCCACTTTTCAAAGACAGGGACATGAGGGTATGGACAGACGACAATAAACTCAGACGAACCCTGGGGGGGAAATGTCCACTGTGTTAACACAACAAAAGCAACGTCACTGTTATTGATGAAGAGAGCTTGTGTTGAGATCAAGGTGATTGAATCAGTGCAGAGCTGGGAAATCTCACGTGTTCATTCAAATTACGACAGTGTTACTTTAAAGATGCATGTGTAGGGAAGATGGGATTTCTTTTTTTATATTTTTGAAGCCAATCACAAATGAAGTGTAATATCGGGAGAAGTGAACCAATGTAATCTTTCAATTAACTGCCGGAGCATACACTATATTGCCAAAAGTTTTGGGACGCGTGTCTTTACATTCACATGAACTTTAATGACATCCCATTCTTAATCTGTAGTGTTTAATATTTAGTTGGCCCACCCTTTGAAGCTCTAACAGCTTCAACTCTTCTGGGAAGGCTTTCCGCAAGGTTTAGGAGTGTGTTTATATGAATTTTTGACCATTCTTCTAGAAGCGCATTTGTGAGGTCAGGCACTGATATTGGATGAGAAGACCTGGCTCTCAGTCTCTGCTCTAATTCATCCCAAAGGTTTTCCATCAGGTTGAGGTCAGGACTCTGTGCAGGCCAGTCAAGTTCCTCCACACCAAACTCGCTCATCATGTCTTTATGGACTGATGCTTTGTGCACTGGTGCGGTGTCATATTGGGACAGGAAGGGGCCGTCCCTAAACTATTCCCACAAAGTTGTGAGCATGAAATTGTCCAAAATGTCTTGGTATGCTGAAGCATTAAGAGTTCCTTTCACTGGAACTAATGGGCCAAGCCCAACCCCTAAAAAAAAAAAAAAAAAAAAAAAAACCCACACCATAATCCCCCTTCCACCAAACTTTACACATGACACAATGTTGTCAGGAAGTCCCGTTCTCCTGGCAACTGCCAAACCCAGACTCGTCCATCGGATTGCCAGACAGAGAAGTGTGATTGGTCTCTCCAGAGAACACGTCTCCACTGCTCTAGAGTCCAGTGGTGGCGCGCTTTACCCCACTGCATCCCACTCTTTGCATTGCACTTGGTGAGGCTTGGATGAGCTGTTCGGCCATGGAAACCCCTTCCATGAAGCTCTACACACTGTTCTTGAGCTAATCTGAAGGCCACACAAAGTTTGGAGGTCTGTAGCCATTGACTCTGCAGAAAGTTGCCGACTTCTGCGCAGTGAACCTCAGCATGCGCTGACCCCGCTCTGTGATTTTTATGTGGCCTAACACTTCGTGGCTGAGTTTCTGTTGTTCCCGATATTAGCTTAATTATTAACATTATATGGGCAAAAACTCATTAAATATTTTTAATGTCTGAGCTGTTTCTCCTAGACGGCAATAAGATTAAATGAAGAGCACAAAAAAAAAAAAGATTTCTGCATGCTGCTTTTTTACCACAGTAATCTCACGTGTGTCTCATCTAGAATTTTGGAAGTCTATAAAAATCAGAGATCTTAATATACATTCAAACATTTCGGTAACACTTTAGTGTAGGGTCCAATTCTCACTATGAACTAGTTGTTTATTAGCATGCATATTACTAGGATATTGGCTGTTTATTAGCACTTATAAAGCACATATTAATACTTTATTCTGTATGACCATATTCTACATCCCATAATCCTACCCAATACCTAAATTTAACAACTACCTTACTAACTAAGCAGTAATTAGCAGTTTATTGAGGCAAAAGTCATAGTTAATAAATAGATAATAGTGAGAATTGGACCCTAAACTGAAGTGGACCGACATTTCTCCTCAAATTCATCCCAACCCAAATCATCTGAGCTAATAGGGACTATCGTTCAAAAGTTTGGAGTCTGGAAGATTTGCTTTTTGAAAGAAGTCTCTTCTGCTCACCAAGGCTGCATTTATTTGATTAAAACACAGTAAAAACAGTAATATTATAAAATATAATTACAAAGCATCATTACTCCAGTCTTCAGTGTCACATGATCCTTCATAAATCATTCTAATATGATGATTTGATGCTCAAGAAACATTTTTATTATCACAGTTGTGCTGCTTCATATTTTTGTGGAAACCGTGATACATTTTTTTTTCAGAATTCTTTGATGAATAGAAATAGAAATCGTTTGAAACATTGTAAATGTCTTTACTGACATTTTTTGATCAATTTAATGTGGTGAATGAAATTATTCATTTCTTTTTTCTGAGATAAAGTTGAAAAAATGTATGATTCAATGAAAGAGCAGCTTGTAAGCAATGACACTTACTAACCGATTAATATGGTCTTCACTTACTTTTTGCACTTCTACAAAAAATCCCCTCTAAACACTTATCCATTACCCATAACCCATCGCATAAAGCTCACAATTAAAAACAAAACACAATCTCCAACACTAACCCTCTGTGTTGGGGTGAGTGTGTGTGTGTGTGTGTGTGTGTGTGTGTGTGTGTGTTCAGTGAAGCATGTGAGTCTGTCTCTAATGTTGACATGTGTAATGATAGGAGAGTGTGTACAATAGGAGTCATTCTAAAGAGCTGGAGCCACACACAGAGAAATCACACGTACATGTGAGGACCTCATCCACAGATACTGTCCTCACAGACCTCACACACACAGACTTACTCACTCAACAACATGCTCATGGACATTTCTTCTGCCCTGACTCACTACCACACACACACTCACTAATTAGTGTCAAGTCAAGCACTGTTACCGCTGCTCATACTCAGGTCAGTGAGTATTAAACTTCAGGACCATTTGCTGGACATTAATGACACCTCAGATCATCAGGTCTCGCAGAGATGGACTGTGCATTGGACTTGATTCAATCATAAGCAATTGACTGGAAAAGTAAAGAGTCATGAACATCTTTAGGTCTGCAAGAAGTCACACTTTAGTTTAGGGTCCAGTTCTCACTATTAACTACGACTTTTGCCTCAATAAACTTCTGATGACTGCTTATTAATAGTTAGTAAGGTAGTTGTTAAGTTTAGGTATTAGGTAGGATTAAAGAATGTAGAATATGGTCATGCAGAATAAGGCATTAATATGTGCTTTATAAGTACTAATAAACCGTATTATCCTAGTAATATGCATGCTAATAAGCAACTAGTTCATAGTGAAATTTGGACCCTAAACTAAAGTGTTAGCAAAATGGTTTCTCTGAATATTGTGACAGATAAAAGGGAGTCTCTCATGCATTCTCTTTTATGAAAATGAAGACAAATTTCATATTGAGATGCACTTACATAAGTTGTTTAGTATTTTAGGGGGAAAGTCTGATGTTCCAAAGTTTGGGGTCAATCATATTTTTTTTAAAGAAATTAATACTTTTATTCAACTAGGATGCATTAAATTGACGACAGTAAAGACAGTAAATGTTTAAAAAACTATTTAAAAAAAATGCTGTTCTTTTGATCTTTCTATTTATCATGAGAAAAAAATGCATCAGTTTCTACAAAAATATGAAAGAAACATAACAGTTTTCAACATTGATAATAATCAGAAATGTTTCTTGAGCAGCAAATCATCATATTATAATGTGACACTGAAGACTGGAGTAATGATGCTTTGTAATGATATTTTACAATATTACTGTTTTACTGTATTTTAATCATATAAATGCAGGCTTGGTGAGCGGAAGAGACTTCTTTTGAAAACTTAAATCTTACCGACCCCAACAATTGAACGATAGTATTGGCTCAGATGATTTGGGTTTGGATGGATTTGGAGAAATTATGAAGACTGAAGTAATGATGCTGAAAATTCAGCTTTGATCACAGGAATACATTACATTTTAAAATATATTCACATAGAAAACACATTTTAAATTACAATAATATTTCACAATATTACTGTTTTTACTGCATTTTTGATTAAATAAATGCAGAATCCTAATGATAGTGTATGTATAAGGATTAAACTATTCATTATAAGCAAGTAAATTAAAGATAAATGATCTTTTGATTCAAGTACAACCTCTTGTATAGTACTTTCTTTTATAGAAAAATAACGTAATGAACAAGGAAATCCCCTTGAAACAACACACACTTCAAAACACATGAAATGAACTGCACTGAAACTAACCCGCGGCATATTGAAAACGTAACGAAAGTGATTTAACAACACGTCTGCTCACTCGATTTCTGTTTAACTTCAGCTGCCATTGACTCTCAGATCAATAACAAAACGTAATGTCAATCAAAGCTCACTGAGCCTGACATTATTTGCATGGCTTATTCCACGGTATGGAAAAACAGACGATAGGCAAAGATGCTCACTCTTATCGGTCCAAAACATGTTTTCATCTTGTCTGAGGATAGATCCTTTCTTCAGCAACTCCCACTCAACTAAAAACAATACAAATCTAGTGACTCCCAACATAAACATGAAAGCTAAAACAGGAAATGTTAATGTTCTTACAGCTCAATATGAGTCTATAATAAGACACAAATAAGTCAATAGTTAACATCCAGCAGTAATGCATTGGATAGCAGTTAATTTGACCTGAGAAATGTTTGAAACTTTACTTTAGGTCTCATGTGTTAACATTAGTTGATGGGTCACACTTTATATTAGGTGGCCTTAACTACTATGTACTTGCATCAAAAAATAAATACAATGTACTTATTGTGGTCATATTGTATTGCACACACTTTTGCTGATATTGAGGTGGGATACGGGTAAAGTTGGGACAGGTGTGGTGGTATGGGTAAGTTTAAGGGTAAAGTTAGGGATAGGTGTGGTGGTATGGGTAAGTTTAAGGGTAAAGTTAGGGATAGGTGTGGTGGTATGGGTAAGTTTAAAGGTAAAGTTGGGACAGGTGTGGTGGTATGGGTAAGTTTAAGGGTAAAGTTAGGGACAGGTGTGGTGGTATGGGTAAGTTTAAGGGTAAAGTTAGGGACAGGTGTGGTGGTGTGGGTAAGTTTAAGGGTAAAGTTAGGGACAGGTGTGGTGGTATGGGTAAGTTTAAGGGTAAAGTTAGGGATAGGTGTGGTGGTATGGGTAAGTTTAAAGGTAAAGTTGGGACAGGTGTGGTGGTATGGGTAAGTTTAAGGGTAAAGTTAGGGACAGGTGTGGTGGTATGGGTAAGTTTAAGGGTAAAGTTAGGGATAGGTGTGGTGGTATGGGTAAGTTTAAAGGTAAAGTTGGGACAGGTGTGGTGGTATGGGTAAGTTTAAGGGTAAAGTTAGGGACAGGTGTGGTGGTATGGGTAAGTTTAAGGGTAAAGTTAGGGACAGGTGTGGTGGTATGGGTAAGTTTAAGGGTAAAGTTAGGGACAGGTGTGGTGGTATGGGTAAGTTTAAAGGTAAAGGTGGGACAGGTGTGGTGGTATGGGTAAGTTTAAGGGTAAAGTTAGGGGCAGGTGTGGTGGTATGGGTAAGTTTAAGGGTAAAGTTAGGGACAGGTGTGGTGGTATGGGTAAGTTTAAGGGTAAAGTTAGGGACAGGTGTGGTGGTATGGGTAAGTTTAAGGGTAAAGTTAGGGACAGGTGTGGTGGTATGGGTATGTTTAAGGGTAAAGTTAGGGACAGGTGTGGTGTGGGTAAGTTTAAGGGTAAAGTTAGGGACAGGTGTGGTGGTGTGGGTAAGTTTAAGGGTAAAGTTGGGACATGTGTGGTGGTATGGGTAAGTTTAAGGGTAAAGTTAGGGACAGGTGTGGTGGTATGGGTAAGTTTAAGGGTAAAGTTAGGGACAGGTGTGGTGGTATGGGTAAGTTTAAGGGTAAAGTTAGGGACAGGTGTGGTGGTATGGGTAAGTTTAAGGGTAAAGTTGGGACAGGTGTGGTGGTGTGGGTAAGTTTAAGGGTAAAGTTAGGGACAGGTGTGGTGGTATGGGTAAGTTTAAGGGTAAAGTTGGGACAGGTGTGGTGGTATGGGTAAGTTTAAGGGTAAAGTTGGGACAGGTGTGGTGGTATGGGTAAGTTTAAGGGTAAAGTTGGGACAGGTGTGGGTAAGTTTAAGGGTAAAGTTGGGACATGTGTGGTGGTATGGGTAAGTTTAAGGGTAAAGTTAGGGACAGGTGTGGTGGTATGGGTAAGTTTAAGGGTAAAGTTAGGGACAGGTGTGGTGGTATGGGTAAGTTTAAGGGTAAAGTTGGGACAGGTGTGGTGGTATGGGTAAGTTTAAGGGTAAAGTTAGGGACAGGTGTGGTGGTATGGGTAAGTTTAAGGGTAAAGTTAGGGACAGGTGTGGTGGTATGGGTAAGTTTAAGGGTAAAGTTGGGACAGGTGTGGTGGTGTGGGTAAGTTTAAGGGTAAAGTTAGGGACAGGTGTGGTGGTATGGGTAAGTTTAAGGGTAAAGTTGGGATAGGTGTGGTGGTATGGGTAAGTTTAAGGGTAAAGTTAGGGACAGGTGTGGTGGTATGGGTAAGTTTAAGGGTAAAGTTGGGATAGGTGTGGTGGTATGGGTAAGTTTAAGGGTAAAGTTAGGGACAGGTGTGGTGGTATGGGTAAGTTTAAGGGTAAAGTTAGGGACAGGTCGTGTGGTGGTATGGGTAAGTTTAAGGGTAAAGTTAGGGACAGGTCGTGTGGTGGTATGGGTAAGTTTAAGGGTAAAGTTAGGGACAGGTCGTGTGGTGGTATGGGTAAGTTTAAGGGTAAAGTTAGGGACAGGTGTGGTGGTATGGGTAAGTTTAAGGGTAAAGTTAGGACAGGTGTGGTGGTGTGGGTAAGTTTAAGGGTAAAGTTAGGGACAGGTGTGGTGGTATGGGTAAGTTTAAGGGTAAAGTTAAGGACAGGTGTGGTGGTGTGGGTAAGTTTAAGGGTAAAGTTAGGGACAGGTGTGGTGGTATGGGTAAGTTTAAGGGTAAAGTTAGGGACAGGTGTGGTGGTGTAGGTAAGTTTAAGGGTAGGGTTAGGGACAGGTGTGGTGGTATGGGTAAGTTTAAGGGTAAAGTTAAGGACAGGTGTGGTGGTGTGGGTAAGTTTAAGGGTAAAGTTAGGGACAGGTGTGGTGGTATGGGTAAGTTTAAGGGTAAAGTTAGGGACAGGTGTGGTGGTGTAGGTAAGTTTAAGGGTAGGGATAGGTGTAAGGGAAGTGTCAACAGTGTAATTATACTACATAAATTAATTACAGGTGTAATTACATGCAGGTATTTTTTTATGTAAGTACAATTTATGTACACAATAAGTGCATTGTATCAAATTATTAATTTAAATGTTAGTACATAGTAGTTAAGGCCACCTAATATAAAGTGGGTCCAGTTGATGCATTATTAAACAAGAACTAACTATGTGCAATATATATTTTTTAGCATGCACTCATCTTTATTAATGTTAGATTATATGAAATACAATTGTTCATTGTTGGTTGATGTTAGTTTGCGGTGCATTAACTATGTTAACAGATAAAACATTTGATCTTAAATAGAGATGCACAATATATTGGACACCATATTGGTATCAGCCGATAATGCTATTGTTATCAGCCCGATAAGAAAATGTGGCCGATATATTAAAGCCAATAAATAGTGGATTATTTCCTTCAGCTGAGACACTTTGCACTGTTCACCATGATGGGTTTGAATTGTTCGAAATATGATTGGATTCACTTCAAAAAAAGCGTAGCGCAAGTTTGTCATATAGGCTACATAAAATCATAATAAGAATATCATAATTGCGTGCTTGGGACTTGGCTTTTAATGGTGAAACTTTTACCTGCTTTTGTAATCAGGCTCTCAAAAATTATATAAAACATGGATTTAGATTTATCGGCCAATATATCAGCTATCGGCTTTCAAATATTAAGAAGTATCGGTATCGGCCAAAATGTTTAAATGTATTAGTAAATGTAGAAATTAACATTAACTAAAATGAATAAATGCTGTAGAAGTATCGTTCATTGTTAGTAACTGATGTAGTTAACTAATGAAACCCTATTGTAAAGTGTTGCCATATTTTTTGAGCACAAGATTTGAAGTCCAAGCAGAGAGACATGTAAGATTACTGAGGTCAAATATGAAAAAAGACGTGTGCAAAGTCTAAATTTGCTAAATCTCAATTCTGTCTAGGAGGAACAGTCGAGATATTAAAGAGATCTCATTTGTGAAATCCCATGTGCATCCTTAAGAAAACCAGCAAACAGCAGCTAATTATTAACAAGCAATCGGGTTATTTTCGCCACATTATGCAGCCTGTCACATGATAAATTATCTTCAATAAGCCATTGAAAACATACAACAATAGTTCATATGAGCACGCTGAAAGGAACCGTAAGCACATGCCTTCAGTCACGTGCGGCGGCCGCTGCAGTGGCTCTGGGAGAAAAGAGGGGGTTGTTTGCTCAGAGAGAGCGGCTGTGTTAGGTTTGCTCGAGTGGTAAACATGCAGTAAAGCACCTGCTGACCGCATACTGACAGACCGGTGTCAACCCTCTCGGCTCTTGTGTGGGAGAACCCGACTGAGGCCGCCTGGCTGTTTAATCACAGCTAATTGTGAACAACTGGCCATCAATACCCCCTTTGCTAATGTTCACATTCTGCCATTCTCCGTAAACACTGGCTGATGTGCAAAGGTTTAATGAGGAGATCTAATCCCAAACAGCCTCAGATGGGCAGCAGAAAGGCTTTGCGCCTCTTTAACGGCCTAAAGACTGATTGACAGCGTGTTGATACTCTCCTGATGTGGCTGTTTTCAACACAAATGTTTCTCGGGCAGCAAATCAACATATTAGAAATGATGTCTGAAGGATCATGTGACACTGAAGACTGAAAATGTGGCTGATGGACTGCTGGTTGAATGAGTTAGCACCTGGCTGCGGATCTGTCGGCTGGTGCTGGGGGTCAGGTAGTTGTGCTCCAGATACCACGCTCTCTCCTGGTACACCAGACTCGTGCCGTGAAGAAGGCAGAACTGTAAGAGAAACAGGAAAATATGCAGTAGTGCGACAAAAAAAGACACATAATTTAACACATTTGCACATCTTGCATCTGCTTATAAGTAATGCATACTTGGGTAACTCTTTACTTGAAGCTCTTATGTATAATGCATTATAAAAGTATTCATTATGCATGTTATAATGAATTATATTGTTTCATAAATAGTAACCAAAGTTACTAAATGCATTACAATATTTGCACATTACTTGTTACATCTGAAACTGGTTGTTTGTCATGTGTTATACTTTCTAAAAGTGTAACAATGTATAGGCAAGCATTATATCTATATTAGAGTTCAATGCAATAAAAATGCATTGAAATACTTATGAGTAACACTATTTGAAGCCATTATATATACAGTACACGGTAAAAAAAAAAATCAGGTCTCCAATTGAAAATTTTCTAGTGAGCGATCACATCTAAAATTTTCAGTTGGCCAAATTTAGTTTCTTGAATTTTAATTGAATTAAATTGCATCAATTCACAGAAATTCAATTTGGCCAACTGAAAAATTTAGATGTGATCTCACTAGAAAATGTTCAACTGAATTTTTTTACAGTATATATATATATATATATATATATATATATATATATATATGTGTATGTGTATGTGTATGTGTATGTGTATGTGTATGTGTATGTGTATGTGTATGTGTATGTGTATGTGTATGTGTATGTGTATGTGTATGTATGTGTATGTATATATGTAACAAGAATGATTATTATTTGTAATTTTTACTTCCTGATTGTATGCATTTTCTGTGAAGCTGCTTTGAAACAATAAGGCTTTTCACACTTGAAATAGTTAACCCTGGGTCATTCCAAACCCTGGGTAAACTGAATCCTGGGTTATCTTGCTTCACGTTTTACACTGCTCATAATTTACCCGGGGTTAACAATGAACCCAGGGTATTTATAAGCTGGTGTTTCACATTGTACATTCCTAAACCCTGGGTTAACGTTCTTATTTGCATATTTGTGGGTTCATTGTCATTGATTGGATGAACGCAGAACGCGACCTGTTTTAATAAAAGCTCTAGCATTGCACATCATCATATTGCCGACTGTACTATCGAGTTTATACTAAATGGATACTATAAAGCAAAGACTTTAAATATAGGAAGACGGTGCACTCCAATTACTTATGAATGGGAGAAACTGCAACGCCCAATATGGCGAATAAGCCCCGCCTTCTAAATGAAAGATCCAATCATTGATTAGTAAAGTCATCACGTCACTGCAGCTGCTGTTAGAAGCTCCGGTTGTTACAGAAACAGGCAGTGTTCTGAGATGCTTGTTTAGGACAGCGCATTAGCTTTGTCCAGACTGAATTGTATTTATTAAAAAAACGTTCCTTTACCCAGGGTTAAAAGCAGTAACCCGGAGTTAAGCGCAGTGTGAAAAGCGATATATAAATAAACTTGAATCAAATTGACATGTTATAATTATTGTCTTTGGTGTGAACGGCCCAACTGGACTTTCAACTAAAAGCACATTTGGACAATATTACAATTATCCTGGCAGAACAAACATCAGACAGGTAGAGCACATCTGAATGACATGAAAGTGACCAACTACTGTCTGATTTATTTGCTCAAACAGTAGAGCAGCATAACGCTTGGTTTGATTCCCAGGGAAAGCAAAAACGGATAAAATGTGTACATTGAATGCAATGTAAGTCGCTTTGGATAAAAGTGTCTGCCAAATGCATAAAAGTTATTATCTCTCGAGGTACTTAAACGCTAGCCTGGTTCTACCAGACTCTCGTACATTTCCTTTGTTCAGAGAGTCTGGACACTCCATTGACAAGCGTTAACTTCCTTGAAGGCGGGTCCTCTGTTGAAGTTTAAAACTATTGGATCTGCCCAGAGCCACTCTGGATCTGCCATGACCGATCGCTAACGTTTGGTTGTGACCATAGATTGTAAAAATATATGGACGTAGTGTCCGTGACGTCACCCATAGGATTCTGAAGAGCAGTTTTGAAGCGTAAAGTAGGGTCGAGCTGGCCGTTGCCATCTTTTCAGCGCGTCATCGCACATCACTCCTGGATAACAGAAAATGGGCAAAGAGGTGGGACGTGGGTGGAGCTAAATGGCTATCCACCTGTCAGTCAAAGTGGCCACGCCCTTAATTATACAGGACTTTAAGGCTTTATATAATGTAAAAGAATGTGTAAAAAAATTCACCCCCCTCACAGTTGGCATGAAGGGCAAAATTAGCCGTATAGACCAAAACTACAATTTGCACCAGACTGTAAACATGTGTGCTTCTGCTGTAAAGTTGAGCATTTTAACATGGGTTTAACATTTAACATAAGTCACTTCCGTATTGGCTTCAAGAGAAACTGCGGGAGGTTGCCGTTTGGTCAGGATGTATGTCATCTCAAACTAGCGCACAACAGCAACGTCATCGTTCTCAGCCACTCCCTCTGTTCGCTGATTGGACCGGTTAAAATTTGACCAGAGAAAACAAAAGAATATACCGCAATCCCAGACGGAGTACTGAAGGACAATGAAAATTGAGCCGAAGTATCACCAAAATTACATATTTTAATGTTTTTTCCTGTGAAAAAAAGATTCATGCCTTTAAAATAGCTTGTAATTCTATACCCTTGCCTCATTTAGTAAACGTGGATTCATGAATATGCAAATTAGCCCCGCCTCCACTCACTCACAGCAGCTCAGAGATCCACTCGTTGATGTGATTGGTTACAATGTAGTTTGTGACGTCAGAAACATCAAACCACGATTTTGAGACTGTCTGTGGTATACTGTTAGCCTGACGTCGTCATACTCAATTCTAGTCAGAATATGAGTCTGATACTGCTCCGTTGGGCTGTGATTATGGGGTGTGTTTCAACCAAATCAGGAAAGACTTCAATTGGATAGACCTACAACCAATCAGAGCAACGGAGCGACGCATAACCTTAGTTGTCAAATGTCAACAAAACTCAACAGTCTGCTGGTTTTTCCATGTCCGCGGGTTGAAGCGACCCCAATTATGTGATATAGAGACCCAGGAATGAGAATTTTAGTCCTGCCAAAATAACACATATTTTACCCAACAAATGCCTTTTTTTTTTTTTTCGGAAAACCACTGGGGGAAACAGGGATAGTTAGGGACACATTCCAGCATACTATTCCTACTATTCCTAAGAGATATGGTAAAAGTAGTATGCTGGTATGTGGTTCCGAATTGAGCATGCGTAAAACTAGCCAATCACGCTTCCAGCACGCCCTTACTATTATTGTGTGCAATATGCATCAGACAGTCCATGAATGCTCTGTAGGCGTGCCGCCGTCTGAGAGCATTCAGAACTAGAACAATGCAAGGTCAAAAAAAAGCAAGTGGAAAAATGCTTTCTGACCCCTGTATGTTATGTTATGTTATTTTCCATATCTTAAGGACCCTAGGCCTCTTGACATGCGAGCAGCTTGAGTGAGTACAGGATGTCATACAGAAGATGAAGGGGATGGAAAAACAGTAGCGGTACAAGCTAATATCTCTTCTCCACAGAGGTGAGGTAGCAACCAAACCACCCAGCTACATCAAAGAGCTGGACAGGAAAAAACAGAGCATGCAAAGCAATCCGTTCTAAAGCATGGACACTAAGAGGAATAAGACAACCTTTGACCTCGTAGCAAACAGCGGTCAGCATGTTCACTAGATGCACCGTATCGTCTTGTTTTTTAATTGACGCTGGATCAAAGCAATAGAAACATACAGTATAGCAAGCGTAGCACCGTATGATCTCTCTCGCTCTCATTTGTGCTCTGCTCTCTTCCTCATATGCAAACCAGAGAATCGATGGCTTATCACAGGACTATTAAGTTTCTTATCAGTCCATGCTGAACAAGGGTTCGACTGAGATGGAAGTCACCTTGTTAGCGTGTCAGCTTTGGGAACTGAAACCATGCACATCACGCACAATCATGAGAACGACTGAATAGTATAATAGTAAAAGCTTAAAGACCCCAAGAAATTACTTGGCAAGTGTAGTTTCCTTTCCTGTTTTGAAATAAAGGAAGTTGGGAACAGTAAATAGCCAATACACGTTACGTTACGTCACAGACATTAACTATGATTTGCCACTTAGTTGTCAGAAACGGTTAAGTCCCCCAGTGGCGATAATCAAGTTTTTATTGTTGTTTGTGTGTCTATGTGGTGTTTTTAATATGCTTTAAGATGAACCATGGGCAAATTCATAAGTCAACACCATTGCTGAGTATTTCCTCTTTGAAACTGCAGTGGACCAAGTCACAAACTCCCTTGTAGCCAATCACGTCAACGAGTGGGTCTCTGAGCTGGTGTGAGTGAGTGGAGGCGGGGCTCATTTGCATATTCATAGAAGCTTGCATACTAAATGAGACAAGGTTGTGGAGTTACACTCAAGCTATTTTAAGGCATGAAGAATTAAGGAAAAAACTTAAATATGATCAAAGATGAGTTTTAAGGTATAAAATGATTGACTACAGGGGGACTTTAAACTAAAAGAATAGTACTTTTATATTTGTGTGAGTGTGTGTGTGTGTGTGTGTGTGTGTGTGTGTGTGTGTGTGTGTGTGTGTGTATATATATTAGTGGTTAACGTGCTGCGTTAACGTGAGACTCTTATCGGGCGATTAAAAAAAATATCACCGTTAATCTATTCTCAAAGTTGGGTTGGGAGCTGGGTCTATACTACGCAAACTATGATGGCTTTCACCTTGATATTTTAACGCGGATGTATATCTAGCCAAATTGCACTGTAGGGGGCGAGATTTTCTACAGTATCGATATCAGCTGCGCTCTCCTCTCCGACCAACAGCGAGTTGACACGCACCCGCCTCATTCAGTCCGGTTAACCCTCTGAACATGGCGAACGGTTGTTCATTTTTCCTCATGACAGCGTGTTAGTATTGGTGTGACCAGTCTGAATTTCGCGCAGGGTTGCACATAACGTTAATTCGACTAATTCCCGCAGATTTCGCACTCATCTGAAGCGCTCACACACATACCGTAATAAAGCCGCCTCTGACATACAAGTGCAAAAATTTGCTCCTTTTCCCAGCTTATTAATGGTCAAATAAAATGGTCAAGAGTTGATTTATCACCCCTTTAAAATATAAGTAAGGAATAATTTACTTTTGTCCATTGAATTATAAAAAAATAATGCACACCAGACACTCAACGCAAAGCAGGTGTGCATTATTTTTTAATAGTTCAATGGACCAAAAGTCAGTTATTCACTTATACTACGGTTACCAAAACTTCAAGATGTTGTATGTTCAGACATTTGTCAGGTTTTTGTCCTTAAAATGCTCTTGTGTGTAGGACTTATTTCTTACACATCTAATCACAAGCCTCCATTGCTAATTCTAAAACGTCATTTATCGCAGGCTTAAGCCATTGGGGCGGCAGTGGTTCATGTAGGTTGTCTACAAACCGGAAGGTTGGTGGTTCAATCCCCGGTTCCACCTGACCCTAGTGTCGAGGTGTCCATGAGCAAGACGGCCATGGGTCTGTTAAAAACGCTATATAAATGCAGTCCATTTACCATTGATATTAGACTAATGCAGTTATTAGAGAGAGAGCGAGATTAAGCGTGTGTGAATTACTTCAGTCTGTGTGTCTGTTCGGTAACCGCGTCTCTACTAATAGCTAAACTGTATGTTTATCTGCTTTAAGAACAGTGGAGTTATAACCTCGCTAGTGAGAAATGTCATGTAGCTTTTAAGTTGCTAAACTATTTTACTGATGAAACCATCAGAGCAGCACCAACAACACGTTTCTTTGAGAGTGTGTGTCCGGGGTACTGTATCCATACTTAATAAAACATAATTTTGTGACAAAAAACATGGAAATAATTTGTGATTTGCTTGGTCAGTGTCGTTGTGGGTTTTGTCTCTTTTGCTGTTGCCGGCTGTAAGGACTTTTGGAAGAACTGAAATCATTTGGCGTAGTGATATGGAACTGTAATGCGGGTCAAGACCTGCCTGGAACTACTTTAGCCGTGCGTTTCCCTGAAAACAATTGCACATCTTAGAACCTTCATCAATCAATCAGATTCAAGCATTCAACAGCCCCGTAGTATAAGTTGAAACAATGCACTGATGGCTTAAACAAAAGAAACAACCTCACAGCAGGTCTGTCTTTAACAGTTATACATTTCCCTATGGAGAAAATGAACAGGTACCTAACTGTTGCACTCTTTAAACATTAAAAACTGAAAACAATTAGTGTGTATCACACAGTATTCCGTAAGTAAATGTTCAAATGAGTTTATCAGCACTCTTTACACAGAAGCAGAGCTGATGCAATCACGAAACATTGGACTGAAATGTCAAACTGAGGTATGTCTCATGACTGTGCGAATCGTAAGCATGCTCTTCAGCGCAACAGAGGTTAGAAGAAACAGGTGGAAGTGAGGTTTTCCTGTTCCTCACTGGCGCGCTTTGTCTCTCGATCACAGGACTAGTGTGACAGCACACCTCATGATCTGCCAGGAACGAGGTCATTATCTGAGATTTATTCATGTTAGCTGCTCTCCAGAGGGCCTGACAGCTGCTGTCAGCAGGTCTCAGATCAGTGCGGTCGGTTCTGCTCCGGCGCTCAGCTGCTAATCTGATACTCATATGACTGTAGCACACATCCTGATACTGCACAGATACTGCACCTTTTTAGCTGTGTCATATCACTGCCAATTAAAGTTAAAGTGCAAGTGTGACTCTGGGTCACGCTGAATGACTGATGCGATCTTTTCGTATAAAGCTGTGCCACAAAAACCTGAGATGAATTGAAAAATTACATTTACTCACCCTCATGTCATTGAAAGCCTATATGACTTTCTTTCTTCTGTAGAACACATACAGAGATCTTAGGCTGAATGTTTACTCTGCTCTTTTTATACAAAGAAAGAGAGATGCAGGGTTTTCTGTGGTGCACTTATAATGTTAGTATGATTTTTACAGCAATAATTGTCATCATTTAGAAATAAAAGGCATTTTTGCTACCCTGATTTTAGCCTGATTTGAACGCTCTGTTTGAAGGGGCATGTCTGCTGTGATTGGCAGCTGTGAGACTTTAGTGGAAACGCCCACTCCTGTGATTGGCAGCTGTGAGACTTTAGTGTAAACGCCCACTGCTGTGATTGGCTGCTGTGAGACTTTAGTGGAAACGCCCACTCCTGTGATTGGCAGCTGTGAGACTTCAGTGTAAACGCCCACTGCTGTGATTGACTGCTGTGAGACTTTAGTGGAAACGCCCAACGCTGTGATTGGCAGCTGTGAGACTTTAGTGGAAACGCCCAACGCTGTGATTGGCAGCTGTGAGACTTTAGTGGAAACGCCCACCGCTGTGATTGGCAGCTGTGAGACTTTAGTGGAAACGCCCACTGCTGTGATTGGCAGCTGTGAGACTTTAGTGGAAACGCCCACTGCTGTGATTGGCTGCTGTGAGACTTTAGTGGAAACGCCCACTGCTGTGATTGGCTGCTGTGAGACTTTAGTGGAAACGCCCACTGCTGTGATTGGCTGCTGTGAGACTTTAGTGGAAACGCCCACTGCTGTGATTGGCAGCTGTGACACTTCAGTTGAAACACCCACTTCTGTGATTGGCTTTGATTTACTGACAATAAATTATTTTGAGACTAAAACATCTGACTGTAGGTAGGTCTACGTGAATCATTACATATCAGAAATCACTGGTCACTGGGGATTTTGGTTAGACACGTACACATAATCCGTACATATCAAAAGATCTGTAACAAAGCAATAGTGACACAGAAAAAACCTTTTTACTCACTTGCACTGTTCCTGTCGGATCCAATATAGAAAACATAGCATCGTTTTTTAATTTCAGCCTCTCTGCAAATCCAGTGCACAGCGACTGCTTTTCCACAACCTGGCACTGCACAACATTTTGCCCTCTGTTTATCGCTCAATCCAGTGTTAGCGTCACGTCTGTTATTTACCAACTACTCTTGTTGTGCTCGAATCAGTTGGTGGGGCAGCTGAACTTTAGGGTTTGAGATGTCACTAACCCGTGAAGAAGCTCATTGTAGTCCTTACCAGCTGTTTAAAAATCGATTTCTGTAAAAGAAAAGATCTCCCTTTGCTTTGAACTTTGAGCGTTGTAACTTTGCAGATGCTGTTTATGCTCAAAAAGCAACATTACACTCTAACTAAAGTTAAAAAAGTGAAATCATAATCAACCACCCCTTTAAAGGACAAAAAAACCCCACTATAAAAGTAGTTCATACAATATATTTCTTTTTCTGAAGCCACATTATGGGTTTAATGGCTATGCCATTGCTAAAGTGCTCTAGGTCAGGGGTGTTCAATTAAAGTTCCAAGAGGTCCGATCTCAATATATTTCCTTCCCAGCGGATTCAATTCCATATTTCATCAGATGAGCCCAATTGGATATAAATATTAAAAGGTAAGATCGGATATTTTATCAAGCTTTTATTATTTTTACATTTAGATATGTATGGCAGAAGGTCGAGACTGATAAAAGATATTGTATGGGGGTTCAGGATTTTTCTTTTGAAGTTTGGACCATTTTTTATATTTTGCTTAAAATATATTTCCTTAAATATGTTTTCTCTGCTTATAACTTGTAGTGAACAGATGACAAACATAGATGCACCACTAGGCCTGTCACGATAACACATTTTGCTGGACGATAAATTGGCCAAGAAATTATTGCAATAAACGATAATATTGTCGTTCTGAGACCATTTTCATCTTAAATAATGATAATGGCATAATAATGCAGGTACACCTTTTCAAAGATCAATAAAAAAAAAATTCTAAAGACTATTTAACACTGAAAACTGAAAACATTTTAAATATCCACAAAAAATGAACAAAACAACCAAAACAAAAAAGCAATGGACTCTCAGTCTGTTAACAAAAAATGAACTTGAATAAATACCAAAAACAATAAATAAAATGGATGAAAACTGCAACGGATGATTGTGTTTTAGGTGCATATTAGGGGTGGCACGGTTCACAAAACCCACGGTTCGTATCACGGTTTTCGGTTCTGTTCGGTTCTTGTTGTTGTTTTTTCTTTTAATCGCTAACACTCCAGAAATTTACTTCAGCATATGATATTTAGCTTAATTATCCACAATTTAGGATGCAGTATTCCAAAAATTGTTATATCATGTAATCATGCACAAACTGAATTTGACTTGACTTTAAGCACATTATTGGGACCATCTCTGAGGAAAGCTAGGGGAGATTGTGATACAGCAAGAGAGAAGACATTGATGACATGCTTTTCATTTATTTGGCAACAAAAGGAGAATATGTAATGCTATCTCTACAGGAACTTATGTTCCATTTTAGCACACAAAGATTGAACTTGAAGCAAACAAAGATTAACCTGAAGAATTAACTTGCATTTATCAAACTGCCAACTTCAGTGTAGCTTAGAGAGAGAGAGGGAGAGAGAGAGAGAGACGAGGAAAACAAACAAGCATGCAAATGGAAATTATCGTGGGCGGAAAAATTATCGAGCTAATTTTTTTTAATTGTGCGATTAATTTATTTATTGACTATCGCGACAAGCCTATGCACCACATGTTCTGTTTCACACTGGCCACAGTGAAAACATTCTGCTGAAGCCTCGCTTGCCAATTTGGTTCTGATCAATCTGCATGTTCAGCATCAGTGATATGGTAAAACTGACAACATTATTAACTGTCTTTTATAATTGCTTTGGAAGCTGAAGCTCGCGATTATGGTAAGGGACGTTACATCTCTGACACACGTTTGAGGTGTTCGGCCAATCACAATGCACTGGGTCAGCTGGCCAATCCAGAGCACACTACGCTTTTCGGAAGGAGGGGCTTTTCGGAAATCGACGCGTTTTAGAAAGACTGAAAAATAATGCTACTAAAGCATATTATATTACACACAATACACAAAATAATGATCTTTGAAAATAGCATCATATTCTGATTAGATCTAATGCTAAAAAGTCTTGTCACAAACCTGGTTTGAATGGCCGGGGTCATATATGTATGGCAGATAAAAATAACCAGGCTATATTTGCTACATTCTTGTTTTCTGAAGCATTTCAGCCACTGTTAAACTAACCACGTCATCTGCAGCTCTTGTAGTGCTTTACATCTTTGGCGGGAGAGAGAAGCAACGTGCACAGAGCGGAAGGGCTTGAATGAAGCATACAATATTAGTGGATATAGTGCCGATGTTTTGACACGCAGCTCACTTTAAACTGCAAAAAAAGTCAAATTTGAGGATGCCCATTTTAGGTCTTTTCTAGGGTGTTTCCATGTGGTTCCTAAGGTGTTGTAGATTATTGCTTACTGGCCCAAGTCAAAAGACTCCTCTTAGAAGTCTGAGGGTTTAAGGGTGGGCTGTTTTGACTGCAAGCAACCACCCAGAACACCAAAGGACTGTGGTGATGAGTTTTGCATGGGAAGCACCACTCAGGTTTTCTTGTAAAATGTAAAAGTGCATTATTATTGTCTCTTTGCACTCATTTAGCCCCCTTCTCAGAACCATGACACAGATGTAAGGGATGCAGTTTGTTCTGCAGCCTGCATTTTCCAAACACGTGGTCAAGAGTGGAATCCTCTAAAATCTCCCTGCAGCGATGAAAAGCGCAGCTTATTGTTTTTTGAGTGGGCACGAGGCTGTTGTTGCTTCTGAGAACTTTCCATTGGAACCCGGCTGATGAGTCAAAAGACAAAAAGAGTGTCATGTGCCGCGGCAGACAGAGCAGAGCGCGCGCTTCACACATACCTTGGTGAGCAAGGCATGGTCCTCTTTGATATGGCACTCTCCAATGGCGAGAGCAAACTGCTCCAGGGTCACTGCAGAAACAAAATAAGATATATTAAAAAACACAATATTGTTAATAAGATGTATTGAATATTTTTTCCCCCTGAGGACTGAGTTATTTGCATCAAAGATCCTGCTTACACCTGTTATAAAGATGCGCTTTGGTCGATCGGATCACAAGTAGACAAGGCAGACACATTCTCGTCTCTTATGTCCACTTTCAACCACTTCTGTCCTGATTTCTTCGAGGGGAGGGTCTATGGGCGAGTAAATCTATGGGCTTTTTCAGATCTTTCAATCTACTGGACAAAATAAATTTACATATGAACGCACCGAAGATGACGCAAAAACATACGGTCTGCTCTGAGAGCCGCAAGACCAGCCGAACTCTGTGAGTGTGTGTTAGAAATCAGGAATGGTGAGAGAACATTGTGCTTGGTATGTTTTTCATCTTCAAACCAAATTTGGGTCTTTCTCCAACAAAGTTTAAATTCCGTCTGGCTAGCACGCTTCCCATAATGTTTACACGTTAGGTAAGTAGGCGGAGAGAAGACTGTCTTTTGTGGCTGTTTGAACACATTCGACCACATGAGCGTTTACACTACGAAAGCAATGCGTTTTCCACTACCTCTGGAAGTGGTTGAAAGCGGACAAGCTCAAAACGTCGTCCACGTAATCCAATCCACCAAAACGCATCTTAATACCAGGTGTAAACAGGGCCAAAAACAGTCAAATGTAGACTGTTTTTCACCTTCTCCCTGACCCTTAAAATGAAATAGGCCTGTGCCTTTAAGAAACACTCCTTTCACATGTGAAATGAGAAGCAGTGCTTTGATGCACCAAAGTCTGCTGCGCCACCGGGCAGATATTTTTTTTTAGATATCTACTTGAAAGAGGAAAGAACAAAACGATATCATTCAAATCATCATAATATTTTAAATTCAGCTAATGTGAAATTGCATTCTAGAATAAACAAACTGTACCGAAAAGGTGATGAAGCTCTTTTAACTAAAAGGTGGGACTTTCAATCCTACAGCCACATTATTGAGAATAAATGCTTATTAATCTCTTTGATCAATTCATCAGCTCTGCTTTTTGCACAGGGGAGGAAGTCTTGAGTTTTGAATGTAACAGTACATTGCCATAGTGCATCAAGCTCTTTTATCTCAAAAGATTAAGTCAAATTTGATTGCTCATGATATGCGCCAATTAACAACGTATTTGCATTCATATTTTCCAGTGTAAAGATGTTCCAGTTGCATCTGTGCTGATTTTATCCCATAGTTTGAATGGACAACAATGCTTGTTGTACAGTGCATGTGACTCTATCAGTTTTTTTTAAGCCCTGCAATGTAAAAAATATTCTGTGATCTGTGGCTGCTACTATGTGTTACAATCATATGTCAGTATTAATATCATAAATGAAAGCCTAGGACTAGAACACTTGTATAAGGTGTGAATAAAAGCCCCTCATCTCAATGTTATCAGCCCCATCTCAGAGAAAATTAGCGCATGATCTCTCTGTGTGTATAAGTGTGTGGGAGGAGGGTGAGAGAATGGAAATTTGCTATCAGGGGAGGAAAATATATCTTGACACACAAACCCATGCACACACACACACAGCATGTGGAAATACTCAGAACATCAGAGGCTCAAAATGCACAACACTTCTCTGTTGCGTACTGAGCGTAAGAGTGAATCAGAAAGTCAAAGGGAAGTTGAACAGTGTCTTTAATGATCAAAGACGTGTGGCGAGTTTATAATCTGCACGGGCACATGAATCACCTGCTTTAAACCTCACAATGTTTTAAAATGCACATGCACTTCACTGTGCTTGTGTTTAGGACACTATAATAATGAAAAGTAGTATTTTGGGACAATATCCAAAGAAAAAAAAAAGGGGGGGGGGGGGGGGGATTTCTTTCTTAATGAGCTTTAAATTAGAAATAATTTTCCAGGACAAATATTTTAAAAATACTTTAAAACTAGGACTAGGACTGTATGATTAAAATGTGTTTATGTGTTATCATGTATTCATATAATGCATTTGAATTATTATTGTAATTCATTTAATAATAATAATTTTGACATTTTATTATAAAAATATTGTTTTAATTATTTTATAAATACATTTTGGCAACTTAAATTTTTCTAAATTTTAACTGGAAAATAAGACAAAAATACTCATAAAGAAAAAATGGCAATGCTGTGTATTAATGTATTTAAAAATGTCCTTTAAGTTAAAGGTAAAACCCGTCTGGCAGTTCCTGGGCAAGTTTTCAAAATATTTTTGATGCTATGAACAAATTTACATTGGCCAATAAGCACAAGTCACACTTAAAATGTCTGAATATCAAAGCAAAGTGTCATCAATTTTCTCGGAACTAACTTCTCATTTCTAAGCCATTTCTGCAATAACTGTTCACCAGCTGGTCTTTTTGGGTGTGTTCACACTAGTCATGATTGGTTCGATTAAAGTGAATTCTGGTGAGATTGCTTCTGTTGGTGCGGTTCATTTGAATAAGTGTGATCGCTGCCATCTGAACCCTGGTGCGCACCAAACAAGCTGATGAGAGCGCTGAAAAGATGGGTCTCGGTCCACTTCCAAACCAACTCTGGTGTGATTCGTGAACGCAATGATATACACTCACCTAAAGGATTATTGTAGGACCACATAGACTGTGGGGGCCATTTTAGTACAGTGAACTCATTGTCATGTTCAAGAAACCAATTTGAAATGATTCGAGCTTTGTGACATGGTGCATTATCCTGCTGGAAGTAGCCATCAGAGGATGGGGACATGGTGGTCATAAAGGGATGAACATGGTCAGAAACAATGCTCAGGCAGGCCGTGGCATTTAAACGATGCCCAATTGGCACTAAGGGGCCTAAAGTGTGCCAAGAAAACATCCCCCACACCATTACACCACCACCACCAGCCTGCACAGTGGTAACAAGGCATGATGTTCTCATTCTGTTTACGCCAAATTCTGACTCTACCATCTGAATGTCTCAACAGAAAATCAGACCAGGCAACATTTTTCCAGTCTTCAACTGTCCAATTATGGTGAGCTTGTGCAAATTGTAGCCTCTTTTTCCTATTTGTAGTGTAGATGAGTGGTACCCGGTGGGGTCTTCTGCTGTTGTAGCCCATCCGCCTCAAGGTTGTGCGTGTTGTGGCTTCACAAAAGCTTTGCTGCATACCTCGGTTGTAACGAGTGGTTATTTCAGTCAAAGTTGCTCTTCTATCAGCTTGAATCAGTCGGCCCATTCTCCTCTGACCTCTAGCATCAACAAGGCATTTTCGCCCACAGGACTGCCGCATACTGGATGTTTTTCCATTTTCACACCATTCTTTGTAAACTCTAGAAATGGTTGTGCGTGAAAATCCCAGTAACTGAGCAGATTGTGAAATACTCAAACCGGCCCGTCTGGCACCAACAAACATGCCACGCTCAAATTTGCTTAAATCACCTTTCTTTCCCATTCTGACATTCAGTTTGGAGATCAGGAGATTGTCTGGACCAGGACCACACCCACACATGGTTCAACTCTTAGTGAATACTGGAGAGCAAGTCGAATTCCCAGAGGTCTGAGAATCCTCCCACGATTGGTGGGGGAGATCCTGAGTTCTGCAAGAAATGGTGCGAAATCATGAATAAAGCATCCCTGGATCTCACTCTTCTTGTTATTAAATTCGCACAGAAGGAACTCACAAAGGTGAGCGCAGATATTGAAGAAACCAAAGCTTCCATCGTGGCATCCCACAGCGAAGTTACTTTCAACAGACAAGCAGAATTGCTGAATACCTCCTTAGCAGAATTTAAACAAGACCTACAACATTTCGCAGAGACACATTGGACTACAAATGTAATAGAGCTATCCTTGGCTTAACCGTAACCGCACATTTACCAGACCCTCACGTAAGGTCAGGTTTAAAGATGAGATTCCATTCACTTCTGCATCAAGTGGAGACAGTGATGGGGATTTTTTTATCCGATCACACAAACCACACAGAAAATCGTCAAAGAAGTCAATACCAACTTCGCAGAAGACCACGCGACGGGGGAAACGTGGGGGTAAGAGGAAATGCTCAACAACCAGTTCGGAAGAGATGAACCCGCCTAAAGACAATCTGATCTTCAATCTTACAGACCAAGAATTGCTTCCACAAGAAGTAAGTCTGCTTAATAAGGGCTTAAGTTTTGTTCCATATAAAGCCACAGACCCTTTTGTCACAAAGATTGAACTTTTCAAGTTTTTCCGGACATTAAGACTAAAATGCTTTTATAAAATCAAAAAAATCAAAAAAATGCATTTGGGTGTAATGTCCGAGCTAAATTCAAACCTACTAGTACCTTCTGTCCATCTGTATCCAATTCCTCTATTGATATATATTGTAGGCTAGTGGAAAGGGATGTGACTAATTTATTTGATCAGTCATTGTCATCTCAGAACAAAAAGTCCAATTTGACACTGAAAAAGAGGCTCTTGATAAACTGTGTAGAAACAAAGACATTGTAATCAAACCTACAGATAAAGGAGGTGGATTGGTGATCCTTCCTCGAGCTCTCTATATTCAGGAGGCTCTTCGTCAATTAGAAAATACCAGCTATTATCAAGTCTTACCATCAGATGCAACGCCCAAGTTTCAGAGGGAGATTGAGATGTTTCTCCAGAAAGCACATGCTCATCTATTGATCTCTGATAGAGAGATGCAATACCTGTTCAATCGTTCTCCAAGTAGGCCAGTGTTTTACATCCTACCCAAAGTGTTGGGACTGTGGATTAAAGGAGGACTCAAAGTGCAGTGAACAAGGAAGCGGTTTATTCGGGGAATAAACAACGTGAACAGTCAAACAAAGTGAAGAGGTGACAGTCTACGGAACTGTTTGGTGGCTCCCGCTGTATCTGTGCACACTACAGCAGACACACCGAGAGAAAGGGGGACCGGTTGACCCAGCAGAAGACGAGGCCGAGCCCAGCAAGGGAATATGGCTTGCTGAAAACTCCTCGTCTACGGGTCCTGGGTACAAAACCAAACAGGTAAGACACCGAGCAGAAATGCAGTGCAGACGGGTAACATTCACGCAACATGAAGTGATCAACTGACAACAAGAGGTAGACACAGCTGGGCATATAAAGAGTAAAGGGAACGAGCGACAGGTGTGGGAGATCAGCCCGAATATCAAACTGATAATCCAATCACAAGCTGCAGAAAAATGACAGGACAGGACAAACAACAGGAAGAGCTGGTGTCACACCCTGAACCTGTGACACAAAGTACATAAAAGCTTGATCAATCCACCAGGACGGCCTATACTAGCCGGAAACAATAGTTTGACATAACCACTCTCAAATTTTGTTGATTTTATTCTGAGACCGTTAGTCACATCTCTCCCTAGCTATCTGAGAGATACAACAGATTTCCTCCAATGTCTATCAACTATTCAAAATGTTGAGCAGGATGTTGTACTGGCAACTATGGATGTGACTTCTCTATATACCATTATTCCACATCATGAAGGCCTACTGGCCCTTAAACACTTTCTCGATTTACGTGTGGAAGACGATGCCCTTCCATCCGAATTCATCATTGAAATGGTTCTCACTAAGAATTATTTTTAATTTGAAAACCAGTATTATTTACAGATTGAGGGTACTGCCATGGGGGCCACCATGGCACCGGACTATGCTAATTTATATCTAGGCTTTTTGGAGGATAGGTATGTCTTCAACAACAATCCGTTTTCTGACAATATCATTTTGTTTAAGAGATACATTGATGATTGTTTTGTGATTTACAAGGGTTCTGCTAGTGATTTTGAAGCATTTGTTTTATATATGAACTGTCTAAGACCTTCGATTAAGTTTACGCATGATGTTGGTATTACAAATGTCCATTTCTTGGATACTTGTATATCAATTGTTGACAAACTAATTGTTTCCTCTCTATATAGAAAGGATACAGGTAAGAACAGTCTCCTTCATGCCACCAGTGCTCATCCAACTCCTTTAAAACGTGGGTTACCTTAATAGTCAATTTTTAAGACTTCATCGTATCTGCTCTAATAAGGAAGATTTTGATGTTAAAGCTCATGATCTATATACAGATTTTAAATCCCGTGGATATCCCAATAAGTGGCTTGATAGTGCACTTGACAAGGTATGCAGTTCACAAGAACGTGAAGAAAGTAGCTCGATTGCAACTAAAAGCAAAAAAAGTTATTCACGCGTCTTCAAATCCACATTTAGTCCATTGAGTAATGATATCAGGAGTGTGATTAAGAGTCACTGGCACATCATTCAAAGTGACCCTCAGTTATCAAACGTATTTAATGATCCACCACTTTTTGTTTCTCCCAGGAGTTTGAGTCTGAGGGATAAACTCTTCTCCGACTACCCTAGTTGATGTCCAGGGCAACTTTCCATGTCACAGGTGTACCTCTTGCACAAAATACATCAAATGTCAATCCTTTGTACATCCTCGTACACAAAAAACATACAAGATCAAACAATTGATAACTTGTAAGAGTACATATGTGATTTACATTATCATTTGTCCATGCTCTCTGTTATATGTTGGTAAAACCACACGTGCTTTACGCACTAGAATGATTGAACATACAAGTGCAATTCGTAGACAGGATGATACATCTCCCATCTATTGTCACTTCAATCTTGCTAAACATTCTTTGTCTGACATGAAGTTCCTGGGCATCGAGAGGATTTTACCTCATAGAAGAGGCGGAGATAGAGACAAGAAATTGTTACAAAGGGAGGCATTTTGGATTTTTGAACTTAAATCTTTATTTCCTGATAGCATGAATGAAGAACTTGAACTTTCGTGTTTCTTGTAACTCTGTGCAACAATTACTACAGTTTTCACTGCTTTGATTGTATATTTAATGTAGTTTGTGTCATGTTCATTGCTTTTCATACTCTCCTTTTGATACTCAATTGAGATAATTGCTTGTTATTGGTGTTAATTGATGATTGTGCTAATTGGATTAAGCTGATGGCTCTGAAGTGTTTGTTTGTCTAGAAAGAGGGTGACTGTTTGTTACATTTTGAGCACTGAGGATAGCAATCTGCTGAAACGTCTGCTCGTGCTCCTCTGTTTTTAACTCACCTGCACTTTGCACTTTATTGCACCATGCAAATGAAAAAATATTTTTATTTTTATTTTTCTAGACTTCTGTCCTTTTATTGGATTCAGTGTGCGGCCAGCCATTTTTTCTGCTTTGCTCAAGTTCATCTTTTTAGGCTCTACGCACCTGAAGAAAAAGAGTATTTTTTCAACTGAGAGCGCAACAACTTCCTTCAACCAGGACCACACCCCTAAATGCATTGAAGCAACTGCCATGTGATTGGTTGATTAGACAATTGCATCGATGAGAAATTGAACAGGTGTTCCTAATAATCCTTTAGGTGAGTGTATGAATGATATATGAACGCAACACGGACCAAAGACATGTAAACGAACCAAAAACAGGAAGATGCGACCATAAAAAGGATTGGTTGGTTTTTATTGTGTATATTTCGTGACAGAACTGGTCGAACATCCAATACAATGCTGTGTTCTGGGCCAAATGCGCTCGTTGTGTGTGTAGCTACATATGATGGTATTTTGACCAGCTGAAAACTCATGAAGAGCTTATACAATGTGTAAAGCAGTCAAAACAGCGGCAGGAATCCCTCCGTCACACACACAAACCAAGATATCCTGTGAGGAGATGCGGGTCTGACACCTGTCTGACTGAACTCTGATGGGCAACAACTATTGTATTAAAACAGTTATTGCTTTGCATTACCTGGCTTGATTTATGCTGCTGCTGCTGCTGTTGTCACTGTTATTTAGCTGTCTCATGTTTCAGAGTTCATATTTTTACTGAATTACAATTTTTGATCATTACCATGTTTGAGATTTGTCTCATGTTTCAGAGTTCATATTTTTACTGAATTACAATTTTTGATAATTACCATGTTTGAGATTTATGTTGATATGAGACATGTTGAGCTATATGCTCTTGTCATTGCAACTTTTACTTATTTGCCCAGGTGAAATTGTGGGTTAAGTGTAAACTGTGTGCCTCTAGTTTTAAGTGGCAAATGGTGTTTATGTCGTGTAGCTAACTTTAAAAAATCAAAAACCTGATTGTAGCACCTTGCATTGCTAAACGTTGTTTAGTTGCCTTGACAATAAGTTTTAAGTTCAAAAGACTACCTGCTACTCATTTCAGGACAACGGTTTTTAAGTTGACTAACTGGAGCTTATTATTTGAGTTAACTTCAAAAATTGAGTGCAATTGGTCAAGTCGGCTCAACTTGTTTTTTTTAGTTGTCTTGACAAGAAGTTTTAAGTTCAAAAGATTACTTTGTACTCATTAGATGAACAAAAGTATTTAAGTTGATTTTAACTGGAGTGGACTCGTTGAGTTAACTTAAAATAATAAGGCAACTTATCGCATTCAACTTTAAGTTAGCGCAACAATTTTTATACAGTGTATGATGAGAAACGCAGGTGTGCTTGAGCATTTTGTCCTTTTTAAGGTCGCATCTTGTGACATCGTGTCCTGTTATTGGTTCGTTTACATGACTTTGATCTGTGTTGCGTTCATATTTCAGCCAAACCGCACTAGAGTTGGTTTGGAAACGGAGCGAGACCCATGTTTTCAGAGGTCTCTGTCCTCTTGTTTATTGTGCACCAGGGTTCAGATGGCAGCGTTCACACTTATTCAAATTAACCGCACTTAAGGCCAATTTATACTTCTGCGTCGAGTGTATGCCGTAGCTACGCCGTAGGCTGTGTGATGCGCACTTACCCTACGACGTACCCTGACGCGCACCTCTCCAAATATATAACAACGCGTCAATACTACGCGGACCACAAACGCTGTGATTGGTCTGCCAGAACCCCTCTCTCAGGTCAATAAATAAATAAATCTACAATAGGAGTGTGTGTGTCCACACATCACAATGGGTGCATTTCGTTTTGTGATTTCAACAGAACGAATAAAGTCTCCGCAACAGCAATCGATTGAAGCGCTGGTCTGTGCACGCTGGTCTGATTTTACAAACACATTCCAGCGCCAGATCGCCTATTATTTAACTCTACTAATCAACTAGAGATTGATTTGTATGAGATACAACAACTCAAGCCGCAAGAAAAGTCGCTCTCTGCCGCCATCACTGCTGCTGATACTTCGGGTGCGTCTCAATCAGCTCCCTAGTTCAGTAGTCAGGGCACTGATCAGGGAGTCAGCCCATTGACTTATATCCTGATCAGTGCCCTGACTACTGAACTAGGGAGCTGATTGAGACGCATGCAATGACAATGTAAGCCGCTTCTTCTTTGGCTTTTGCCTTTATACTGTGGGATACCACCGGGCATCGTGGACACTGCCTCCTAGCGGTCTGCATGTGTAATTGCACATTGACGCGGACAACAACGCAGAAGTATAAATGAAAACCAACGCGTAACTTGCGGCATAGAGGATACGGCGTAGGTCAGACGCAGAAGTATAAATCAGCCTTTAGTCTCACGTAGCCAGACCTTAAGAAGAACGGCAGAAGGTCTGGACTCAATCGCAGCTTCCTTTGGTCAAGGAGTCAAGGACCGCCCAAGAGGACGTTTAACTGATATGTAACACAACCAAGTCAAGTCAAGTCAACTTTTTTTATTTAGCGCTTTTAACAATGCAGAAAAAAAAAATTCAAAGCAGCTTTACAGTGTTAAACAGCAAAATAATGCAACAGAATTTTATTCAGCCGTATAGCCATTCTGGAAAAAACAGTGCATCAGTTAATTTCAATTATCATACAGTGACAGTGTGGGCTTTAGATCAGTAATTAGATCAGTAATTTAGTTTATATGGTTAATTTAGTTTAATAATTAGATTTAGTTGGATATTTAGTTGAAAAATTTAGTGTCCCCAACTGAGCACGCCAAGCTAGAGGCAACAGTGGCAAGGAAACCAAAACCCCATCACCAATCACAGTTCGCTTTGTTCCACGTCCGGTTTAGGGTGCGTGAAAATGTAAAATCGATGTCCCTACAACAACAGACCGGCGTGCATCTATAAATTATTAATTCAAGAATGTTGTGCAAGTTTCCTGCAACAATGGAGCCGCGAACTTCACATACTTTTGAAAACCCAGCGTTTAGTCGATCCTGGTAAGCATGGTCATGGTCACAGTCGTAAACACAACGGCGTTGTTCTTTCACGAGGGATTTTGGCGTCACATCATTTGTTTCCAGGCGGACCGTTTAAGAACGGCACACGCGCGTCTCGCGGACATCCTGTAGAATTCAACCAATCAGATGACGACTTTGAAACTCCTGAAGTGTTTCCAGATAAGTGTGGCATATGCGTCAGATGTTCAGCCAACAGTCCGTGGACCTGATGCCTGAGGCAGAGACTAAACCGCACTAACAGAGCAATCATAGCAGGGTTCGTTTTAATCCAACCAAGTGTGAACACGCCCTAATGTTTAGCTTAAAAAAGTGTGCCTGTGCTGTTTTTGTTTATTTTTATAAATTACACTGAAAATGACACAATGCAATGACAATCAGACATTTATTTTTAAGTGTGGCTTCGTCTAAATACTATATCACTGTACACATGACATCTCTGCATCCGTCAAAGTTTTCTATGAGAATGTGCATGTGCAAAAAAAAGTACATTTGTAGACATACATTCAAGCAACCATGGGTAACAGATAAACTATAAATAATATAAGTAAACTTCCCCTTTCTCTCACCTTTGTGTATGTGTGCCATTGCCAAAGTGGTCACGTGATGCAAACAAGAGTTCCAGGCCATAAAAAACTCATCTTTGTTTTTCTCTATCTGTTCAAGGGAATAAATACAAAACAGAGTAAATATATAGATCACTCATTTAGATTTCATGTTCAATTAAATGCTCTCTAGAATATGTAGCAAATCATGGCTGTGATATAGCAACTGTGTATTGGCCTCCTAAAAAAGGGAAACTGCACACTCTCATATCTATAGGTAAATCATCACCACTGTCATCCCCTATGTGTTTTGACATGACAGCTTTCACAATTAAACATTTTTCATGCACACCACGCCTTGTTTCGGACTAAACTGCCCATGCGAAAGCACCCTTAAAGGGTCATGAAACCCTAAAACACATGTTTTGAGATGTTAACAGTAGGGTTGGGTACCGAAACCCGGTGCCATGTAACTGGACTGAATCAGAATGCAGATTTCAGTTCCTCATTTCGGTGCCACTTAAATTCAACCGTGCTTTTGCGCTTTGTCTATTCAGTGTTTTCAACAACATCATGTTTATTTTAGGGTTCAGACATTTAAATGCACATACGTACTAGCAAAACATACACATGGAAGTATATGGAAGCAGCAAAAACAATCCTTTCAGACAGTTATAATTTGACTACGTGTCTTATTTATATCAGATACACATTATATAGTTAATTTATACCAAGCACAATGTTCTCTCACCATTCCTGATTTCTAACACACACTCACAGAGTTCGGCTGACTGACTCTGTGACAGTAACTGCTATAAATCTCGTCTCCCGCTCTGCCTTAAATTAAGACAGAGAGGAAAGGCAGACTTACTTGCCTTCCAGTCCACTTGCTAGACTGTAATAGCCTTTCTCTGATGCTCACCGCTTTCAGCAGGAGGTCTTTGTGCACATACTTTTTCCACACTGAAGCCAAGAAAGCTAGATAAACAAGGAAAAAACCTCAAACCATTCATGAAGCATTTTTGCTTTGTGTCAGGGTGCATTATCCTGCTAAGAGAGCCACAACCAGGAAATATGTTTTTGAAAAGTTTTGTGAGTTTTGTGAAAAGTCTCAAGAAATGGGCGTGTAAAGCTGTGGAAAAGGGGGAGTGAGGGGGGAAGAGGGGAGACAACAACCAATATAACACAGACCTGCAACATACTTATTATACAGACACATGATTATTAAAATATGACCATGGAGGAGAAAAAAACACAAAAAAAGAGTTGAGGGCACCTTGATGCATTTTAAAAATCTAACCCTATATGACAACAAACTCCCAAGAATGAGGGAGAAACACAGAAGAACATTTAAAAGGTCTAATAATATTTCTCAGTCTATTATTCTTCTTTGCCCAGAATGAACTCTTTTAACCCAATATCTGCGCTGTATTATGCATGAGATCGCATTACAGCGGAGAATTCAAACGTCACGAAACGTCGCGTTCCTTCACCTCTGCCTGTTCAGCATTGTGACACATGTGCCGTAAGTGTTTCCTCAGCACAGTAGCACAAAAGTGTTGTTTCATTTTGAAGTCAGAGCTGGAGTTTGACTACCAACACATGGAACATATGACTATAACAATATTTAATATGTAAGAACATGCGGAGCATGCTTGAGAGCGGTTTCTGAGCAGAACGACATGATGCGTTTAGCAACGCTCGCAACGCGGATCATCCCTTATGAAAATGAACCATGTTTTACAACAAATAAAACCATAAAAAACATGGTTATTGTAGTTAAACCATGGTAAGCACAAATTAACAATGGTTTTGCTACACTAACCATAGTTTAACCATGGTATTTGCAGAGCTGGGTGGATTACTAACAAATTGTAACCAGTTACTGATTCAAAATTACATTGTAATGTAATCCATTACATTGCATATTTAAAATAATGTAATTGGACTACTTTTGGATTACTATGGAATGATATTCTGGACGATATTTAAAAGGAATTGCACATTTGTGCACGCATATGTTATGACATAATGGAAACACAAATGCGTGATTTTCAAATTTTCTTTTCCGTGTATGTAACATGTCTGCCAAATTTCTAATGGAAACGCAAAGTCTGTATGCAAATGCATTTCCCATGTCATGAGTTCTGACCCTGCCATTTTGGAAAAGCAATAGAAAAACACCCATTTGCTATTTCACTTCCTCCGCGACCTGCCACAACCCTCACAAAATTCAAATGGAATCGCAATCCTCTTTGCACTTGCATTTCCGATGCCTAACACAGTCAACTGTCAATCAGTCTTGAGGGTGGGGTTTATTGATATAGTCGGAAAGTATGCCACTATGTCAAGACATTGGAAATGCAATTGTATATTAAATTATTGTATTGCTAATGGTAAGAATACGACGTGTTGCCTCTTAAATCATTCATCCTTATTTTTGTAATTTTGTCTGTTTTTTACAATCTAATAAAAGTTCATCAGAAAACTGCAACCGTTTCTGAAAATTGCGTGTATTGATCTAAATAGTCTTTATAACGAAGTACAAAAAAACATGACACTTGTTAATAAAGTTATGTTTTAAAATGAAAGGTAAAATAAACCACGTTACGTTTGTGTGTGAATGAATAAAATGAATGCCATTGGTTTGATTGATCTGAATATGTTCTCGGCCATGTCAAACCGCGACTGGCTTGACTGCATGCTCAAGGCATATTGTTGTTAAAGGGTAACTTCAGCGATTTAGCATTAAGCTTTGTATCAGTAGAAACCCGGTAGTATATTCAAATTATGGTACTTTCCCCCCTCATATCCCCCTGAGACGAGAGAATTATGCATTTTATTTCTGGAAAAAATCCTCCGATGACGCAAATATCGTCATTTTGCGTCATCTGAGGATTTTTTGGCCAGAGGCTAGAGACTACAGCCAGCAGTAGGAGCTAGTTCCACAAGTTATCAACCCGCCCATAGGGGAGAGATCTCACTCACAGAATGTAATGCGCACGGCCGCTCGGCTCGGATCGGGCATTAATAACGGAGCGGTGCGGAGCAAAGCAAGTGTTTCAACTTTTCAATGAATTCCTATGAAAGTTAAGCTTCCATACGCATGATCTGAAAACACGCCAGACTGGACACGCGCTGAGAATGACTGTCGCGCTTACCTCAGCTCTGCTCAGCTCTTCGCTCTCGTGATGAATGAAATCTGACTCCTGCTGCGTTTGAGACGTGACTTTCGTTCGGCTCACTCACACGTTATTGAAAAGACACGTTCAGTTTTTAATTGTAGTGTTTATTCTCTAACTGAACGAAATGATTGTATTATTATGAAGATCAAAACGTAGGGCAGCGAAGCAAGTGCATTCTGGGAGTTGTTGTCTTTCATCCATGAGACAAATATACATTGTCTTCCTTTTCTCAGTCTAGAAATTAAAAAAAATTCACATTTCTACTACATAAATGACCCAATTTAAATACACATTCATCTTCCCAGCGCTGAAGTACCCCTTTAAATGACCGAACATTTTACTGTACCAATCTTTTTGATGGATCCTAAAATTTTGCATACAGGACAAATGAGCTGCCCTGTGTCCAAACCCATGGGCTTCATCACATAAAGGCAGTTCCATGCTGTCCAACTTCGCCGTGATCTGATTAATTTCCTAATTTAGTAATCAGAATCTCATTACTCTCTGCATTTTACAAATATTTGGGATGCAAAAGATATGATATAGTTTGCGATATATGTGAAATGATGTATGGAAACGACTCAAGGGCAGATACAACAATTTATGCGACAATGCGGTTTTTTTTAGGGATAACGTCATTACGCACACCATTTTATCGGTAAACGGCCAATTCACTCTTCGCCGCAAGTTTGATTGACAGGCGATCTGACCAATCACATCGCCGAATCTGCCGTTTTGTCCAACAAAGCAGTCAGGAGAGTTAGTAGATTAACGTTGGTGGACTTGAACTTGGAAAAACGGTGTGTACTGTTCATGCTTATCAATGAACTACAAGGAAGAGATAATCGGTTCACAAGCAGCTTTAACTGAGACGCTCCAGCGATCACGACACATTAAAGAGCCACAAAACGCTATTTACTGTTTAAATTTCTTGAAAAAAAAATTAAATTTCAAAGTTGAGACTTTGTTTCATATCAAAAGTAACTTGCTCTGTCCTGTCTGCCGGCGTGTTGTCAGTGTCCTCTTTGCTCCACGATGTATTTTCTCTGCGTGAGAACGTGTGTGTGTGGTGTGAGAGCGCCATGGCTTGTCGGACATAGCAACAGTAACTAAAGGGGGCGGGTCTTTGCGAACGGTCAATTGGATGGAAACAGGCTGGAGACAGCAATTTTCGCAATCTTTTTTTTTTTTTACGCATATTCACTTTGTCGATAACAAAACAGTAGATGGAAACTGGGCTAATAATGTAGACCGAAAATTAAAAGAACAATGGACAAAAAGTAACTATCCCTTAATTCTTTCTGTGTTAAACTGACGTGTGTCGTTTGTTCAGAGACTGTAGCGCTTGTAAATGTAATGAAAATATTATTAGACCTTTTAAATGTTCTTCCACCTTTCTCCGTCATTCTTGAGAGTTTGTTGTCATATAGGGTTAGATTTTTAAAATGCATCAAGGTGCCCTCAACTCTGTTTTTTTCTCTCCATGGTCATATTTTAATATTCATGTGTCTGTATAATGAGGGTGTTGCAGGTCTGTGTTATATTGGTTGTTGTCTCCCCTTTTCCCACCATCTACTCCCACTTCTCCACAGCTTTACACGCCCATGACAGCTCTGAGGTGTGAACGGCCAGGCTAAAACACAGGGGTTTCATGACACTTTAAATATCTTTCTACTGGCACTTAAAATATTGTTACTTTATAGCCAATAAATATTCAATGAATGCATTTCACAGCCACTCACAACCGCTCTGCCTTAAAATAAGCAGCGGTAAAACACACAGAGGAAACTGACCTTTGTGTAAAGTCGACTTGCTAGACTGCGCTGTAACACCCTTTCCCTGTAGCTCACCGCTTTCAGCAGGAACATTAGGTCTCCTACTTTGTCCACACTGAAGCCAAGAAAGCTAGATAAACAAGGAAATAGCCAAAAGAAATACAGATTAACTCAGTCAAACAAAGAGATACTGTATAAAATCACCGAACCACTATCAGAATCGCCTCTAGACAAATAAATGCTGATTTTATTCAGCCTACGACGGACGACTGAAAATCTCGGCTTGGGTTAATATATTATGAATAGCAGGCCAGAAAACCATTTTACACCTATCAAATTTTCCTCTTAGGCAAAATTGCTAAATTGGTGACCTAATTGTGAGTGTAAACACAACCGAGGGTGGACAGGTTCCCTAGGGCTGAAGCGTCTGTGTGTGGCTTTTCTGGAGAAGCTGAGCTTACACACTGAGGCCAACAGACGAACGCCTAATGATGGGCATTAAAGTGTAACTTTGTGGATTTTCAACCTGCTTTGTATCGTGATAGTGTCTGTAGTATAAGTACATGAACAAGGTTTACTCGTTCTCTGTTACCTGGACCGACACATTCATGTTTATTTGTCAGCAACAGACTTTTGACAGATCCAGGCCTTTTGTGAAAACAGCAGATTATACTTCTTTCTTTCTATCTATCTATGTTTCTATCTATGTATCTATCTATGTATCTATGTATCTATCTATCTATCTATCTATCTATCTATCTATCTATCTGTCTGTCTGTCTGTCTGTCTGTGTGTATATCCATCCATCCATCCTGTCTGTCTACGATTTATCTATCTGTCTGTATATCCATCCATCCATCCATCCTGTCTGTCTACGATTTATCCATCTGTCTACAATTTATCCGTCTGTCTGTCTGTCTGTATATCCATCCATCCTTCATTTTGTCTATCTATCTATCTATCTGTCTGTCTGTCTGTCTGTCCGTCCGTCCGTCCGTCCGTCTGTCCGTATATCCATCCATCCATAATTTTATCTATCTATCTATCTATCTATCTATCTATCTATCTATCTATCTATCTATCTATCTATCTATCTATCTATCTATCTATCTATCTATCTATCTATCTATCTATCTATCTATCTATCTATCTATCTATCTATCTATCTATCTATCTATCTATCTATCTATCTATCTATCTATCAGGGCTGAACGATTTTGGAAAAAAATCTAATTGCGATTTTTTTTTTTTAACCAATATTGCGATTGCGATTTAATATGCGATTATTTTTTAAACTCTTTATCTTCTGTATTATTCAACAATACATTATTTTATAGTAATGGTGGAAATCTTTAATTGGTACCTCACAATCCGATCCCGATTCTGGGAGTCACGATCCGATTCCAAAACAATTCTTGAACTTTTTAATTTTTAAGTTTTTAATAAATTAATAAGATTAATATTAATAATTAATATGTTTTTTATTATGATATATGTAATTATAAGCTTTTTAAAATAACTACACATTATAACATTTTAATTAAAACAATTGCATGTTAATAATTTTAAATATATAAACTAATATAGCTGCAAAACATAAAGTAGTAAATCATAAAGAGAAACAAAAAAACATATTACAAGCAATGAACAAAGAGTGCTTTCAGTATTTAAGAGTGTCTGAACTGTGAGTGATTTTTCTCTTTCTCAGCTTTACTGTTTGATTATTAATCATGACATCATAGACAGCGGGAGACCTGCATTCACACTAATGCACAGATCTCTTTTGAAATATAAGATGTTTTTGCCCTGTCTGTTTAATTCATTAAGACATTACTGATGGTGTTTACATTAATTTTGCGTCATAAAAGCATTTTGAGACGCGCACAGACGCGTGCTCGCAAGCACTCTTCACAATGCGCCGCGTGAGCATTTGAAATGGAAAGCCTTCTGTCAGTGAGTTTCTAACGACATGAATGAAGCCTTCGTTGAGCATTTGTAAGGAAAATACCGGCGGGCGAGAACACACACTGTAAGCGTGACATCAGTTTCTCACAGCGCTTATCCTGTGCAAAGAAGCCTGCGAATGTCATTGCAATTCGCGCAGTCAACCTTTCCGAACGTTATGAAATATTATTTTATGGTTTGTGCGTGATTGTGTGTATGTGTGTGTGTGTGTGTGTGTGTGTGAGAGAGAGAGAGATATAATGGAAGCAATCAGAATACGGGTGTTTCTAAAACACACGCAGCGCCACCGCGCACCTGCAGTTAAAATCTAAGCTCAGAATCGATCCAGAATCATTGGAGAGATGATAGTAGCCTATAGTATGAACAACACCATATTAGATAGATCAAACACAAATAGTGTTTTTTCTTCTTTTAGGCCCGGCATATGATAGGCTATGTGTAACGTGCCAAGTTGATGCTTCTTCTGCACTTTACTCTCGCGTGTCACGTGACCAGACTGTAATCGCAGCCTTTGCGGTTAGGAAATCGCGTTATAGCATATCGCGATATTATCGCAAATGCAATTAATCGTTCAGCCCTACTATCTATCTATCTATCTATCTATCTATCTATCTATCTATCTATCTATCTATCTATCTATCTATCTATCTATCTATCTATCTATCTATCTATCTATCTATCTATCTATCTATCTATCTATCTATCTGTCTATCTGTCTATCTGTCTGTCTGTCTGTATACCAATCCATCCTGTCTGTCTGTGTGTGTATATCCATCCATTCATCCATTCATCCCGTTCCTCCATGCAGATCTCCTCTAGAGCAGTGATGTTTTGGGGCTGTCGCTGGGCAACACGGATTTTCAACTCCCTCCAAAGATTTTCTATGGGGTTGAGATCTGGAGACTGGCTAGGCCACTCCAGGACCTTGAAATGCTTCTTACGAAGCCATTCCTTCGTTGCCTAGGCAATGTGTTTGGGATCATTGTCATGCTGAAAGACCCAGCCATGTTTCATCTTCAATGCCCTTGCTGATGGAAGGAGGTTTTTACTCAAAATCTCACAATACATGGCCCCATTCATTCTTTCCTTTACACGGATCAGTCGTCCTGGTCCCTTTGCAGGAAAAACAGCCCCAAAGCATGATGTCTATCTGTCTATCTATCGATCTGTCTGTCTGTCCGTCCGTCCATCCATCCCCTCTTACCTGGTTCTAAGGCAGTCTGACACTGAGCTGGTCCAGTTTCTCATCAGTCCCATCACCAGGTTGTTCCCCATCTGTTTGGTGTACTGAGTTAGCAGCTCTCGCACCACCACCTGCACATGCACAACAACAGAAGACTGTTTAAAGACAAGCTGAAGGCTAAAACACAGCTTAGATACATAATACTGTAAAAAATATCACCCATGTGTCCTCGAGAATTGCATTTAATTAACACAAATAATTAATATCAATATATGTCATATATATAAATGTTTCATTCACAGTAACTGCCTTTCATAAAGCTCTTACTATCAAACTTTTGATTTGCATCTCCATTCAGTTTAATACATTTGTCTATTATTTAATCCAACTGATCTTAGTTTTTCTCAATCACTTTGGCACATTTCTCAAAACAGTCTTAACATTCTCTAAACTGTAAGTTCAATTGTCACAACTGTTTGCAGGAACATCAGAACTCTATAGCACATTTTGCATGTCTCCTTTATTCGACACGCCCATTTCAGGTCTTGGAGTCTCTGATAATGAGATGATCATTTGAATCCGGTGTGTTTGATTAAGGAGACATGCAAAATCTGCATGTGCCTCCAGGATCGTGGTTGGGAAACTGCAAACTACATGTCTGCAAAATGTAGTTACTCACCCAAAACATTTAATTCATGCTTCAACAACCTAGTTATTGTGTCAGTAAATTGGCCAATGCCACCAAAATTAATGTTTTTGTCATTGTGTGAGCCACACTTTTAATGTAATCTTTTAATGGAAATATTTGTTACATACAAATGTCATGTTTTTTTTACTTTTTTGTTGACATTAACTGCTTTCCGTTCTATACAATAATGTAAATTTTCTCTAGCTGAATGCTCTTGTGCATCACACTGAGCTTTTTCACTCAGACAGTGGGAAAAAAAAGGACTGGGAAAAGTCAATAATGTAGTACATTTGTAATACACATTTGTATTTATACAGTACACTTATTTTTTTAAGAAATGTGTTGCATGTACGCTTAAAATTCACTTTCTCCAACACATTCTTACATATCTTCCTATTGCTCTTCCATGACAAAAGAATGTCAGCTTACACACATTTCTACAAAAATAAATGTACTGTATAAATACAAATGAGTAAGTAAAAATAAGTACTGATGTAGCTGCAGCTGTTCAGGGCTGAGATGTTCCTCCATTTTCAAAAATGGTGGTGATTGTGCTAACAGCAACACACACATACTATATAAACCGATAAGGCATAACATTATGACAAATATTGTGTTGGTCCTCCTTTTGCTGCCAGAACAGCAATGACCCGTCGAGGCATGGACTTCTCTAGACCCCTGAAGGTGTGCTGGGGTATCTGGCACCAAGATGTTAGCACCAGATCCTGTAAGTCCTGGAAGTTGCGAGGTGGGGCCTCCATGGATCGGACTTGTTTGTTCAGCACATCCCACAGATGCTCGATTGGATTGAGATCTGGGGAATTTGGAGGCCAAGTCAACACCTCAAACTCGTCATTGTGCTCCTCAAACCATTCCTGAAGCATTTGTGCTTTGTGTCAGGCGCATTATCTGAATACCGTTTCCATGAAAGGGTGCACATGGTCTCAACAATGCTTAGGTAGGTGGCACGTGTCAAAGTAACATCCACATGGATGGCAGGACCCAAGGTTTCCCAGCAGAACATTGCCCAAAGCATCACTGCCTCCGCCGGCTTGCCTTCTTCCCCATAGTGCACCTGGTGCCATGTGTTCCCCAGGTAAGCCACGCACACGCACCGGCCATCCACGTGATGTAAAAGAAAACGTGATTCATCAGACCAGGCCACCTATAGTATGTGTGTGTTGCAATTAACAAACATTCCATGTCATAAATATTTATGGTATATAACATGTCTGACAGATATTGATCACTGAATGGATAATTTTGCATGTGATGGTTCACACGATGAAATAATGTTTAGAAGTTGTTATATTAGGCTCAACAGTTTTGTGCATTTAGTCATTGTGCAAATTGTAGACAATTGTACTTACTCTTTGTGCCAAAACAAATGCAATTTGCTTAAATCAATAAGAAATTATAATCTGATGTGAACAAGGAACTAATTGTTCAGAGATCTTAACTTATTGTTTTGAGAAAAAAAGTGTAATTCGAGAATTGAGCCAAAGCGGTTGGGAAAAACTGAAGGGTAAATAAACTGCTTAGACACATAATACTGTAAAGTAAAAATATCACCCATGTGTCCTTGAGAAGTGCATTTAATTGGGCTTTTAACAGATGCATTAATGTAATTTCTTGAAAAAGTTCAACTAATTGCCTTCAATATATATTTTAACTATAATACATTTTCATGTTCTATACTATATATGAAATGTCTGCCAGAACCAACACTGTCTCACTCAACTCAACTCGTCACATATTGACGCTTGGTGGACTCAGGACCCTTCGCCGTCACCTTTCAACACACAGATTTTGATTGAAATCACTTATTGATTTCAATAAGAAACCGTTGGTGTCATACACAGATGCTTTAGATATGGGAATGTTATCGTCATGATGAAATCATATATTGGGTTATGATTTGTGATTCTCAATTCAATCAGCCAGCATCATTTCATTTTAAAAAAAAATTTTTTGTTTTTTTTACGCTAAACCAAACCCCATCCCTAAACCTACCCATTTGTGTATTATATGATATAAAACACAGGATATAACAGGCAGATGAGACTGCAGGCACAATTTATTCAAAAAGTACAAATATTCCAAGTGTCCCGAGGCTAAACGATTGATTGGTGTGAAGAAAATCCCCAAAAGAGAACAGCGTCTCCATCGGCCGAAGATCATGCACACATTAAAAAATTGTCGCCCGAAGAAACATTACGTCAGCTTTGATAGTGAAATTGCATTGGCTCTTGTATGTCTCGTGACCAATTGCGTCAACTGAAATCAATGGACTTCCCTGCGCGTCAGAAAATGATGCTAAAGGGGTACCTTGTGTGTTAAAAAGTGACGCCGAGGGGTCCTGACCAAGCGTCAAAATGTGACGAATGGAGTGAGACCGTGTAGCAAGAACCCTTTAAGGTTCTATTAAATGCACTTCTTTTTCACAAGGGAAATGACTCATTAGTCATTTGTAAAATAAAGACCCAAGTAAATGTCTATTTTACACACTTTCACACCATTTAGACAAGTGGTTTACAGCGGAGACTACTGGCTGTAGAAGTCTTTGTACTCATCGTCACTCTCGGGTCTGTACTAGCAGCCTGTGTCCTACACACACACTGCACTACTCCACCCTGTCTTTAGCATAAAGGAGTCTCCTAATGCTCAGAACTTCCCTTCAGTCATTAGGATTCCTCGAGGGATCCCACAATCAACACAACATCGCTCTCTAAACAGCACAAACTAAACGCATGACTCCAGAGAGTCAATGACTCATTGTGTCATAATCATTGTGTATGTTTCTGCCCTACATATGCCAAAGCCTAAAATAACCTCTTGTCTTCATTACAACTGCATCTGTAAAAAAATCTTCTCAAAGTAACCAAATTGGACACACTCTTTTCAGGGCGCAGCCAAAACGTAACAGTGTGCTGGTCATGTGTATGAAATTTGGAGCTAAATGCTAATTTCCCTCATGACAGGTGGCACTAAAATCTCTTAATAACTTCATTAGACTGATGTGCCATGGAAAAGTCCCCACAACCAATCTGAGAGTGGGAATGACATATAAAGACAGGGTCTTGGTTTAAATGGCTGGCAGAGCCTCTCGCGGTTCTTGTGACTTTAGTTTAATCAATCCCAGCACCCTCTATTTTCACATGCCCCAATATGACCGTCAGCGTTGGTTAGTCATTTGGTGTTAGCCTAAAGCGCTAAGTCAAATCAGAGTCCTAACAAACTTAAAACCTTTTGAATTATTCTTTGAAAGAGCAAAATTGCAGCATTACGATATTAAAGAAATAGGCAGGAGGCTACATCTTAACTGAATTTAGTTATACATCCATGTTTTCTATGATTCAAAGTGGTCATATCATGAGACATTTATTTAATTTTCAACATAAAAAGAGTTTGATGAGCTATAAATGAATACTGTGACTTTCAGGACTCAAAACATGCTAAACTTCTGCGACTTTCTGATTCCGATGCATACATTAACAAATGACCGCCCACATTTACACTTCAACAACGTCCATTGCGTGAATAAATAATATTATTCCTAATTGCATGCATTTTTTTAAACTTTTGACATTTATTTACATTTATGCATTTGGGACACGCTTTTATCCAAAGCGACTTACATTATCTTCAAGGTACATATTTTACATTTTGTCAGTTCTTGCTTTCCCTGGGAATCGAACCCATGACCTTTGCGTTGTTAGCGCCACGCTCTAGTATTTGAGCTACAGGAAAGCCTACTTTTTAAAATGATCCCAACGTTAGAAAAGAGTGCTTCAAATAAGGAAAACAACAGTCACCATTTACTCGCCCTCATGCCGTTCCAAACCTATGATTTTCTCTCAGCCGTGGATCATAAAAAAGGGATTTTCAGCAGAATGTCACAAGACTCGTGTGAAACAATAACGTGACGTCACTGACATCAAACCTATTCATATGTACTAGTAGGGTGAATTTAGGGTGATTGGGCATAGAGATAGACATGGAAAAAGTGCCCCAATCACCCTATATGGTACTTTTTTGTCATTTGTAGCACATGAGGTTGAGTAAATGAAAATATACAAATAATTGCTAACACTTTAGTTTAGGGTCCAATTCTCACTATGAACTAGTTGCTTATTAGTATGCATATTACTAGGATATTGGCTGTTTATTAGCACTTATAAAGCACATATTAATACCTTATTCTGCATCCCTTAATCCTACACCATACCTAAACTTAAAGGTAGGGTAGGTAAGAATGATCTAAAACACTTTTGTCCAAATTTGTTTAAACTTTCTTTATATGTCAATACATAATTAAAATGTAAGTACTCTGAAAAAGAGAGTATAAAAATCGACTTTTTAATCTGCAATAAACGGCGCTCATTATTTTCGTTCGGGCCGAAACAAGTGATTGGCTTGGGCGACTGTCACTCTCTCTCGCTACCATGGCTACCGCCGCTTTTGCTGCAGGATCTGCCCACATGCGCGCCCCAGTGTTGCCAAGTCGGGCTACTTCAAACACTGTTCGCCGGGCTGTTTTTCATGTCCGCGGGTTGAAGCGACCCCAATTATGTGATATTTTGCCCCGGGATTTGCGAATTTTAGCAGGCAGCCCTACCAAAAAGACACATATTTTACCCCCCAAATGCAATTTTTACCGGAGAAACACGGTTGGGCTTGTTTTGGGCTAGTTTTGAGTAGTAATTGGTCGGAATTTGTTGTGGAAACCTGGCAACCCTGGCGCACCCGTTTGATTTGAGTTCAAGAGGCTGTATTTCTGCTGGACAGGTAATCTTTCATTTTGATTATACATTTTTTTGGTTTATGTTTTCATGAAGCATGTCTCACTAGCACACGTAGCTGCCTAATATAGCTAACATAACATTACTTAGCATAAAGTTACAATGTTATACACTTAGCGAACCATTAGTAGAGATGATAAATACTCAATATGCTTAGCTCAAGTTGATCGCTGTCGTGTTGAATTTCGCAAAATGGCTTGGTTTGTTTTTATATACTCTACCAATGTTTTTATCTTGTATCTGTGTGTGTCGTAGACACTGTGTTGTGTGTGTATTTTAAACTTTACCAGTATTGTTATTCTAGCTTGATAGTGAGTACTAAAAGACATCTTATTTGTTTATATTCATAATGATAAAGTTAGATTTTTTATTACATGTGATTCTGACATGATGTCACTACATGCACTTCTTCTCCGCTCGCCTCAGGTAAATAATGCGTCTTTCAGCTGATCGCAGTCGGCGTAGCGCGTTCATGTGTTTTGGGGGCGTGGCTTTGGAAAGAGCCCAGAAGGGAGAAGGTGGAGTGAATGGAAATAATGAGCTGTCTTTAAAACAGTCGTGAGAGGTCTACAGACACTCAATTTTTATACTTTCTTTTTCAGAGTACTTACATTTTAATTATGTATTGATATATAAAGAAAGTTTAAACAAATTTGGAAAAATGTTTTTTAACCAAATCTTACCTACCCTACCTTTAACAACTACCTTACTAACTATTAATAAGCAGTCATTAGGAGTTTATTGAGGCAAAAGTCATAGTTTATAGTGAGAATTGGACCCTGATCTAAAGTGCACAGACAGCATTTCTTGAAAGCTTTCAATTCTGATCCTGCTATTAAATGTGACAACACAGAATCTAGACAGAAAAGCTAAAATTTTGTAATATTATAATAATATTCATATAATATCATAATATTCAGTACCAAGGATGTTATTAAGTCTTAAATCATGGGGGCAAATATGCATGTTTAAGAAATGGTAATAAAAAACTATTGTGAATATTGTCTCTGTGCTTTTGACTTTCTAGTGTTGAAATGACAACATCATCAGCCCGTTTCCAAGGTTTCATTGCATGACTTTATTTTGGTACTGAAGGGGATAATCTAATTTCAGCAGAAAATACATGTCTTTAGGCCTCGGCGAGCTGTGAATGCAGACGTTGTGTGCGAGTCTCTATGCATTTTATGTGTGCATGTGTGTCGTCTTATGTGCCTATAATCGATGTGGTGCTAATAAGAACCGGCATAAAATGAATCTGACCTAATTACTGCAGAAGTTATCTAATAACCAGCCCCCACACTAGAGACACACCATTGCAGATTCAATCGTGTGCAGTTGCATCAAAATGACCCCCTTTATTCTAATGCCTTCATAATCCACTTAATTCAATTTAGTTTGTGAGACACAGTTTATATTTTTAAAAGAATTGCCGCTTGTCTACTTTCCCCTCCAAGCGGTCATCGTGTAGATATCTCTGTGTTTTCTGTTTACACTGTCTTGTTTGTCTGAACAGGGGTATTTAAATGTGATATTGCACTATATTAAGGGGATATCTCCAAAATAAGAAGGAAAACAAATAACAACCTTAAGGAAAAAGATTGTAATAAACATGATGACCCTTGTGACCAAGTGTTTTGTCCCCAATTTAATGAGTGCATTTGTTGTGTGGGGTCATCTAGTTGAGTAGTGTTTATGAATACCTGAAGCATGACCATGTTGTCGCCCTCGAATGTGACAAAGACGTCGGAATCGCACTTCAGAGACGGAATTCGGTTTTCCATCATAAAGCCCTGGGGGAAAATCAACCACAGTTCATGTTTAAAAGTGGCTACAGGAAATAAAGCAAATCAAAATGTGCACAGATGTTATGACATACACTTATGGACATTGTTTAAATAAAATATCATCCACTTAAAGCTTTATATAATCATTGGAACAAAGTTTTATACGCTGCACTTTATCCAACCACTTTCAATGTGTTTACTCAAACTCATATAATTACCATAAAAGTGAATAGAAATTACGTTTTTTTTTTTTTTTGCAGTCACTTCTTTGAAACGACTGAGACAAATACGTTTTCCATTTTCAGGGTTTGGTTTTCGTTGGTGAAACAGTAAAAGCAGACAAGATTGTGTCTAAAATGTAAGTCATTTAATATTAATACTTATTGCTTATTAAATCGTGACATAAAAACAGTACTCCCGTGCGCATGATATTGCTTTGCTTAAAGGGTCATGAAACCCTAAACCAAATTTTCTGAGATTTTAACAGAAGTATGTGTGTTGAACATCATGGAAGACAATGTTACCATCTGTTAGTTTTGAATATGGGAGAAAACTAGTTCATTTTAAACCGTTTTGCTCTATTTTCAACTTCCTGGTTTAAATTCGTCTTCATGTCAACGTCATAGGTTGTGACGTTTTATCGTGTACGGCAATGACTCATCGATGTCTCATAATTATTCGTGAGACTGCGTGACTTTGTCCTATGAGAAGACGCGTTGCTTAATTCATGACAGCACGCGCTTAATTATTCATGAACGCACGTGTTGATATACGTAGACCGGGTAAACCCAGCCTGATCTGCCGGCGATTTGATTTCACCCTGCAGCTCAGTCTGGAAACCTGTACATTCATTTCTACTGCTTCTGTTACACTTTTGCGGGAACCAATCACAGACTGGCTTATCCACCTGTCGGGTTTAACACGATGACGCCCAATGAGAAGCGATGGGTCATTGCCCGTTGATCATGCCTCTTGTGGTCTGATTGGTTGAAGGACTATCCAATTGCGTACAGAGTCATTTGAATTATGCTCGTTGATCACGCCTCTTGTGCAGTAGAAAATACAGAGCAGACTCTCCAGACCAGTGTTCAATCTTAAATTGAGCTTGGTCTGGTGATAGCCAGACAAGCGTTGATAGGCATTTTCCTCTGACTGGCGCTTCAAACAGTGAGATCGCACACAGAAGTGAGAGATGCATAAATGAATCAAAAACTAGTGTTTTTTCCGCTTTGTATGAGTTTCTGCGTTGCCTACGTTCTCTTCAATAAATCCCAAGTCTTCTCACACAAATGCGATTCATCCACACTGTGAGTGTAACCACTCTTTACGGCCATTTAACCGTCCAAACGGCTTATAAAAACTCCACAAAATAAGCCTCAAAAGTTATCAAAGCTATGCAACAGTGTGTTCATATATATTTTCAATGCAGAGAACAAATTGCGAATGGCTGCATTTAATTGTCCATTGAATTATAGCCGTCACAGGATATATATGTATTTGTGTAACGGTGAGCTTACAAATCCATGTGTATATTGTGTTGCGTGTAACTTAATGATAATTTGCAGCATGCATTTGTGGGAAGCTTTGATGCTTTTAATGAGAGCGATCTAAAATGGTCTGAATCAGAAGCCATTGATGTGCTGTCAGTCTCCCCTCATCCCCCTCCACTCCGCCACTAAACCACAGCCACTTTTATAGCATTTTTCAAAACTGTGGTGAGAACCGACTGCTGCTGAAACAGGGGGTTTCATGACCCTTTAACTACTGTATATCATGCGTTAAAGGGGACCTATTTACAAGATGTAATATAGTGTGAGTGTAAGGTGTCCCCTGAATGTGTCTGTGAAGTCTCATCTCAAAATATCCCACAGATTCATTTATTATACCATGTTGTAAATGCCCATGTTTGAGTGGAAGGAAAAACATGTACTTTCCATGCATGTATCTTTAAATGCAAATGAGCTGCTGCTCCCCGCCCCCTTTCCAGAACCCCTTATTGCGCTTAAACTGTCAAATACACACAAGGTTAGGTCAAAAACACACAAAGTTCACATAAACTCAGTCGGTTATGTCTGTGAACGTAAACAGCAGGGAAAGAAATTGCGTGTGTGTATATTAGATCTGTGCATTAAAGTGAAAGCAGCGTAATATACAGTACCTACAGTTAAATATGCTGTTAATATGAATCAAACAAAAGAAAAACTGAAAGTCACTCTCTGCTCTTGACTGAATAACTTTAGTAGCTTTAATAAGAATGCATTTCTTAAATGCACAGGCGAGGAGATAAACATGGTGGACTGTGTACAGCTCTCTGAGGGGCGGGGTCTATGCTAATAGGGCGTGTCCGTCAGCAGTCGTGGGCGGGGCCTACGCATATGTGACATCACACTGCAGACGGCTTATTCTGAGACACTGCTTATGATTTATGGGAATTAAAAGAGGAGTGGGTGGATTTTTACCTTTTATAAGGTGGCTGTGTACACATATTGCCGACACACATTTACGTTCTAAAAGTGAACTTTGCATAATAAAAATGTGTCCCCATTAAACAAATGCTTATAGAGGGGCATTTTTTCACCCATATATTAAATGTTTGCTGGCAATTGTATTAATTTTGGTGTTTTTTTGCCCTAGGCCCCCACTAATAAAGTGAATGGAAATATTGAAGAAAATTCAAGGATGCTAGAATGTTGTAAACGATTGCCAGGACGTTGATCTATGGTTGCTAACGTGTTTTTTAGCACATTATTATTATGCAATAACCTCCTGCAAGGTATAAATACTTAAGATTTGTGGCTGGAGTTATAGCAATAGTGTTGCTTGCCTTAGTAAACACAACTAATATTGATGCAACCATTTGTTTACAGTTTATAGTGTCTGTTTGTGTGACAATTTTATTACCACTTACCATGTGATTTGCATTGCGTGAGATGAAACATATTTAATGCCAGAGGTGTGAGAAAAAAAGCATGCTAAGAGCTCAGTTTACTTATTATGGTATCTATCAGCCCTGTGGTTTCACACATTTTAAACATATATATGCTGCACACCACCAGCACTGAGCCAGCACAGCACAGGCTTTCAATTAGATCTAACTGCGTGTTGATTCCATCACTGATAACTAAATTACTCATTCATAAAACAATACTTTACATAAAATCTACAAATTAAAAAAAGAGAACTGCCCACCATTATTAGGGGTTCAATTGTTAGAATTTCCAAGGCTCAGCAATCTCCCCTAAAAGTGATCGGGCAGACCAAACCGCAAGTCGTAGAGACTTTGAACTTTGAGGGCTGGTAGTACCTACCCCATCTACAACATCACCAAGGCTCACCCCAATCAGCCTGATGGTGGCGCTACAGCGACCAAAAGTATGTAATGGCTTGTAGCATCCTAAACCGTTCGTCATACACTCTAAAAAAAAAGTCTCGTAATCATAAGGGAACCTTTTTTAGTGCTATATAGCACCAATTTTGGTGCTTCAGTGGTTCTTCAGAGGTGCTATATAGCACCTTAGTCAAAGAACCGGTGAAGAACCTCTGAAGAACCACTGAAGCACCAAAAATGGTGCTATATAGTACTAAAAAAGGTTCCCCTATGATTACGAGCCAAGAACTATTTTTGGTGCCATATAGAACCTTTTTTTTTTTTAGAGTGTAGGCTCAAGTGTCTTATATATTTGGAATCCTTGGCTCAAGACGAACAAACGATTGTCAGATTTGTGTGTCAGATTCGTTCGCACCCTGGCAAAATTTTCAGGTATTCAGGTAAAAAAAAACGTTTGCAAATTAGTCCTAGGTTTTTCGCCCATCAAAACCTAAATATCAATAATCATCAAAAAAAGTGGAAATTTCTATTCAAATTTCTAAGGGGTGCCAAAATGTTTAAGATGGGCGCCGCCACTTTTACTAAAATTAAATTAAATTGAGATATTTTCACCAAACACTGTACTCTGGTCATGTGAAAAAAATTGCGGCGATCGGGCACTTGGTGGCGCTATAAAATGAAAAAACTATAGCTACGCAACAGTCAGTCTGATTGACTTGAAAACTGCCATGCGTTGTCTTTGTCCATGTGCATTTTTCATGTGCGTAAATGATTGTATATCACACAATTTTTCACAAATGCCCATGACATTCATATCATATGGTAGAACTCCTTATTCTGAGCAACTTTGCCTCTAGGACCACAGCTGTCCATCGAATCGTTCGTTAAATATTGGAGATTATTTCAAAAACCTACTTTCGCCAACTAGTCCTAGGTTTTTTTGCTCAACCTCTGTTAAAAAGGTTATAAAACTACTATATTTCCATAGTAAATTGTCTATATTGGCTGTAAATTGTCTTTTCCATCTATGATCTATAGGGTTGGGTATCGTTTGGGGTTTTTTCGATACCGGTGCCAAACCGATACTTTTAAAATGGTACCGGTGCCTAAACGGTGCCTGAACCGATACTTTAAAAAAAAAAGAGCCACAAAACGAAGTGGATGAGATTAAAGAATGGCTTTTTATATATTTTTATTATTATTATTTAAATGGAACAATTTATTACAAGTTTAAAGTATACTTAAATACAATGAGGAAAATAAGTATTTGAACACTCTGCTATTTTGCAAGTTCTCCCACTTAGAAATCATGGAGGGATCTGAAATTGTCATCGTAGGTGCATGTCCACTGTGAGAGACATAATCAAAAAAAAAAAAATCCAGAAATCACAATGTATGATTTTTTAACTATTTATTTGTATGATACAGCTGCAAATAAGTATTTGAACACCTGTCTATCAGCTAGAATTGTGACCCTCAAAGACCTGTTAGTCTGCCTTTAAAATGTCCACTTCCACTCCATTTATTATCCTAAATTAGATGCACCTGTTTGAGGTTGTTAGCTGCATAAAGACACCTGTCCACCCCATACAATCAGTAAGAATCCAACTACTAACATGGCCAAGACCAAAGAGCTGTCCAAAGACACTAGACACAAAATTGTACACCTCCACAAGGCTGGAAAGGGCTACGGGGAAATTGCCAAGCAGCTCGGTGAAAAAAGGTCCACTGTTGGAGCAATCATTAGAAAATCGAAGAAGCTAAACATGACTGTCATTCCCTCGGACTGGGACTCCATGCAAGATCTCACCTCGTGGGGTCTCAATGATCCTAAGAAAGGTGAGAAATCAGCCCACAACTACACGGGAGGAGCTGGTCAATGACCTGAAAAGAGCTGGGACCACCATTTCCAAGGTTACTGTTGGTAATACACTAAGACGTCATGGTTTGAAATCATGCATGGCACGGAAGGCTCCCCTGCTTAAACCAGCACATGTCCAGGCCCGTTTTAAGTTTGCCAATGACCATTTGGATGATCCAGAGGTGTCATGGGAGAAAGTCATGTGGTCAGATGAGACCAAAATAGAACTTTTTGGTCATAATTCCACTAAACGTGTTTGGAGGAAGAAGAATGATGAGTACCATCCCAAGAACACCATCCCTACTGTGAAGCATGGGCATGGTGGTAGCATCATGCTTTGGGGGTGTTTTTCTGCACATGGGACAGGGCGACTGCACTGTATTAAGGAGAGGATGACCGGGGCCATGTATTGCGAGATTTTGGGGAACAACCTCCTTCCCTCAGTTAGAGCATTGAAGATGGGTCGAGGCTGGGTCTTCCAACATGACAATGACCCGAAGCACACAGCCAGGATAACCAAGGAGTGGCTCTGTAAGAAGCATATCAAGGTTCTGGCGTGGCCTAGCCAGTCTCCAGACCTAAACCCAATAGAGAATCTTTGGAGGGAGCTCAAACTCTGTGTTTCTCAGCGACAGGCCAGAAACCTGACTGATCTAGAGATGATCTGTGTGGAGGAGTGGGCCAAAATCCCTCCTGCAGTGTGTGCAAACCTGGTGAAAAACTACAGGAAACGTTTGACCTCTGTAATTGCAAACAAAGGCTCCTGTACCAAATATTAACATTGATTTTCTCAGGTGTTCAAATACTTATTTGCAGCTGTATCATACAAATAAATTGTTAAAAAATCATTGTGATTTCTGGATTTTTTTTTTTAGATTATGTCTCTCACAGAGGACATGCACCTACGACGACAATTTCAGACCCCTCCATGATTTCTAAGTTGGAGAACTTGCAAAATTGCAGAGTGTTCAAATACTTATTTTACTCACTGTATATAAATAAATACAAAACACAATTTACTTAACAAATTCACAGTTAAACTAAAGCCACCTAACCCAACTACAACAGGCCTAATTTAACTCTAAATAACAGTTACAGTAATAACAGCAGTCGTCTGTATTCTTGGTCTGCTACAAACCAGCTTCAGTTTTATTTTGCAGAAATATGACCATATTCTCTGGCTAAATATTTTAGAACGCATCGCCTTATTGTTTCCATGGCGACGAGTCACATGGCACACAGCAGCCTCGCGATAGGACAGCTCAGCTGTATCGGGTTTATTTCGCTTTTTCTTTTTTATTCAAAATATTCACTTGCTAATAACTATGTCATGAACTATCTGATATTCTGATTTTCAAATATGTGTGAATATGTGTACATACCGGTTATATTGGCACCGGGTTTCGGTACCCAACCCTAATGATCTAAGTGGTTAAAAAAACATAATACCTTTTTATGCATGTAAAAGCCATAAAGTGCTTTAACCCCGATAATTGCTGCTCGCAGCTATATTTGACCATTTGTTGTGTCTTTACTAGCTCATTTTAAATTGTGTAATGCTCCTAGATACATAGACATTTTAAATATGATACAAACTGCATGTATAGTAATAATTATAAAAGCAAAATGCATTTTAAAATGTTATTGAGCATAGCATATAAAACATGCACTCAAAAAAAATTGTGCTATATAGCACTAAAAGTGGTTCTTTGGCTCGTAATCATAGGGGAATATTGCACCAAATCTTGGTGCTTCAGTGGTTCTTCAGCGGTTCTTTAAATGGCTGAGGTGCTATATAGCACCGCTACCATATACAGAACCTGTTAAGATATGGTGCTATATAGCATCAAAAGTGGTTCCCCTATGATTACGAGCCAAGAACCACTTTTAGTGCTATGTAGCACCATTTTTTTTTTTAGAGTGTCAATGTACTGCTTATCAATGCAGGCTATTCTTTGACACTTCAGGATGTTTGTATTTCGCACAACATGACATTAGTATCTGTGTATGTGTGTTTTTAGGTGTAAAGAGACACACCCACACACACTCACCATGCCGCCAGTACACTCACGGCAGTCTTGCAGGCACGCGAGGTTCTCCCACGTGCTGAAGGCTTTGAGTCCTGCGACGAGGGCTTGCAGAGCGCGATTGCTTTGAAGGTCCTGACCCTGACACAACGCATCATCCAACAAGCCTGCTGCGTATCTGAGACCAAACCCAGGAACATGCGTACAAAACACATACATTACACACACAGTACATATATTTGAAAGAACTTTGAATCAGCAAGGATGCATTAAATTGATCAAAAGTGACAGTAAACACATTTATAATGCTCTAAAACTTTTCTATTTCAAATAAATGGTGTTATTTCGTCTCGACAAAGAATCCTGACAACTGTTTTCAACATTGATAATAATCAGAAATGTTTCCAGAGCAGCAAATTAGCTCATTAGAAAGATTTCTGAAGGATCATGTGACACTGAAGACTGGAGTAATGATGCTGAAAATGCAGCTTTGATCACAGGAATAAATTACATTTTACAATATATTCACATAGAAAACAGTTATTTGAAAGTTTTATGGTATTTTTGGATCAAATAATTGCAGCCATGGTGAGCATAAGAGATTTCTTAAGTATTTTTTAACCATCATACACTTAAAATAGGAAAGGGGAATATATATTATGTCAGTCATTTAAAAATCTCTCTCAGACTTTCATTTGTTGACTTTTTTTCAGACTTTTTGACCGTCAAATTGAGTTCTCTTTTATGTAGAGTGCACAAGCGTCAGATAAATAATAATGAAATCTGCAGTGGTTTCTCAGAAGGAGGCATCTGAGTTCTTCTTTTCCTTTGATTCTCCTCCTGTGGTATTTCTCAGAATGTGCAACTGACCTGAATTACACAAAGACACAAGGAGACCTCCAGTGGAGGCCAGTAAAACTGCCACTTTATGTTTATGCAATATATGAACTGATAATATATGTACCTTCAAGTCACTTTGGATAAAAGCGTTGTTTTGTCATTTTGTTTTGTTATTCAACAGCAAATTTGACTATAGTCATGTAATTCCGTTATTTTGGTGTTTGTTTTATTCTGTTGTATCTGCCTTGTTCTGTTTTCCTTGTTTGCCATAGTGATTGATTTATGTTTTTCCATGTCCAGTTAAGTTGCTCATCTCGGTATACTGTATTTAGTCCTGAGTTTCTTTAGTTCTTTGTCGTGATGTTTGTCCTACACTCCAAAGAGTTTACATTTATTAATGACATTTCGCATTTAGATCCTCACCTCAACTTTCTTCCTTAAAGATAAAATAAAATGCAGTTCATATTTTTCACAGCAGTTTTTTTTTTTGCATTAAAAATGTCCTTTCCGTCGGAAAAAGAGTAGGGGTGTAACCCCGGCATCCTGGACAAATTTGCCCATTGGCCTCTGTCCATCATGGCCTCCTTATAATCCCCATATACTGATTGGCTTCATGAATGTCTCCTCTCCACCAATCAGCTGGTGTGTGGTGAGCGTTCTGGCGCAATATGGCTGCCATTGCATCATCCAGGTGGTATTGCACATTGGTGGAGGTGGAGGTTGAGGAGACCCCCCCCCCCCCCCCCCCCTTCTGTACGTAAAGCGCTTTGAGTACCCAGAAAAGGGCTATATAAATGTGACAAATTATTATTTTTACTTTTAAAAACATGGGGGTTAGTTCACCCAAAAATGAGAATTCTGTCATTCATTTCTCGCGCTCATGTCGTTCCAAACCCGTAAGACCTTCATTCATCTTCAGAACACAAATGAAGATGTTTTTGATTAAATCTGAGTAATTTCTTTCCCTCCATTGACAGCTACGCAATCCATATGAATTGAGTGGTTTGGATCAATCTCAGATTTCATCAAAAAGATCTTCATTTGTGTTCCGAAGATGAACAAAGGTCTTTTGGGTTTGGAACGACATGAGGGTGAGAAATTAATGAGAGAATTTTCATTTTTGGGTAAACTATCCCTTTAGCACAACTAATAGTATTGGCTTCTTTACATGTATGCATTTGGCTTTTATCCAAAGCGACTTACATTGCATTTAAAGGGTTAGTTCACCCAAAAATTAAAATTAGCCCATGATTTATTCACCCTCAAGCCATCCTAGGTGTATATGACTTACTTCTTTCAGACGAATACAATCAAGAGTTGTGTTAAAAATGTCCTGGCTCTTCCAAGCTTTATAATGGCAGTGAATGGAGGACATGATTTTGAAGCTCAAATAAGTGCATCTATCCATTATAAAAGATATCCACACGGCTCCGGGGGGTTAATAAAGGCCTTCTGAAGCGAAATGATGCATTTGTGTAAGAAAAATATCATATTTAAATCTTTCTCAACTAAAATAACTAGCTTCCGACAGACAGCCATATGCATTGATTTACAGCGAAAGAATAATGCCTGACCTGACCTGACGCATGACATACAGAGGAACGTGGAAGTGCAGATAGAGCAAAACATAACATCGGTCACAATATAAGATATAAGAGAAGAGGAGCTTGAGTTTGTTGCCCAGCTCTATTTGTTTGAACCGCAAGAGCTTAAGCTTAAGCTACTCCTACATCCTGTGTATCGCGTCAGGAGTTACTCACTTTTGGCGTAAGTCGACTTGCTTAGTCCGTCTGCCGGAAGCTTGTTATTTTACTTTATAAAGTTATAAATATAGATATTTTTCTTACAAAAAAAACCATCACTTGTGTTGTGTTGTGAAGGCCTTTATTAACCCCCCGGAGCCATGTGGATTACTTTTATAATGATAGATGCGCTTTTTGGGGCTTCAAAATCATGTCCTCTATTCAAGATTGTATTCGTCTGAAAGAAGAAAGTCATATACACCTAGGATGGCTTGACTAAATCATGGGGTAATTTTCATTTTTGGGTGAAGTATCCCTTTAAAGTACGCATTTACATTTTATGGAATCAAACCCATGACCTTGGTGTTTCTCTACTGTTTATGCTACAGGAAAGCTTCTTTAAAGAGGCCATATTATGCTTTTCTACACGTTCATCTTTCTTTAATCTGTGATGTTGCTTGAAAAAGCTCTGCAAAAGTAACAAAGTCCCTCCAGTTCTTCTCTGTTTCAGGGAGTTCAGAAACACGGACACTGATATAGAGATTAACTCCCGGTGGAGGGACTTTGTAACTTTTGCAGAACTTTTTCATGTTAAGCAGCGAGTTACATTGTTGTACGGGAAACGAACCCCAGAGCAATACTTACAGACTGGGAACCCAGACAGCAACATCCTAAAGGGTTGTCCCTATTCGCTTAATGAACCATGGGAGTGTTTTGGGCATAACATGCAATAAACCAATCAGAGTCTAATCTCCCATTCCCTTTAAAAGCCAGTTGCGCACGCACCATGGCGGATTGCTATATTTACATGGAGGAATTTGCGAGCTAAAGACTGAATGCTTCTCCAGAGAGGAATCCTTTTATTTTAATATTTAAAAAAGTGTGTGTGCTGCTGCGTGTCCCTGTGTGTGTAATAAGCAGAGTGTACGTGTGTTGTGCACCGGCCTATAGGCTCATATTACTAACACACTCTTTAAATAACACAGAGCAGGTTTTTGTTGGTCAATGGCGCAGTCGTTTTCAGTTGCTTCAAAATAGCAACGCACCAACAATGCGCCTGAACACACCTGGTTTTCAGACTAACACGCCCATGGGCGAACAGATGGGCGCGAGTGCATTTGCAATTTAAACAACGTGGACGTGAAAATGATAACTTTCTGCAACAATGTACAATATGTGAAATTGTGTTTTTTGAACATTCAAACATTAAAACCTGTTTCTAATTGACCCAAAAAGCAAAATCAAATAGGTCCTCTTTAAAGTAAATGAAATAGCTTGCACTCTCAAAAAAAAAAAGAGTTTTGTACCTCTAAGTCAGGGGTAGGCAAGTTCGGTCCTAGAGAGCTGATGTCCTGCAGAGTTTAGCTCCAACCCTACTAAGCCACCACAGTATAAAACTCATGGCTCCCAGCATGCATTGCAGCATTAAGTATGTCACCATTGTTGAGATTCATATGCTGATTCTTGATATCTGTGTGCGTCAAAACTTTTTTCCCCTTAGAATGTATTTAAAAATCAAAATTCAGAATGTCTGATCTGTGGCAAGAAAGTATTGTTGGTGAATATTATTTATTAATATTTTTAGTCAGTGATGAGTTTAGTCAAACATTTTTCTCCATGATACATTTTTTTATTTTAACATAATTGTGTTTTGTTAACACTGTAACAAAAACCACAAACAGACATAAAAAGCAAAGAGTCAAACTGCCAAACTAAAATAAACACTGATCACCATAATGGTGACATTTTCAATAAAACATGAACATCTAAACCTCTGTTAATTCTCAATACAAGCTTCTATAGCTGTCTTTCAGGGTCAAACTCTGCAGGACAGCGGCTCTCTAGGACCGAACTTCTGCTCTAAGTAGAGGAAAACAATGGTATAATTGTACCCTAAGGACCAATTGTGTACCTTCGAAGGTACAGTTATACGTTTTGTTGTACCTTTAAAGGTTGTCCACTGTACCTTTTTTCTGAGAGTGTGTGTCTTTCCTCACCATTTGAACAAAATCATCCGCTAAATTATTACTGATAAATGATATGAAAGATCATATAGAGTGTGAGGTAGATGAACCTTGTGGTGAAGGTGAGAGCGAGGGCAGCAGCCAGGTGTGGCATCAGTCTCAGATACTGCGTCTGGTGCTCGATGATCTTAACCTCATCCTGATCCTTCGGGCCGAACTGCCTGCGACTGTGAAAAAGACATACCATTACACACACAATCACATTCAAACCAAATCTGACACAAAGGGGTCACAGCAAAGGGTCAGACATCCCACATAACACCTGGATGTCAGCACACTGGAGACATGAACCGATGAACCCACTTCTTTAACCGCATGCTAATACTGAGTGCATTTGTGTGTGTGTAAGTGTGTAAGTGTGCCGATGAAGGCATACTGTGGTGGACGTCTTGGTCTTGTGTCGGTATGTGTTTGTGTCTTTCTGCTGTACTGAAGTTGAGCTTTGTACACCTGTTACCATTGAAGTACCACAAACTGTATCTCTACATCTAACATATGCAGGTGGCTTCCCCACAGAGCAGACGTGATGGGAGTGTGTGTGAGTGTGTGTGTGCGCGTATGTGTGGTTTCAAAGGTGAGAAGCCCACACAGAAGTCCTATTGTAACTTGCATCATCTAAAGTTTAGTGCATTCTCTCATACAAGCCGCTTCACATTAAACAGACTCCTTTATGCACTAGTCACGTGCTATCTAAAAGCAAATTCGCTTAGTGATGCTAACCACATTGTAGAAATACTAAACAGATTTATTATATAGCGCTTTATACAATACAGATTGCAGCAATTTAGATCAATTTTGATTCAATTTAGTTCAATGTTGCAAATGTTCATTAGCGAAATCAGTTCGACTATAAAGCAGCTCTACAGAAGATAAGTGTCATTTTTCATCTCAAGTCCGTTCAGTTTAGTTCAATAACAGTGTTAAGTTCATCAAGTTATGAAACGAGGTTATAAGCAGTTCTACAGAGGACAAAGTCATGATGTTGCAAAGTTTGTCACCTATGATTATGTACTCCACACCCAAAAATGTCCAAATGTAGGTTGTTATTGAGATCAACAGCTGGTCATGTGATCTCGACACGGCGGCCTTCGTGAAGGAGGATTGTTTTTATGTATTCTTGGCTTGTTTAAAATCATGTGCGATGGATGTCTTTAGAACTAAACCAGTTTTCGTCAGAACACAGACCGCAGCATCTATGAGCTATTTTGAACAATATCCTATAGTAGGACATCATATAGACGACGGCGGAAGACGCAGTGGAACCACATGAAGAAAGTGCAAGCGTACAATTTCCTGAAGACTTGATGAAATGCAAAGAGTGCCATCTGAACAATTGTCCTTCTTTACACTGAGCAGATGTCGTGAATTAGTTCGAAACGTGAAATGCTGCACTTTTTAAAGTCTAATGTGGCTATAATTTCTTACTGGACATCCTGTATAATATTTTTCAAATATGATGTTATTTGCTATTTAGCAGAATCTTTATATAATTATATACTCTTAATATAATTACTGATTATATTAAGATTATGCTGCATTACCTAAAAGCTATTTGGCTATTCAGTATTTGTTATTGTTAATTAAAACCATTATAATTTGAAATAAAGCTAAAATAAAATGTAAATGTTAGGGCTGTCAAAAGATTAATCGCGATTAATCGCATCCAAAATAAAAGTTTGTGTTTACATAATATATGTGTGTGTACTCTGTTAATTATAATTTATAAATAAATACACACACAAGCATGTATATATTTAAGAAAAAAATATTATTTTTATATATAAAACATTTATATTTATATATATTATAGATTATATAAATGTATATACATGCAAATATTTCTTAAATATATACATGAATGTGTGTGTATTTATATATATAAATAATAATTAACAGAGTACACACACATATATTATGTAAACACAAACTTTTATTTTGGATGCGATTAATCGCGATTAATCTTTTGACAGCCCTAGTAAATATTAGATGAAAACTTAAATAAAATGTAATTAAAATTACATTAAATATATTAAATTTTTTATTTACATTTAATATTTAAAAATATATATTTAAATATAAAGAAATAAAAGTGTATATTTTTATATATTTTATATTTAATAAAAATAACTTTTATTTAATCATAAATACATTTAATTTTGATAATAAATCAATTTAATAAAATTAATTAATAAAAAAAAAATACTAAACAAAAACTATAACTGAATGACTAAAACCGAAACTCAAAATGAAAACAAAAATAAAAAAGATTTTTTAAAATTAAAATAAAAAAATAAAAGATAAAAATACTATAATAGTATATAAATAATAAATCTGCTATTAGTGACTCAAAAACTGCAAAGACAAACATTATTTTCTGACATGTACCACTGAATATTTCACAATAATACCAATCAGTCGATAGACTTATTTCATGAGATTGCATGAAGAAAGTATCAATCTCCTTAATCATTAAAAATAACCAATGGACGACTGGACAACCCTCCCAAACAACTTGACCACCAGCTGTTCGATTGTTGTTTCTAAACTTCAGAAAGTCTGAAGCGCAATGGTTATGTGGCGTGTGTCATAATAAAACAAACTCCAACCAAGAAGAGGTGTGGTGGGCTGAGAGCTTCGAGCCTGATAACTGCGAGTGCGGTTTCTCTATCACACCTGGCGGGGCCTGAGCGCTCATACGTGTTTTGGAACCAAAGCCGTGGTTCTTTGTTCCTCCTCTGATATGTGTGCGTGTGGGTGCGCAGAGCTGTTTTGCAAATGGAAAACCTGCAATTATAGAAAGCAAACATTTCCTCTCTTTCAGTCTTTTTTTTCACTCTGGGGATGCCATCTTCAGAGACACCCTGCAGCCGCCCACGCAGACGCACACACGCACGCTCACACGCAGAAAGCCACATGTGAGGAAGACGGCGCTGCAGCAGCGGAGGCGCGGACCAGAGTATCCCTCTGAACTGGATGCTCTCTGCGGTGAGGAGAAACTCCACGCGTCACCACGCTCTCATGTTGTTTTCACTCATTTCTAGAGTTTGTTGTTTATTTGTCTCTCCCTCGAGACCACATAAATAGCTTCTGAAACTCATTTTGAAGTCGGTTTTTGCGTTTGAAGGTGCGCTGCTTTAAAATACTGATAAATAATTACGTGGAAATCTGTTGATTTGCATCGCACAACATTCACACACGACACACACGTGGATTTTTTAACATCCTACCTGTGACTGTAGCGCACTGCGATGACAAGCCCCAGCTGTGCAGAAAACACAGATTTAGCACATTGTGTAAAGGGGATTTTTGTGAAAACAAGACATGGTTTAAATACTTTAAAGCAGTGGTTCTCAACCGGGGGGGTTTCAAGACAGTTTAAAGTGATTTAAAATACCTTCAAATAAGATAAAACATCTAAAACTCAAAGTGTAAGATGATATCATTTTTAATATTTGAATTCATTCCCTCAACACCTGGCATTTTGTTTCAGAACCAGGGTCTTGGAAAACCTGGATATAAGAGGAATTTTAAAAGTGGGGTTTCTAGACCTGGCAAGTCATGGGAATTAGTAAAATCTTAAAAATGCATGGACATTTCTATAACAAATATACATTTTTCTGATTATTATCAAGCTCTAAAATGTTTTATTGGGTAGAAATGGCTGTGAGTAAAAAAAACTAGTAACTAGTAATTATTTATAATGATTTTATTTAATTAATTTAACCCTTGTGTATCAATTTAAAAAAGTTACACATAAGTCCATAGAGGACAAAAATGTCAAAAAATGTGAAGCTTCGGAGCACAGACTTAAGTTTGGTCTCATTTTAAAGAAGACCCTTGGCAGATTATTGTTGTCAAAAAATATATGGATATAAGTAAAAAAAAAAGTTATAGAGATTTCAGTTTATGAAAATGATTTATGAGTAATATTTTATAAAAATTATATATATATATATATATATATATATATATTATGAAACATGTTGAACTCTTAAACTGCTAAAAAAAAAAAAAAAGCTGTGTTCCAAATTTGAGGTTGATATCTCAAAAAATGAGCTCTCAGTAAGATTTTGTTTGGGCGCAGTGCCAACTTTTCCCCCATTAGATGTCAGCAAAACTCCACTGTGTTTGGATTTGTGATTTGCAGTTGAGTTTTTCTCTCTCAAATATTACAAGCACACACACCCACACACAATTTTCTTATTACATACATACACACCACACTCTGACATCCATACTAACCCACACAGTTACAGCTGCATAGTTTATCCAATTGGCTTTATAATATGCTGAAGCAGAAAACGGGAATAAAGTGAGTATTTGCTTTATACGCCAAACCTGAAAAAAAAGCCTTGCCAACAGAATAAAAGCCTCTTAACAAAGATTGCAACATTTTATAGTTAGATGGCAATGGGATTAAAAAATGCAGTTTTAATGGGTTTACATGGGGACATTTTTGTCCAAAAGGCGCTGAGAGGAAGTATTCCAATAAAAATACACACCTGTGGCAAATTTTATGCAGTTAGCATTAACACAGGCAAAAAAAAAAAAAAAACTGAAAAAGCCAAATTTGTCCATAAGGATGCACAAGGGTTAAGTAAATGTTATCATTCTAAATATAATTTAGAATATTTCTATAAGTATTTAATTATTTTATGCTGCCATTTCTAGTTTCTGTAGATAAAAAAGCTTTAAAATGAGCTTTTCTTTACAGCAGAAGAACCAAAATATCAGGGGGAGGGGCTTTAAATATTGTCTTTGACAACCTCAGATTGAGAACCGCTGCTCTAAAGTAAAGTCGTCATTCATTTATTGTGCCACTGATAATAATTAAAGACACAGTTCACCCAAAAATGATCATTTACTCGTCCTCATGTTGTTAAACACTTGTATGGCTTTTTTTTCTTCTGCACGAGCAGCTCTTTTTCATACAAGGATGGTGAATGTGGTCTGACCCCAGTCTTTCCACTTCCACTGTATGGAAAAAAGCTGCATTTATGTGTCATATGCAAGATAGAAAAGTCATATAGGTTCAGAACAATGTGAGGGGGAGGATAAATGACAGAATTTTCACATTTTAACTGAGCTATCCTTTAATTTCTATGATTAATCTATGATGAATGCTACGCCAGTGTTGTTATTGTGAACTGAAACAAAAGTTGAAATAAAATATAAATATTAGATGAAAAACGTAGAAATCTTGCCTTGCTAATAATTTGAAGTACTAAAATTACACGCATAACAAAATGATTAAAACTGAACATATAAAAATAAAAGTGAACTCAAAATATGAATAAATACTATAATAGCATGTATATAATACACTGTTGTGTGATTGAGAAATAGTTGCATGTCTCCCTCTTGTGGTGAAGCTCAAGCATTGCTGACTTTCACTTGATACACATGTTTCCTGATGACAAATATTAATGTTTTTGAGTACAGTTGTGTTAAATGTGAGTGGATGTGAGAAACCTTCATGGCGGCCATGGCCTGTACGGTGAGACCCAGGCGGGTGGGCGTCAGGGCAGCGAGCATTGCATTGAAGCGACTGCTTTTACTGAGGATGGGAGACGAGTACAAACCCTCAGCTGACACAGAACCAAACCTGCAACACACAAATACAGTCCTTTAAACACCACAGTCAACCTGAGTATTGATACTGAACATGTCCATCCCTTTTAAAATAGAAATCTTATCTAACAATATAAAGCACTTTTTATCAATTTAACACAGCCTTGTTGAATAAAAGTATCAATTTCTTTCAAAAAAGAACAAAAATACTGAGCCCAAACCTTTGAATGGTAGTGTATATTGTTAGAAAAGGTTTCTATTGTTCTTTTTAAACTTTTTATTCATCAAAGAATCCTCAAAACTGTACTGGTACTGTATATATACATCAGGCATACAATTATGACCACCTTCCTAATATTGTATAGGTCGCACTTGTGCTGCCAGAACAGCCCTGACCCGTTGAGGCATGGACTCCTCTAGACCCCTGAAGGTGTGCTGTGGTATCTGGCACCAAGATGTTAGCAGCAGATCCTTTAAGTCCTGTAAGTTGCGAGGTGGGGCCTCCATGGATCGGACTTGTTTGTTCAGCACATCCCACAGATGCTCGATTGGATTGAGATCTAGCGAATTTGGAGGCCAAGTCAACACCTCATACTCGCTTTTGTGCTCCTCAAACCATTCCTGAACCATTTGTGCTTTGTGGCTGCGCATTATCCTGCTGAAAGAGCCACAGCCACCAGGGAATACCGTTTCCACTAAAGGGTGCACATTGTCTCAACAATGCTTAGGTAGGTGGTACGTGTCAAAGTAACATCCACATGGATGGAGGACCCATGGTTTCCCAGCAGAACATTGCCCAAAGCGTCACACTGTCTCCGCCGCCACGCCTTCTTCCCATAGTGCACCTGGTGCCATGTGTTCCCCAGGTAAGCGACGCACATGCACCCGGCCATCAACGTGATGTAAAAAAAAAAAAGTGATTCATCAGACCAGGCCACCTTCTTTCATTGCTCCGTGGTCCAGTTCTGATGCTCACGTGCCACTGTTGGTGCTTTCTGCGATGGACAAGGGTCAGCATGGGCACCCTGACTGGTCAGCGGCTCTGCCGCCCCATACACAACAAACTGAGATGCTCTGTGTATTCTGACACCTTTCTATCAGAACCAGCATTAACTTCTTGAGCAGTCTGAGCTCCAGTAGCTCATCTGATTGATTGGACCACACGGGCCAGCCTTCGCTCCCCACGTGCATCAATGAGCCTCGGCCGCCCATGACCCTGTGGCCGGTTCACCACTGTTCCTTCCTTGGAGCACTTTTGATAGAGACTGACCACTGCAGACCGGGAACAGCCCACAAGAGCTGCAGTTTTGGAGACGCTCTGACCCAGTCGTCTGGCCATCACAAATGGGCCCTTGTCAAACTCCCTCAAATCCTTACGCTCGCCCATTTTTCCTGCTTCTAACACATCAATTTTGAGGACAAAATGTTCACTTGCTGCCTCATATATCCCACCCACTAACAGGTGCCGTGATGAAGAGATCATCAGTGTTAATCCTTCAGTGGTCATAATGTTATGCCTGATCGGTGTATATATACATACATGTACTCGATTTATATTGGCTTCAAAGCATTTACATAATTTTTTCAGTCATTCATAATTAATGGATAAGAATTTTTAAATAATTTTAAAGCATTTCTGGACAATTAGTTATTAACTGGAAAAACAAACATTGTGATTCCCTTTAGAAATTTCCATTATATTTCAAGATTTGATCAATTTCAATGATTTTTCTCAGGTTTGAAAAACCTTTTCATTTTTTTCATGGTCATGATTATAACAATATCAGTTACATTCATGGTTCGCAATGCCTAATCTAATTCTGACCGTTCACTCACTTTCCCAGCAGATTTTCCCGTGGTATCCGTACGTTATCAAATATCAAAATGCCATTGTCAACCCCATTCAGACCTGTGTGAAAACAAATATAAAGTAGAACAATCACATTTGGAAAACATTATTCAGGAGGGCTGTATTGCAAAATAGTGTCATCGTCTTACCCTCCTTGTGCTTCATGTCAATCGTCGTCACTCCCGCCCACATGACTCTATTCTGATCCCGGATTGGCACAATAAAACAGTGGGGACCTGAGAAAGACATCCTCTCAATAAGACACATGATTTGAGGTGTCATATATGTGCTAAAGTTTAATACTGAGTGAAAAGGTTGTGTTCACTAACTCTTAAGTATGAGCAGTGATGCTCGCATAAGTAAACAGAAGTAAAAATACAAACATTGTGTCCTCAAACTCACAGTTTATTCTCTTTATCAATACTGAGATTCAAGCTGATTCATTTTTAACACATCAATTTGTGCATAATACACAATCCTAAGCATTTTTAGATAACAAATAAACTGATGAGCACCACAAATGATTACAGACATAGTTTAAATCAGTGTCTAAATATAGACTATTGAGCAAAAACGAGGTGTTGACATGATGACCAAAACAATGTGTGGACAGGTTTGTGATGATAATGTGTATGAGTATGAACAGTCTTACCCTGAGATTCTCCGTTTATAATGAGCTGAGCAAACACAGCAGCATAGTTTCCTTTCAATGCGTTCCCGATGTACATTTTCTGAGCATCTTCGGAAGGTGTGTGAATAATAAACTCCTGCAAAACAACAATCAGAAACATTTAAAGGGGCTTTATGTAAGATTTGTCATGTACTGATCGCTTTTTTATTGCCAACGTGTGAACAGCTTGTAATGAAACTTAAGAAATGTGACCTTCCTAGGCTGTCTATGAAACCCTGACTGATTTTTATGTGAAGGACGTTTTTTCTGGGAAAATCTAAAGGATGTGATGTCTACACGAGAGACTCTTCCGTTCTATGACACATGAAATGTAAGCTTGCAATGTTCAGGATAATGCCAAAAGAGCTATTCTGTACTGTAATGTCATGTGTCGTGCATTAATTCAAACTATAGTCTCACATAGCCTGATCTGTGTAGTCTCAAATATACTACTTCATAATCAAACTATCATAACAGTGTATTTTGAATGACCTTATATGTCAATATGATACCGGTGTATTACAGACATATCCATATCACTGAGACCAGATGCTTTCTTAACTGCTGTTTTCTCACCATTGTCATTTTTGTTTTGTTATTGAGAGGAAAGCGCGCAGCACATATTTACATATTCATCTAAACGTCGCTCTCAGCTGCGTGGATGGCGTCTGTATGTTCGTTTACAGTATATCGCTGCATATTTTTAACTTCTAAGTGTGAGTATATCGGGACCTTGAGTCATGTTCAGTCTCTTGTACGTTACATGTGCATGAGCAATAAGTAGCTAGCTTTCAAAAATATATGTGCTCATTAATGTATATTTACTTCTTTCAAGTAATAAAGTATTCTCGTAAGTTTATAATATGCCATTGAAAATACATACGGGTGAGGGGTGTTGGGTGTTGCCCCTCCATCTTGAAAGTACATTAGCCAAAGAGGGACATACCCGTGAATTCAAGCTTCGCCTTTCGCGTTTTAACACTCGATGGCACCGTGTCGAATGTGGACGAGGTCGAACTGGAAGCCATGTTAATCTTGGACTAAATCGGCCACCGTAGGAGTTAAAACAAAATCGGAATTGAGAGGAACAGAAACTAATATTCACTGGATGGTCATAGACCTTTTCACCACTAGATGGGGGAAAATATCACACAGTGTAGCTTTAAAGCAGCACTAGGTAGTTTTTGCTCTCGGGGTCCCCCTACAGTTGGGAAACAGTATTGTCCTCTACTACTCTATCCTCTATTCTGATCTATTATGACCTCTGAGCTGTAAAGCTGCCAGAATAATAATAATAATAATACGCTGTTTGTTAATTGGCCAGAGGAGAACTGGCACCCCGACTGAGCCTGGTTTCTCCCAAGGTTTATTTTTCTCCATTAGGTCACCTAATGGGGTTTTGGTTTCCTTGCCACTATTGCCTCTGGCTTGGCTTGCTCAGTTGGGGACACTAAATTTTTCAAATAAACATCGAAATAAATCTAAATAATAAACTAAATTAACTAGAGATGCTCCGATCAGCATTTTTGGGGCCGATCACCGATTACCGATCACCAAGATCATGATCTGCCGATTGCCGATCACTGCCGATCACAGAATGGCAGGGGAATGGCAATCTTTTATCTATAATCTCGCAGAGTTTGCATCATTTGTAGAAATGAAACTAACTCTAAATTAACTGAGTCAAGATCTTGAAGAACCAACAAGTGTTTATTTTAGAAAATTAGATAACTTAAGGCTACTTAGGCCATCTTTCCCAAATAAATGTATATATTAAATGTATATAATTATCTCACCTAAATATTTGATCATGCAGTGCATTTTTGTTTTAAAAAACAATTTTTCAGGTAGGTCTAACATTAGTATTGAGGTAAGAAATACTAAAGACATTTAATAAAAAATCAAATGTAAATTAATATTGGTCTTCCCTGAATAAATAAAATTAGATTAATCCTTACACTTAAGGTTGCAAAAGTTAGTCATTCCAGAGCAGTGAGTGTCATAAAGGTTCATCAAACAACACAAGACAGAGAAACTCAAAACAGCAGCAGTTTATTCGACAGCTGTCACTTTAAGAGCGAACACGGATACGGTTACATGCAGTTGCACAAACGTTAACGTTCACTCGAGTCACGACGGGGTTTACGTGCATACTCGTCAAGACGGTAATTTAGTACATACATTTGGGTGTATCTGACCATTTCAGCGCAATTTGTACTCGCAAGCTTTTTGTGAGATGGCCTGTGTGTGTGTGTGTGTGTGTGTGTGTGTGTGTGTGTGTGTGTGTGTGTGTGTCTCCAGACCGTGCGCGCGAGTGCTGAGCGGTTTGAACACTGGCAAGTATGCAATAAATGCAAATGATAAACTTTAGTGACGATGCGACACTGCCTCGATTGTGCAAAGTGGCAAATCCTGTGTCAACTGTGCAGCTTGATTTTAGTGCAGATGCGATGCGCTGATGTGAAGCCATTTGAGCACTTTGAAAGGGAGAGAGAGCGCGCGCACGCGGTGCATTCACGTGCGCTGTTTGTGAACTTACATCCCACAGAAAGTTTTCAAATGACTGCGTAAGTTATTTAATATAGAAATATGAATTGTACCTCACCTTCAGCATTATAATTATTTTACCCGCGCTGGAAAGAGAATGAGACGATGTAGCTGCATATCATGCCCTAGCTCTCACGGCAGGTGCGGGTTTTATGTGTCGTCAGCATGCGATCGGTTCATGAGATCGGCCTTTTTGGAGACCGCCGATCAACCATCCCAAAGCGATTATCGACCGATCGAGATCGGTTGCCGATCGATCGGAGCACCCCTAAAATTAACCATTTAAACTAAATTACTGATCGAATTATTGATCTAAAGCCCACACTGTCACTGTATGATGGTTGAGATGGGCTGATGACATCAGCGTTTTTTCCGGAGTGGCTATGCGGCTGAATAAAATTATGCTGCATTATTTTCCTGTTTAACACTGTAAAGCTGCTTTGAAACAATCTACTTTGTGAAAAGCGCTATATAAATAAAGTTGACTTGACTTGACTTGACTACTGTCGTAAACTGCCATCCTACATCAGGGGATGCATCGCACGTGCATTTGTTGACATGACAACTATGATAGCCCTGAACACTGCAGGTGTTCACCTGTCTATGGAGTTCACATGCAGGTGTTCTGCTTGCGTCGCGTGTGAATGTCTTCATCCCAGGTACAGTGGCTTATGTTTCAGCATGTCGTATGAATATAATTTCATGGGTTTTATTTTTTTCAAACGCCAAATGATCGCGATGCTCACGTTTACAAGCCAGCGTCATTATAGTAGCCTAGTCTATTGGTTCCCGTTTTACAGAATCTATATGATACTTCAATTCAATGTTTGAGTGGTAGGTAATAACCATATAGCGTCAATATTATAATATCAAGCTACCATAGATGAATCTGCAAATTTGAAAAACGATTTGCATTATAGCTTGAGGAAAGACAAATAAACCAATATCACAGACATGTTAGGTATCCTAAAATATGATTTTGTACGTCTTATCATATGTATTTACTTGCAAGAATGTAGCCCCTCCTCCTCCAGCTCACGCCAACGAGCAAACGCTGGCCCAATGTTGATCCTCGTCCTGCCTTTAATCCGATCACTTCCTCGTTTCCTCTTTTTACTTTCCTCCGACAAAACCTTTGCTTTCTTATTTTTCTGTGCTGCTTCGGCCATGACTATAACATTCGGCAAACAAATGAGTTTGCCTCGCACGTCCGAATTTAAGGAAGTGGGGGTGGTGGTGGAAGTGACGTATATGCCGTAAAGCAGTCGAATTTTGTAGTTCTTTTTTTTCTCGGGTTACTACCCGAAACCCGAAGTTTAAAAGTACGATTAAAAACGATACAGACCCCGTCAGGCTATGGCAGACGTGTCATTCAACCTATTGTAAGTCGATGTATCATCACAAGAGGTTTGAAAATATATTATAAAGGTTGAAAAGTTACCTAGTGCTGCTTTAATGGCCATCGGTCTTGCTAATAACAATGGTTTCTGGATTCTATTACAGTATCGGCCCCTTAAAACTAAACTTTGTGTCTATTTCACAACAGTCTTCCGCAATGATATAACCCAGCTAGAAATGTCCTGAGCTCTGGGACCATTTTGACCATCTGTTTTTTCATATTTTATATGTTTATTATATCACACAACATATACTATAATATTTATCACTTTCAGAAGTGTTTTATGTAATTTCAGGGTTTTCTGTAAAATGACAAGGGGATATTGCATGTATACCACTGCATATGGTATGGGGGGGGGGGGTAATATTCCTCCATTCAGATCCATTTGAATAAATCTTGCAAACATGATACAGACAAAAATACTGGAATTTTTTCCAGTATTTTCTGGAATCTAGTGGAAACAGCCCAAACTGTCTGCAGGGTGCTAGAGCACACAGGGCCTGAGTTACACACTTTCAAAAATGAATTTATAACCAAAAAATCAAAAAGCGCCTTTGTACTTTTTCTCTTAACTGTCACGGTGAACTATAATTTGCATTGCAATCACTATTAAGCCCAGATCGTCCTGTAGACAAATGCATAGAGTAGACCTGGATATTACCTGTGTGGATTGATCATATCGGGCCTCGGTGATAATGCCTCGCACATTGCTCCCGTGACCCCTCTCAGTCATTGCAAACATCCCTGTAAACTGTAACTCCTGCAATTAAACACAGAATCATATATACATTACATCAATAACTGCAGACATGCATGTAATAAGCAAACAACACAGCAGGACTTTGGCTTGCAAACGTGTATGTGCACATCCACTGAGCGTGTTCAGAGTCTGGAGTGCACAGAATGTATTCACGACTTACTGATACGGGCAGATACCACTTCATCTTCTGCTCTGGACTGCCCAGATTATTGACAGCTCCGCCGTACAGTCCACACACAACACCGAGCTGAGGGAGACAGCAAGCAGTGACTATTCAAATGCACAACCGTAGAGTGGAATAAATGCAAATGTGAAGCATCATGCGTGCCAGCACAACATGCAAATGTGCCTCAAAACAGCTCATAATTATACTCTAAACAGTGAGCAAAGATGTCAACTGTTTTCATAGGAATTACCTTTAAGAATATAAGAATATAGTGCAAAGCTGACAAACCTTGACTCCTGTGGCCATGTCAGCGGAGCAGATGAGCTCGGTGATGCCCAAACTCTTGTTTATGAAGCCTTTTTGCTTCTCTTTTAGCTAAAAAAAGGCAAATAAGATGTGCATTACACTTACAAAACAACACACCAATGTACCGCCTACATGCTTATTTTTATATTGTATGTCTACCATGGCAACGAGCCTTTTAATACAGTACAAAGCATTGTTTTTACCAAATGACATCCTACATTTGCCATGGTAACAACTGTGTACCTGATTTTGAAGGTGTTTTCTCATGAAAGGCAGTCTTAAGATGTGATAGAGTCTCTCTGCTGTCAGGTCTCTATTCTGATCCAGGGTCAGTTCATAACTGCACGAGAACACAATGAGCTCTTGTAAATTAAACAGTGATTTAAATCGAGCCTATTGAAACAAAATGTGCACAGCCTCCATCGGGTGTGTGTGGAAGAAAAGGTGACTGTGTATTTGATTTACTCGTGCTAACTCCTTTGAATGAGTCTTGAAGAAAACACGTACCTGGTGGATTGAAACAGTTCACACTGTGAAATCGCGTCCCGAAAGGCATCTTTAATCTCCCAGAATTCTCCATCCAGATATCTGGCAAGGCTGCTGGGTTGTTTTTGATCCATGGATGACAACAACATGACTTGAGTTGCTCTCGTGTTTTTACTTTAACTGTAACTGTAACATTCCACTTCCGCGTTTGGATGATGTCACTGCGTTTCGCGGCAACACAGCCAATGCACTTTTTCATTGCCAAACAATATTAAAATATTAGATTCCTAAACTCGCAACAATACATGACTTAAAGTTAACATAATGAGTTCATATTTTTAACGCCACACACAAATTAATTGTAGGTAATTTATTAACAGTAAAAATATATATTTGAACACTTTTAGCAAAAAAGTATGGGGTTTTTGTTGGGGAGCACAAGCTTAAAGAAGTGGACAGTTTGCTATTCATATATATTAACACAGTGAAGTAGATATTACATTAATATATAATTATTTTATTGTAAAAGGTTTACGGGATTATTATAGGACTGTAAAGTGATAACCTGATGCTATGAGATGAGAGAAGTGTACAGTCCAGCTCTGCCGGATTCATAATGTCTTCTCAAGGTTAGTCCGCTCCTCCCATTCTTATCAATGGAGCCGGCCGGCGCCGGAGCAAATACACACAAATAAACTATTGGCTGCTTAAGGTCATCGTGGCCTAACAACATAACTCACTGAATACAGTTCATCTATCTATCTATCTATCTATCTATCTATCTATCTATCTATCTATCTATCTATCTATCTATCTATCTATCTATCTATCTATCTATCTATCTATCTATCTATCTATCTATCTATCTATCTATCTATCTATCTATCTATCTATCTATCTATCTATCGTCTGCCCCTCTCTCCTTGTCTATCTATCTATCTATCTATCTATCTATCTATCTATCTATCTATCTATCTATCTATCTATCTATCTATCTATCTATCTATCTATCTATCTATCTATCTATCTATCTATCTATCTATCTATCTCTGCCCCTCTCTCCTTATCTATCTATCTATCTATCTATCTATCTATCTATCTATCTATCTATCTATCTATCTATCTATCTATCTATCTATCTATCTATCTATCTATCTATCTATCTATCTATCTATCTATCTATCTCTGCCCCTCTCTCCTTATCTATCTATCTATCTATCTATCTATCTATCTATCTATCTATCTATCTATCTATCTATCTATCTATCTATCTATCTATCTATCTATCTATCTATCTATCTATCTATCTATCTATCTATCTATCTATCTATCTATCTCTGCCCCTCTCTCCTTATCTATCTATCTATCTATCTATCTATCTATCTATCTATCTATCTATCTATCTATCTATCTATCTATCTATCTATCTATCTATCTATCTATCTATCTATCTATCTATCTATCTATCTATCTATCTATCTATCTATCTATCTATCTATCTATCTCTGCCCCTCTCTCCTTATCTATCTATCTATCTATCTATCTATCTATCTATCTATCTATCTATCTATCTATCTATCTATCTATCTATCTATCTATCTATCTATCTATCTATCTATCTATCTATCTATCTATCTATCTATCTATCTATCTATCTCTGCCCCTCTCTCCTTATCTATCTATCTATCATCTATCTATCTATCTATCTATCTATCTATCTATCTATCTATCTATCTATCTATCTATCTATCTATCTATCTATCTATCTATCTATCTATCTATCTATCTATCTATCTATCTATCTATCTATCTATCTATCTATCTATCTATCTATCTATCTATCTATCTATCTATCTCTGCCCCTCTCTCCTTATCTATCTATCTATCTATCTATCTATCTATCTATCTATCTATCTATCTATCTATCTATCTATCTATCTATCTATCTATCTATCTATCTATCTATCTATCTATCTATCTCTGCCCCTCTCTCCTTATCTATCATCTATCTATCTATCTATCTATCTATCTATCTATCTATCTATCTATCTATCTATCTATCTATCTATCTATCTATCTATCTATCTATCTATCTATCTATCTATCTATCTATCTATCTATCTATCTATCCATCCGTCCGTCCGTCCGTCCATCCATTCATGTGTATGTCTGTGCATGTGTGTGTAATGTATGTGTGTGTGTGTCTATGAGGTGAGTTTGATGGGCCACGCGCAGCTCGTTGTTATTTCTGATATGACTCAAGATGCGCAGGCAAACACTTCATCTGTGAGCTCTTCTCCCAGACCAGATCCCGTGAAAGGACCGTGAGCAAGTATATACAGCACTAGGACCTGGTCTAAATCAATCGCTTTACCAACTCATAAAAATGTAACCAACGCGAGGAATCAGCCAAGCGTTTATTTTCCCGTCCAGTCTCAAAAGCGCGCGCTCGAGTTCCAGTCAGAAGATCTCCCGGCGAGAGGAAAGTGGATTTGTCTTTCTTTTCTTTTTCAAACCAGTTTAAATAAGTTAAAAACACTAGAAAACAATGTTGAGATCTCTCCTGCTTCTGGTCTCTCCTGTGCTGATGTCTGTCTGCGGCGGCGTGTGTTTCAAGTGCCCGGAGATCTGCAGATGTTCCCAGAAGAGCATCACCTGTAACAGCGCGACAGAAAACACGAAGAGCAGAACTCACAGCAGACTGTAAGCACATCTCCGTTAAAATCACTCATTACACTTAACATTTCAGAGTATAGCTATATTGGAGACCGGTGTAAGTTGTCACATGATGGTACGATATATGTATTTTCCATACAATTCTGGCTGGGGCAAGTTGTCACATATGCTTGATAGGCTATGTCATCATCCAAAATTGTGGATTGATATTTATGTACGATTTTGCATTTGTGCTCTTTCAATGTTTTTTAAGTGTTTCGTAATTGCATTACTTTTTTCATATATTCGTTTATATAGCATTCTAGATATTGAAATGATAAGGAAGACTTTTTTACTTTAAAAAAATTAATAATTAAACAAATCTAAAATCTGAATTAATAAATAGCAGGTTCTCATTATGACAACTTACCTCATGTGACTACATGCCCCGATGTGGTCGACAGGTTTTTAAATGAGCTGTATTAGGACAAAGATGGTAGAAATGTTTAATGTTTGTGTGTAATGCACACACACACACACACACACACACACACACACACACACACACACACACACACACACACACACACACACACACACACAGGTTTGTTTCGCTATCTAAATGAGGACATTCCATAGGCGTAATGGTTTTTATACTGTACATATGAAATGTCCTCATATTTCATGTTTATATCGTAATACCAGTGTAATACCCGTGTCATTATACAAATTTATGTCCTCATAAATCACAAAAACAAACACACACACACACACACACACACACACACACACACACACACACACACACACACACACACACACACACAGTCACACACACACACACACACACACACACACACACACACACACACACACACACACACACATTAGTGCTGGGGAAAAATGAATCGTGATTAATCACTGTGTATATGATTAATCACATGGATGTATATATTTATTCAAAATATGTCATATTTTTATACAAAAAATATATTTATATATAAGATAAATTATATATACATACAAATATTTCTTAAATATATAAATGTGTGTGTATTTATATATGCATAATAATTATATATTATGTAAACACAAACCTTTATTTTGGATGCGATTAATACCAATACATTTTTCCCCAGAACTAATATATATATATATATATATATATATATATATATATATATATATATATATATATATATATATATATATATATATATATATATATATATATATATATATATATATATATATATATATATATATATATATATATATATATATTGTGTGTGTGTATGTAAATAAATGTGTGTGTGTGTGTGTGTGTGTGTGTGTGTGGTATATATGCACCCAGACTTGTATACTGTATATAAATATAATAATTTATACAGATATATTATGTGAACAAAAAGTTTTATGTTAGATGATCTGATAGCACTAATATCAAGACTTCAAGGTTTGTATCTACATCAGAAATTGACTTTGACACATTCACTGGAGTAAAAATAGCCCTTATTATATGTCACTATAATTATTTGTTATAATAAAAGCTGTTCAAAAGCAGTTGCACCTCAAGTACAGGACATGATGTTCATTAGTGGTCATTAAGTTAATTATTTCTTGATTAATACGCTGAAATAACCCTAAATAGTGTGTCGGCAGTGATTCACTGTGATAATAAACCTCTTGAATATTATGAACACGTAAACCACACACCACATCTCACACACCCAAATCTCTCAAGTTGACAAGTCATCTCAATTATGGCATAATAATGTTTGTATTGTAGTACAGAATGTTAAATATGAAAACACATTTTATTTGAATGTGTGATTTGGAGTGCCATTCCCTCTTCTCAGGACAAAGGGTTTGTGTGTCTGTGTTCAGTTTTCATCTCATATTTCATTTCTAAAGGCGTGTGGATGTCTAACCAAAACATAACAACAGCCTATTGGAGATGTGCTTATCTGGCTCTGTTTCATAAATAACCATCACAAATATAGTCTAAACACATATGACCCATTTAGCTATCTGAATAGTAAATAATTAGTTATCTATTGAAACTCATTTATTATCTGCAAAATGTAAAAACAGCAGTTCTTGCCGGTCCCATGTGGTGTTTGGCATTATATGAATAGTGGCCAAAAAGTATTTGCACACTTAAGTCTCATTTTGTATTGTATTTGCTAAAGTATATTATATAATTAAGGTTGGTTCTGTGCAGTGATGCAGAGATCTTGATTCAAACTAGTTATTTTTAGCAAACCTCTAACATGACTAATGTGAGATGATTAATTTTGCTCTCAAACTATATTTATTGACAAAAGCATATTGGTTTCAGCTGAATAAAAAGCAAGATATGTATGTATTAGAAGTATGATTATTACGAGCCAACGTACCACTTTTGCACCATTTTTTAGAGTGTATTGTTGTGCTCTCTACTTGTCAATTGATAAGAAACAATATATATATTTAAATTTCATTTAGTGCATTTTGAATAAACGTTGTGTCAAGTAAATGTTCATCTCATCGGCTGCATGCAATTATATTGTTTTATGCATAATTTTGTAGTTTATCCACCCTATGTCCCTTTAAGGCAAGTCAGATCCCTTGGCTATTAAGAAAATATTGAAATTGCAACATGTCCTCCAACCAATACGCCTATATAGGTCGTTTCTCACTTCCCTGAAATACGACCCATAGGAGCGTTTACTAAAGTTGCGCCCCTATCGACAACAGGACACTTTCATTTTAATGCTTTCTTTCCTTTTATTTGCGTCATATTTCGGGTTTTGCGTAGCTCAATTGATAGAGCATTGCAAAATATAACATCATGTGATCATGCAATCATGGGTTCGATCCCAGGGAACGCATGTGCTCATAAAGTGTATATGCACTATAAAACACTGGGTAGGTTTAGGGGTGGGTGAAGTTGTTAATAAAAAAAGATTTTTGCTAAATGGAAATATGACAAATGGTGATAAAAAAAGTCCACACATTGCATTTAAATGAACACGCATTTTGATTGCTAACGACAGTCATACGTCATGACGACAGACGAAACACGACACTGTCATTATTTTTACGCCAGCTAGAGGTCGCATGACTTTAAAATGTAAATAAAGGTTGTAAATAAGGTGCTTGAAAAACGACCTATAGAGTCGTTTTTTAAGCATCTACAGCTCCATCTGCTTGTATGAGGAAAGGCTGAAATCTCCAGAACTATTTTTGCTATAATTGTATTTTAAAAATATCTTTCAAATCAGCCCAGCCTATACTCTAAAAAAAAAAAATGGTGCTATACGGCACTAAAAAGTGGTTCTTGGCTCGTAATCATAGGGGAAACACTTTTGGTGCTATATAGCAACATATCTTAACAGGTTCTGTATATGGTAGCGGTGCTATGTAGTCATCCCAAAGAACCACTGAATCACCAAGATTTGATGCTATATAGCACTTAAAGTGGTTCCCCTATGATCAAAAGCCAAAGATCCACTTTTAGGGCTGTATAGCACCAAATCTTGGTTCTTCAAAAACAGTCCCTATTTTTAAAATTGTTTTAGTGTTATAATATTTGTGTAATAAAATTTGAATAAAGGTTGAAGATGTCAATTTTCCTATATAGGAACATTGACATCTTTACCCTTTATTCAAATATTATTACAAATTTGTTAAAGAATTTGTGATTGTTTTATGTATTGTTGAGCTTGGAGTCAATTGGTTTTTTTTTTGTGATAATGCAATGAAAAATGTGCGGATGTTATTTTTGGTCAGGCCAAATAAATTATGAACACATGCAAAAAACAAGCGAGAACCAACAAAATATTAATAACGAAGTCAATGTATGCTTTATGCATTTTTTATTTGCATAGTAAAACAAGACCTGCAGCTTTGTCATTTGTTTTGTCAAATAATGTTGTGTTTTGTTCATATTTAGAATATTTAAAAAATATAAAATATGCATGGTCATTGAAAACAAATATCCCCTCCGGACATCACTTTTGGCCACTACTGTCATTCGTTTTTTCACAAATAACACTAAAAAACTGTATGAAAAAAGGCCTCTATCAAAACGGTGACTGCCTAACAGGAAATTTCCTAGTTGCAATTTCTCCCATTCAGTTTTCTAGCTCATCCAGCATGCTAGAATGATCACAATAACCTCTCATAGTTTCTTTTGGCTGTGAATACACTAACAGGCCTGTTAGCAGATGTTAAGGAGCAGTTGTGATGCGCTATTCGCTTCTCATTATAGTCCTGCTTACGCATAACACCTCTACCTTTTCTGAAAAAAAGCAATGGGGGAGTTGTTGACATGTGACAAGCTGGAGAAAAGTACTCTGAAATAGACAGGTCAAGTAGTTTTGTCTGACTGACGGGTCTCGGTTTGCCATCGCGCCCGCTGAGCTGAACGCGTTAAAAGAGTCTGCTTAATGTCCTTGAGGCCTTGAAATCATCTTCTTCCTCTACTGAAACCTTGAGCCCTGATAAGAGTTGCATGCAATCAAGGACATGAGATAAATGAATAATGTCCTTAAAAGTAAGGAAAAGCATTCAGAACTGTACTATAATCACCCACCCACTTCATTTCTGCTTGTTTCGTCATTTGTTTATGTTCTTAATTCCACCGGGTTTGAGGCAAATATGAGGCAGATATAACCGACACAGTTTTGGATGTATTTTTACAGTGGCTCCAAAAATTATTTGGATACGTAAGACACACTCAAAAATGGCATTACACTCTAAAAAATGCTGGGATAAAAACAACCCAAGTTGGGTTGAAAATGGACTAACCCAGCGATTGGGTTGTTTTAAGCAAACATTTAACCCAACCGCTGGGTTAAAATGACCCATTCACTGGGTTAAAACAACCCATTTGCCGGGTTAGTCCATTTTCAACCCACACTAGTTAAAATACCCTGGATTTTCACATTTTAAATAATAATAATATTTTATATTATATTGAATTTACTTTATTCCAGTTAAACAAGACTTTTATTTTGGCAGGTTGTAGTGAAGGGCTTTGACTCTGAATGGTAGAATATTTTTTAATTTGATTAATTGTACAGCTTTGTTTGTGATTTATTAAACCAAAACTGGCAAAAACAAATCCATTCAATCTGCATTATGCAGTAAACTCCACCATCGGTTCCATCCAGGGTTTCCATAAAAATATAGAGCCCTACATTAGCCGCTACAGGACAAATTATTCACTGATGCTTAAAGGGATAGTTCACCCAAAAATGAAAATGATCCCATGATTTACTCCCCCTCAAGCCATCCTAGGTGTATAGGACGTATTTCAGCCCAACACAATCGGAGTTATATCAAGAAATATCCTGGCTCTTCCCAGCTTTATAATGGGAGTGAATGATACCTGAGATTTTGAAGCCCAAAAAAGTAATCCACACGGCTCCAGTGGGTTAATAAAGGCCTTCTGAAGTGAAGCCATGCATTTGTGTAAGAAAAATATCCATATTTAAAACTTTATAAACTAAAATCATGGCTTCCAGAAACGGGTGTACGTGAGTCTAGTTCGGCGGAAGAGTGACCTCTGACCCAACGCATGACGTATTGATGAACGCAGAAGCAGAGGATCACAAATTAGAAGTCTAAAACGAGAATTTGTAAAGAGAAATGTGGGAGGAGCTTGAGTTTGTTGCCCAGTCCTATTTGTCTGAACTACAAGAGAAGCGCGTCTACTCTCAACTAAGCTTACGATACTCCTACGTCATGTGTCGGGTCAGAGGTCACTCTTCCGCCGGAACTGTACGGCCATTAACAGAAGCCATGATTATAGTTTATAAAGTTATAAAAAAATTGATATTTTTCTTACATAAAGCATCGCTTCGCTTCAGAAGGCCTTTTGTGGCAAGCAGGACGTGGCAGAGAGCCGTGAGAATCGGCCTCGAGTTTCTCACAGAGGAGCTTTGGAAGCATAAAAGGAGGAGTGAAGGACGAGAGAGGACCAGGCCTGAACTTTACGTTGTTTTTGTTTATGTTTGATTATGTGTGTGGAGCTGCCGCTTTTACTTCACATAATAACATACCTCATTACACCTTTATTAAAGGATTAGTTCGCTTCAAAATGAAAATTTCCTGATATTTTACTCACCCCCATCTCATCCAAGATGTTCATGTCTTTCTTTCTTCAGTCGAAAAGAAAATACGTTTTTGAGGAAAACATTCCAGGATTTTTCTCCATGTAATGGACTTCAATGGCAACCAACGGTTGAAGGTCCAAATCAATGCAGTTTCAAAGGAAGGGCTTCAGAGGCTCTGCCCGATCCCAGACGAGGAATAGGGTCTTATCTAGTGGCGCGCCACGGATTGCGCAATCACGTCGGAAAGGTCACGCTAGACGTAGTCAGAAGTACCACCTCAAGACTAATACAAACGCCCTTTCCCAAAAAACACCATCTCCAACTTCAAAATCGTCCGACATCGTTTTATATTAGTCTTCGCACGAGCGCTTTGTAAACACAGGGGCGGCACTTCCGCCTACGTCTAGCGTGACCTTTCCGACGTGATTGCGCAATCCTTGGCACGTCTCAGAGCAGCGCAAGTTGAGCAATTCAGGATCGTTAAAATAGGGTCCTTAATCTCACGACTCTGACATCAACCCCCGGTTTCACAGACTTCAGTCTAGTCTCAGACTAAAGTGCATGTTTGAGCTGTTTCAACTGAAAGCAACTTGCACTGATGTATCTTAAAATATGACAGTGCCATTGATTTGTCTCAAGATGCACACCAGTAATGTTTTTTCTAAGGCACGTTTATAAAATATACTCAAATGTCCTAACCATAGACTGTAAAAAAATATGGACGTAGTGTCCGTGACCTCAACCATAGGATTCTAAAGAGCAGTTTTGAAGTGTAAAGTAGGTACGAGCTGGCCGTTGCCGTCTTGGCAGCGCGTCATCGTGCGTCACTCCCTAATAATAGAAAATGGGCAAAATGGACGTGGGCGGAGCCGAGGTGACGCGATGACTAACAGATAGCAGACAAATGGCAATCCACCTGTCACTCAAAGTGGCCACGCCCTTAATTATGCAGAACTTTAAGGCTTTATATAATGTAAACGAATTGGTTATAAAAAAAAATCACCCCCCTCACAGTCGTCATGAAGGGCAAAATTAGCCGTATAGACCAAAACCAATTTGTGCCAGACTGTAAACATGTTTTATTCTGCTGTAAAGTTGGTCATTTTAACATGGGGCTCAATGAGATTCTGCTCCTTCTGGAGCCTGTCTCTAGTGGCCAGTCGATGAATTGCAGTTTATGTCACTTCCATATTGGCTTCAAGAGAAACTGCGGGAGGTTGCCGCTTGGCCCTAACTGAACTGAGGCCTAATCCTGGCTTAATCTAAGCCCTGTCTGTGAAACCAGGCCTATAACTCGCAATTGTGACTTTATATCACTCCAAAAAAAGTCAGAATTGTGAGATATATACTCGCAATTGCAAGAAAAAAGTCAGAGGTGCGAGTTTATATCTCAATATTCTGACATTATATCTCGCAATTGCTACTTTATATCACGCAATCGTGAGGAAAAAAAGTAAATTATCTTTAAAGGGGTGGTTCCGTGGTTTTTTTCTAGGCTTGGTTGTGTTTATGGGGCGCAGTATAACATGTCTTAATGCTTCTTTTTTTTTAAAAAGCCATATTTTTCTTATATTTTACCTTTATTCCACACCACTGTCTCCACTGTCCTTTGAACGGCTCGTTTGCTTCCTGCTTCTGTGAAGCCAATCCCTCCGAAAAACGCAATGGTCTTAGATTGGTTAGATGGCTAAATGTAGTTTGTAGTTCTGCAACAGCTCTCTCTCTTTCGTAATGACGGCGACGTGGCCTCACCCACTTTGTTGCGTGTTCGCGGGGGCAGTGTTTATGTTAAAAGCAAGGGTTTATGATGTCACCAACCCGGGAAGAAGCTTGTTGTAGTTCAAACCGGCCGTTTTTGTAGGCATTAAACTGCCATAACTTTAAAAGACAATATCTCCGTTTGCATTGAACTTTCAGCGCTGTAACTTTGCAGATACTGTTTATGCTCAAGCAGCAACATTACACACTAACTAAAGTTAAAAAAGTGAAATCGCATGCAACCACCCCTTTTAAACATTTTTACTCCGTTACGGAAACAAGCTTCCATAGGTTTTCTCAGACGTGTTGAACCATTGTGGTTCCCCAAAGAACTTTTCAAGTGAACAGTTCTTAAAAAAAATTATTTTCTTCTTAGTGTGAAGAACATTTTTAATAATCTAAAGAACCTTTTTCCATTATAAAGAACCTTTTGTGCAAAGATTGTTGGAAAATTCCAAGGCTCTTCATGGAATCATCAGTCGATAAAGAACCTTTAAGAACTTTTTTCATTTTAAAACGAGTGTAGGTAGGAGTTTGTTCGGACCCTTCCTTCAAAAATACCATTAAATATCAAATCAAATGGCATTCAATGATTAGCAATCTTTTCAGGATAAATAAATAAAAAGCATACTTTTTTTTTTAGCACATAAACATGCTTTGAAGCTTCTGTATGCATGTCCAAAGACTCATTTCTAGTAGCTTTGATGATCGATGTTGTGAGCTCCGCACAGAGGCTGGGAAAGATGACCACCTCCTCTCCAACTGAACGGAGAGGCATACGAGCGCTAACAAGAGTCGGGCGGTAACTCCACACTCACATCATTAGACCTGCACTGGTAGAGATGAATCAAGCAGCGCTTCACAATTACAAACTCTGAGAGCACTGTGACCTCCTCTCAAAAACAAAACGAAGTGATAATTATCCGAGTGCAAAGGTTCCAAACTCTTAAATGAAACTCGACCTAGCCATGTAAAGACATAATGTGGTGTAATTACTTGCAATTTGCATGGTTATTTTTAGCAGTGCATTGGAAAATTTAATTGTTGTTTTGATAATTAAGGGTGAAATTAATGTTGCAGCAAATAATACTGACAGGGACTCAAAATACTAGCTAGGACTAACACAACTTGAATTTGGAATAGCAGCACTACTATTTTTTTTAAATATAACTATATGACCGAAATGGGGCACGGTACTGTTCTGAGTACAGGGTTAAAGGAAGGTCATTTGTCTTCGCTTGAGATTTTGGTCCTTGCTAAGTGAGCTTTTATCTGCTCTGTCTCAGAGTGGAAGTGCTTTGCTGACGTAAAACTTCCTTGAGACTTATCAAACATTTTAACAATCTGTTCAAGCTCTTTTATTTTAACCTAATTTTCCACAGAATATCATTTTTTTATTCCAGGATGCATGAAAATGTTTTTTTTACTAGTGCTGTCAATCGATTAAAAACAAACAAACAAATTAATCACATTTTTTCTGTAATTAATCATGATTAAAAACAACAGTTTTTTTATTTTGTATATTGTAATAATTTCAGTTACTTTCCAGAAACTACTTAAAGATTGTTGATATTTGTTGTAATTACATATTTTTATGAATGAAGGCCAGTTGCAGATACAGATGTCTCTATGAAAAATATATATTTTTAAACATTAATGATAGACATTCAACATTACAGTATAATTGAAAGCTATATCAAATATTTGGCTTTTAATTTAAGTGAACCCATTATAATAAATGTCATATTTACCTGTGCCCTTCCTACCTTAAATCTACAATTTTCTCTGTTACCATTGTTCTTTGATTAACATTAATGACAGATATCACAGCAACTGGTTTATTAGGCTACTGTGACTTTAAGATCTGCCGCTGACGAACATGACGAACAAGGCGCATTATTGGTGCGTTGCTATGTTGAAGAACTGAAAACGACTGCTCCATTGACCAACAAAAACCTGCTCTGAAATCAATAGCACAGTATTTGTGTTATATTTAAAGGGTTAGTAATATATGCACCTATAGGCTAGTGGCTTTTAAAGGGAATAGGAGATGAGACTCTGAGACATGAAGCCAGAGCTTTCCCTATCCGGTCTTTTTTCCCCTCGTCTCAAGAAATATCTGCGTACACACGAAACCACTGAAACCGACTCAAAACAATGTAGTATACATGCCTGGCCAGTGTGTGGCGCTGTAATTCTGCCACAGAAATACTAAAAACGGAGAAGAAGAGTTGTGGCTAGAAGGGGTAGAGCGATGGTAGGAAGTGAGGCAAAATCACGATAAAATATCTCACGAATCTCACGATAAAATAATAAATAAATGTGCTACTTACCAGATTGTGTTTTATTAATGCCTACCCCAACCCTAAACCTACCCTTACAATAATGCAAATACAGTAATTAAACAATACTGATGTGCGCATGCCCAGTGGCCTGTAGTTGTATCCCTTCTAGTCTTTACCGCGCGGGACGTGGTGTGATGATATCACCGTTTCACAAAATATACGGATTGGCTGTACACACGAAAACGTAAGGGTGTCTGTTTCAGATTTATCCACTCTGGGACCCGGTTGAAAAAATACTGGTTTCAGGCTCCCAAAACGCCGGATCCGTCTGGACGAAACGCTGAAACGATACAAAATTTGATACAGCTAAACACGTCTCCATGTGGACGAATGTGATTGGTTTATGGCACGTTACACCCCAAACACACCCATGACTCATTAAGAGACTAGGTACAACCCTTTTAGACCACACCGACCGCTTTTTTCCGTCGTTAAACTAGCAAAAGTGGATTCGGACACACCCTAAGTGCGCCATGAGCTTCAGACCATGCGCTCAGATTGTTAAAATAGGGACATTAAAGTTAATTTAAGAAGTTATTTAATTAATTTAAGACTGCTCTTATGAGAATGCTCGACAAAGCTGGTAATTTGGCATAAATCTGTGTGTTATATTGCTTGTTGAAGAGCGAAAGAGAACTTGATTCTGGCGCGTCTTTCTGTGCGTCGCGTGCAGTGTTGGGCACGTTACTTTAAAAAATAATTAGTTATAGTTACTAGTTACTTCTTACAAATAGTAACTGAGTTAGTAACTGAGTTACATCATTATAAAAGTAACTAATTACTAGGGAAAGTAACTGTGTTACTTTTTTTTTTTTTTTTCAAATGTTCAAATATGTCAAATAACTTGGATGGCCCCAATATTAGATATGTTAAATGAATGAATTGGACACGAAATAGAATAAATTATTATTATAAAACATTGTACATTAATGTACACTATTGTAATGTTGCTGTGGGAAAATGTGAGAGACACCTATCCAATTCAATACATTATTGTAAATATTATCAGTAGACCTACTATAGTGTAAATATTGTGTAAATATTATCAGTACTATACTACTCCTTTGGTAGTGGAGCTCACGTTATCACCTGGGTTTTTAGCCAATATTTTGTGGGGGCATGTGATGATGTGAGGTGCTTCATTAGATTAGAATTACTTGCCAATGACGTGGAGAGACTCTTTCTTCCTGGGCATAAGTTACACGTTACATAAACATTCTTTCTTTTCACCTCAACGAGGGAAAAGTAGTGCTTATACTTCCGGTTTGCGAAAGCTACCTTTGAAGTCGTTGGACTTGCCATCGCTCTGACTCCACCTGGTCGTTGGTGTGTGACTGTGCATATGCGTGTGTGTGTGTATGTGTGTCATAGGTGTGTGTGTGTGTGTGTGAACTCAACCTATCAACCTCAACCTTGTCTCCCACCCACCAATCATGATCAGTTATGTGTACCAAAACACGCATGGCATGCACGCCCGCACACACACCAAACCAAAAAGAGAAGAAAAAAAAACGTTGCAGGTCCGACCTGTTCGGATGAAAACCGCTTCAGTGAGCTCAATTATAGTAATGCCGCATTTTATTCTCTGTAACTTTTTTCGCGTGTGTGTCACATAGTCAGGACATTCACAAAAAATCGTGCTTGAATGGTTCAAAAGCATTTGCATGAATAAAAGCGTGATCATATGATGTAACGCTAGCCAAAGGATGACAGAAACATGGATGCTGCGTTAATTGCGTTACATATTTTTAATAGGTGTTATTAGCGTTAACACGCTAATATTGACAGCGCTAGTTTTTACACTTTCTAAAGAAAATGCGATTTGCTAAGGAATAGATGTTGCTCTGTGGGGGCTTTTCAGGATCAGGGGTTTATTCAGGTTTATTCACATTGTGACTTGGTGTGAAATTATTATTCATTCGTCCTGTGCATCTCGATTTCAGATTTTTGAATCACATCTCTCTGAGAACCATCAGCAGTCGCAGTTTCGACCGCCTGAGAGGAGTAAAAAGAATGTGAGTAGTCATCGTTTTTTTTAAAACAATGTTGAGAGATAACCAGATGTTTAGCATGTCCACTGAAGGGAAATGCCATCCATCATCACTCCCCGCCGAGCAACAGGCTCATCTCCACATCATGTGACCTGTGAAGAGAATCTTTGATATTCACTCCCTTTTTCAGAACATGCCAATTTTTCCCAGCAGCTCTTTGAAAAGGCTCAGTACATCCAAGTTAGGAGGAACAGTTTGAACGCCTGCACAGAATAGATTATTCTTTGGCTGAATAGCATGCAGTATTTTGTCTGTGACAGTTTTAATATCACACAATATAAAGAATCTTTCTCTCTCTGGATTGGATTTCTGTGTCAAAAAGAAGCATTTCTATCCCTAGGAATGGCCTCAGAAAAGATTATATGGGGCTTGCATTGAAAAATTCAGTAACACTTTATTTTACAGTGTCACATTTGTTACATGTACTTACCATAGTAATAACAATAAAGGATGCATAATTACATGCAACTAACCCTAACCCTATAAGAACATGTAGTTCATAGTACTTAAATATATAATTACACTGTAACAATGACACCTTCAAATAAAGTGTAACCAAAAATTCATTCAAACCTTTATAAATCTTTTTCAATCTAAAATGCAAAACGTTATAATGAAACCACAACATGAATTAAAATGTGAAAAATGCAATGCAATTAGACATGTTTAGACACTCTAAAAAATGCTGGGTTAAAAACAACCCAAGTTGTATTGCATGCATTGAATTAATCAAATGTGTCAAATCGATTAAAAAAATTAACTAATGAATCAAAAAAAGAAATCTGTTATTAATCACGATTAAAAACATGGAGGTTTTTTTATATTTTATATTGGAATATTTCACAGTTACTCTCCAAATTAATGTAGACACAATATTTTTCAAATATTTGTTATCTTTTTATGAATGTAGGCTGATACTAATACTGCTACTGATGTCTCTATGAAAATATTTTTTTTAACATTATTGATAGACATTCAACATTACAGTATAATTGAAAGCTGTATCAATTTCAAAATGTATTAGGCTTATAAATAATAACAACTTTTACATTTAAGTGAACTTTAAGTGAACAATCTTCACATAAACCCATTATAATAAATGTAATTTACCTGTATAACGACATTTTAATTGTTAAAAAATATTTTTATTTCAATATTAATAATAATAAGAAAATGTGGTACATTTCAAATTATATTCAAAAATGTACATGCATGCTCTGTAGGCTTCATCCATCCAAGTTTCTGATGGTGCATGATTGATTTATTCAGTTTTACAAGCAGAAATAAATGCATTCTTTTCATTGACCTGCTGTTGTTTTTTCACCCAGAGAAATCGCCCAGAGCATATCATTGGAGACCATAGAGACGGAAGCATTCAACAGCCTTCTGAATCTCTCAGAAATGTAAGAAACCACTCGAGGAACAATGAAAGTGATTCATGGACTTGATTTAATTAAGTCTTAATGATTGTATTTAATTACTCAGTCAGTAATTATAACCGACTGGAAAGAGAATCTTCTCTCGCAGAGTCTTTTCATAGTAATGTGTCAATTGTTTGTGATTTCTCATGCAAGAATTTGTATCACAGCTCAATCCAGAACACACGGAGCCTGGTTCACATCCACCGGCGAGCGTTCAACCACCTTCCCAAGCTGAGATATCTGTAAGCAGCACATATTCTTCATCTTCATCTCTGTGTTTCTACAGCTATCATATTTGAACTCTTTCCCTGCCAGCATTTTTTTTTTTTTAAAGTGTTTTTGATCATTTCCCAGAATATTTTGTTGTGCACTGTAAACCTGAATAAGTTGGCAAAACTCAAAAACATTGAGGCAATCGGTTACATCAATTTTTTAAAATTAAGTTTATGTAATATATATAATGTAAATAAGCAGAACTTTTTTTTTTACTCATAGATTTTAATTGCTCTTAACTTCAAATATTTGAGTAAGCTAATTCATACATTAAAATTTAAATGATCAACTTAAATATTTTTAGTCGTGGAAACTTGGCTAGCTTTAACTAGCTAATTCAATAAATGCTACCTTGCTAATTGATAACACAATGCTTTGATAGCATTAGCATACCCCAAAAAAACAACATAACAGAAACTCTTCTAAACTAACATAACAAACATTAAACACTACTAAATCTCCCACTTAACGTTAATCTTGCACACAAAAAACATTATATAACACTTAATTGTGGCATTTACTGTCCCTTTTGAGTGTCATAGCAAAGCATGCTGGGAAATATAAACCCCAGCCCAGTTTTGGTTAAATTTAAGTTTGCCTAAATTAAAAGAAACAAGTTCATCAAACAATGAAACTAATCAGATTGCTTAAAATGTGTCAGTTTTGTGAACTCAAAAGAAAAGGAAAGTTCTAAATACTCATAAAAGTTCATTTGATTGAACTCATTTGTTTAATTTGAGTTGGCTCTACTCAAACCAATTCATTTTTTTGAGTCTTAGGGTTTACAGTGATCTGAACATATCAAAGAAAGAACAGACCCTCTGTTTTAAAAGCCAGGACACACCAACTCGACGTCAAAGAAGTAGCAGCAACAAAAGCCGACGGCGTTGTCGGATCTCGTCAGCCGCGTCTGGGCCAAAAGCTGCACTTGAACACACGAGAGATCTACAGCCGGCTGTCAGCTAGCATACACGCCGTTCTGCGCCAGTGTGTAAAAGAGATAACTCACTATTTCTGCAGATATATTCATCTATATTCATCATTCAAAAGGGAAAGCAACGATACACAATCTGTAAACAAATTAGCACACGCTTACCTTTTTGAATATCATCCTGCTGAACACTTTCTTTATTCCACTCCGCTCATGTTAATATTAAAATATTCACTCAAGAACACTCAGTAATGTGACGTAAGAATAGAACAGCCTTCTATCTGTACCGTTTTGACTTCTTTGCTATTATTCTCGTACATTGACTAATTCGCTAAACTGAACAGCCGATCAGAGTTCTCTCTCTCACAAACGGCCTGACGCCGATTATACATGTTGACCCTTTAAATGTCACCCCCCTTTTTCAGAATACACATGAAAATGCACTATCCAAACTTAAAGGGCTGTAATTCAAGAATGCTTTGGAATATAGACCAAAGTTTGGTCTAAGCAATTCCAAATTTGAAAGTATGAAAAAGTTATGGAAGTTTAAATTTACTGTAAATGAAAAATACTGAACTAAATATTTTTTATTTCATATAAAATATATATTTTACAAAACAAATGTTCCTCGAAAATTACTATAAAATCAAAGCCATATGTCTAACCAAGTTGTGTTCCAAATTTGAAGTTGATATCACAAAAATTGAAGTTCCCATGAGATTTTGTTTAGGCGCTATACCAAAAATAGCCACTGGGTGTCATTCAAATTCCATTGATTGTTTTTTTTATGCATTTTCCTGTACATTTCTGTCCAAATATCACTTCCATCACAAAACAGTCACCAAATATGGACCCTTGAGACTCAGACCTTTCCGACAATATGTGTTTTGTCAAGATTGGAAAAGATTTTGATTATAAAGTAGTTAAAATAATTGTTGTAATATGAAACATGACAACGCCCACTAGGGGAGGAGCCCGCTAGAATAATTTAGAGTAACGTTTCCATGGTTAATTTTGAGTTTGTAAGCTTTCCAATAATACCTAATTTATGATAATTACTTAAATATTTTATAAGAAAAAAATGCAATCAAAAAAAGAGCACCAGGCGTCCCACCTGTGGGACGGTGACAGTTAAGGATTAAACAAAAAAACAAACAAAAAAGTTAATCGATAACGAATTGTGATTGGAATGTAATTTTTTTTTCCTCCAAAATATACTATGATGCGATTGGCTACCTTTGATTAGGCTATTCACGTGACAGAAGACTGCTACTCGCTTTTATATGATCACCTAGCAAAGATAAAGAAGAAATACAGGATAATAAGTCAGGACACTAAAAATAGAGCTGAAATACGGAACTGTCTCTGGAAAAACGGGACGTCTGGTCACCCTATTAATACTAAACTGATGAATTGGGATCTTTCCTGAGAGCCCAATCATCTTTGAGTGTTAACAAAACAAGCTAATGCTACTTACGCATTACATTTTCTGCTGAGGAGCTGAGATGGGGTCCCGGCCATTCCAGCAGAGGTACAGGGGTTGTGGCAATGGGACGTGATATTTTCATTCCCTACTTTAAAGGGATAGTTCACCCAAAAATGAAAATTAGCTCATGATTTACTCACCTCTTCCAAGCTTTATAATGGCAGTGATTGGCCAGTTCTGTATTGAAGTCCATAAAAGTGCATCTATCCATCATATAACTGCTCCACACGGCTCCGGGGGGGAATTTTAAAAATATCCATATTTAAAATTTTAAACAACTAAAATAACTAGCTTCCGATAAACGGCCTACGCAAGTCGACTTACAGCAAAAGAATAACCCCTGACGAGACGTATTATGCAGGTTAGGAGCATCGCAAGCTTTGACCCCGACAAACTCAAGCTCCTCTTCTCTTATATTTTATAATCCTCCAACATTTCTCTTTAAAAATTCTCGTTTTAGCCTCCTAATTCATAACCGGTGTTTTATTTTGCTCTGCCCTCTGCGCTTCCACTTTCCCCGGTACGTCATGCGTCAGGTCAGGAGTTACTCTTTCGCTGTAAATCAATGCATGGCAGTCTGTCCGGAGCTAGTTATTTTAGTTTATAAAGGTTTAAATATGGATATTTTTCTTACACAAACGCATCACATCACTTCAGAAGGCCTTTATTAACCCCCCGGAGCCGTGTGGAGCAGTTATATGATGGATAGATGCACCTTTATGGATTTCAAAAACAACATAACCATTCACTGCCATTGTAAAGCTTTGAAGAGCCTGGGCATTTTTTTATATAACTCCAATTGTATTCGTCTGAAAGAAGAATGTCATATACACCAAGGATGACTTGAGGGTGAGTAAATCATGGGCTAATTTTCATATTTGGGTGAACTATCCCTTTAAGGGAACGGGGGTTACTTTAGTAACTAAGACGTTCCCTATAAGTCAGTCACATTTGACGTTACATCAGATCTGAACCAGGGTGTTTACCAGTGTCTGGATTCGTGTACACGATACACTGATTCACATGCTCGGGAGATGATTGAGACACACCTGTGTTTTGTTGGTTACGTTTTCTTGCACAGGTCAAGACCCAATTCCTCTTGCTTTGTATTCCTACAGGAGCATTTCCAACACTGGCATAAGTGTATTCCCTGACATGACCTCCATCTTCTCCCTGGAGCCCTATTTCACACTGTGAGTTTACCCTGCGGATTCGTCTGTGAGTGAGAGCGAATGATGGAAAGTAATAGTGAAGCTATAATGCGGGCACGCTACCGTCTGTTATCCTTTTCAAGCTGACAGAAAATGGGGTGTTTTGAAAGAGACAGATATACACTCTTTCAGAGACCGATGAGTAAGATCACTGGATAAGAAAAGCACAGGTGTATTAGATTAGGAGACTAATAGGTTTTTGTCCATGAGTTTTGTTTTTGCAACTTATTGTTGAAAATACTAAAGTAGTTTTGTTCTTTTTTTAGGGATATTTGTGATAACCTCAACCTGCGTTCAGTCCCATCAAATGCTTTCAGCGGAATGACGAGTGAATTCACCACAATGTGAGTATCTCACACTATGGCTGTGATCTACACACACCAGAAATTCAGGAATTGTCAGCTGAACCTGCTGTAAAATATTAGCTTGAAGCACCACCTGAAATTTTAAGTACATTTTTCAATAATTTAACAACTCGTTCGCATGTTTAGGGTTTTCCGATGCTGGTAAATGGTCACATGACATGCAGGCACACTACTGTTTAAAGGTTGGGGTCAGTAAGAAATTAATACTTTTATTCAGCAAGGATACATTAAAATCAAAAGTGACAGTAACATTTATAACGCTACAGAACATTATATTTCTAGTAAATACGGTTCTTTTGAATTTTCCATACATCAAATATCAAAAACCTGAAAAAATGGTTTCCACAAAAATGTGACTGTGTTTAACATAGCAAATGTTTCTTGATTGGCAAATCAGCGAATTAGAAGGATTTCTGAAGGATCATGTGATCCTTAGTCAACTAAAATCTAAAAATAAGAACAAATAAATAAAATAGAACAAATGAAACAGTATTTTAGGTTTGTTGGTCTATCAGTAGTTTTCAAGTAAGAAATACTACCTGGGGAAATTGAATAAAGTAATCAAATGTAAAATAACAGTGCTTGGAAAAACCCTTATTAAAGATACTAAAGTTACTCAGTCAAGAGCAGTTGATTTTATCTTTGTCTTTTGTTGTTTGAATTAACATTAAAGGGATAGTTCATGCACAAAGGACAATTCTGTCATCATTTACTCACCCTCATGTTTTTCCAAACCTGTATGAGTTTCTTTCTTCTGCTGAACACATATAGAAGGTATTTTGAAGAATTTTTGTAACCAACTAATTGTTATTCCCTACTATTGAAGTCAATGAGTCATTGACATTCACATTCTTCAAAATATCTTCTTCTGTGTTTAACAGAACAAAGAAACTCATACAAGTTTGGAACAACTTAAGGGTGAGTAAATGATGACACAATTTTCAACTAAACCTTTAACGACGTACTCAGAAGCATGTTTATGCTACTGTCACTTTAAGAACTAATACACGGATTCGGTATTACACATCCGTCCCTTGGGTCATTTTGACCTGAAATTAATTTTTGAAAAAAGTGTTCACTGGAGTGGTCCAAGAACTTAGGACTTTTGTTGCACTTAAAGGTGCAGTATGTACGATTTTTGGATTAAAATATCCTAAAACCACTAGATATATTTATATATATATATATATTGTTATATATTTTGTTGACTTGTGTACGTACACTATCCCAAATGTTTCCAAGAATGTTTAAATCTAGAGAAATAAGCCATTTTAACCAGGATCATCATTGACATCATACACACGTTACCCTCGATTTCCAGATTTATTTTGTAGAAACCATGGAAACACCAAAGACGCTTTAATATAGTATATGTTTTATTAGACAAGGGAACAACTGTTTGGATACATGTATAGACAGAAAACGAATTACTGTACAGTAATACAGCATTTTCTCCATCACACAATATGTTTTCAAATGAAATGGTGTTTTATTAACAAGGTTCGGGAGAAGCACGTTCAGATAATTGACACAGGTGGAGAGCACTCAGCCAATCAACAATAGAGTTGTATATATACGCAGCAGTCCTACCTCCGTTTGTTGACCATTATCAGCAACCCTCCACCACCCCTTCTCCACACTTTTTACTCGAAACCACTTACATTTACGGGGGTACTCTGGGTTCGGCCCTAAATCCGAGCTCGGAGCCCTCCCCACGGACAACACGCCAAATACGCATTAAATTACTCTCTATAAATTATATGTAAGTGCGAACTCGTGAATTGCATACCATTTAGTAACACAAGCCATCCAGCATTTATTAATATAATATTGTAATATCGATCTAGCTCACTGCTGTGTGCAACTAGTGTCTTATAGCAGCGTTAACATTATAACATCATTTTCAACACACTCAAATGTATCTAATATGATCAACAACGCTGCGTTACCACACATATTCATGAGCGGAAGAGGTGAAGACGACTACTCCCATGATTCCGTGCTCAATCTCGGCGTCATCAAGCTATGCCTTTGTTTTGAATAGGCGACCTCTAGCGGCGAAAAACTACATATTGTACCTTTAAACCATGAATACACAAACAATTTGACTGGATTTGAGGAATTTATGTGGTTGACATTTTAAAAAGTAACAAATCGGTCCCAAAATGACCCCCTTAGGAATGACTGGAATGTGAGGAATGCTTCAGTATACATAGAAAACCCTAAAAGAAGCTCAAAAAATTATTCTTTAATGTCTACATGAGTATCTGAATGCATACTGAAGAAATAAACTGAAGAACTGCTTTTAGGACCCAGCGGAACAGCTCATTTGCTCCATATAGAGCTGTAAGGCCATCTAGTGGCAAGAGTCATGAAATATCAAGTTATATTATTATTTTTCCACAAGTGGTCAGCAGAGACACCCAACGTGAGATATTCTGAGCTGAATTAACAAGGCTATGCATGAAATGTTGAGTTATTTTGAATTTAAGTTGAAAGAATGTGAAGAATGTGCTTAAATTATATTATTTTTTGATAAAATCTAGTAATTTCAAGGTAAATTAAATAAAAAATCTCCCCCCAAAAAACTTGCATTAAAATAGATTTGTTTTAATAAAAATGAAATGATATAAGCTTTTTAGACCAAAAAATAAAAAAAGTATAATTTTAGTGCTTCGGCTCATTTTGACCCACGACGGACTGATTTGTTACAAAGTGCGTGAGACGAATGAAGGTTAACTCCTTAAACCTGAACTGCCCCCCCCCCCCCCCCCCCCCCCCCGCGAAAAAAAATCGCGGGGGGGTTACTAAGCAACCACTGAATGTAATAACATAAAATAGGTACAATTTTAAAGCTTAGAATCTCAGCTTTTCAATGCATCTATCCATGTTGGGATACTCAAAACGAGTGCGGAGTTATTAATATAAAACGGAGTGTACCGCCCGAGGGCGCCACCTAGCTGTGAAAAAAATTAATTGTCATATTTTTCAAAACTACTGCATTGATCAACACAAAATAGGTGTCATTTGAAAGCTTAGAGTCTAAACTTTACAATGAATGTAGCCATTATGATTATCTCCAAAGTGGAGGGGGGGGGGGGGGGATTATTATGTTCTGCCATGTGTCAATCACATCATACAGCTCAGATAGTCATGTGTCATATGTCATTTGAAAGGTCTAATACAACAAGCCTAATTGTTTTGGGCTTTGACTAAACTTTTAGCGAGTTTTTGTAAGTTAAGTCCTGCAAGACCCATATGTAAATAATATACTGATGCAGCATTCATGTGGCGTTTTTCGCTTGTAACTTCATGAAACGTGGAAAATGGCACATCATTATTTACAGCAGATTCTCACGATTAAAAAGAGCCCAAAGTCACCATGATCTGTCTTTTAGATCTATAGATATCCCTCGTTGAAATATGGCACACAGAAAACATCACAGAAGCACATGAGCGGAGTACAAAAATAGCAGTTGCTTAGACTTGGCGTTTTTGCTGGTGACTTCCATAGACCGTAAAAAAATATGGACGACGCGACTTCATTGACTTCCGCTGACCATAGTTGAAGCTTTCGTATGCCCGCTCACGGCGCTGACATCTTGGGGCCAAGTCTGCGCAGTAGCGATCTCAGCGATCTGACAGACACTATCATTTCAGCCGCTCTGTGCAGCTCAAACAGGAGCTGAGCTCAGCTTCGTGGCTGAGACACGAATAGACTATTAACTTAAAGCTTTTACTCTTAAACACAAAAGGCACGTCCACTTTAATAAAAAAGGAATGTTTATTAAACAAGCCAGATCAATAGCAGAAAAAAACGCTCTCACAATTAAATAAATAATATACAAGAAAACTAGCCTTCTTCAATCTGTCTCTCTTCTCCAGTGGGTTGGGCTAATCCAAAAGAAGTGAAAACAATGGGGGTGTTCTGAAGACAGACTGTTACCTGTGAAACAGCGGTGCTCTCAAAAGACCCCCATTAGCAATTAGTGCTTTTCACCTGATGAAATGAACGCAGCGCGGCAAAACTGATGAAATGAACGCAGCAAAACTGATAAAATGAACGCAGCAAAACTAATGAAATGAACGCGGCAAAAAATCGACCAATCAGAATTTTGGTCGAGCCAGAACGTATCGACTAATAATCGACTAATCGACTTGGAGATAATAGCCCTACCAATCTCCTCCCAAAAATCCCGGAAAAAGTCTGTTAGTGCCTCAGTGACAACTTCACTCAGAGAAGCCGTCAATCTCAGCTGTCAATCATGACGTCATACCCCCGTTTTTATAGCATCACATAACTCATTAAAACTAAACTTATTTAAAAAACGAACACTTGAAATGAAATCATCGTAATAAAAACTGCCTAAAATGACAGAAACCATCTTTAGGACACAATTATTTGAAGTGTAATTGAATTGTTTAGTGTGTCTCGTGTCCATTCAAATACTTGGAGGGGTGGGGTTTAGGAGCTATACTGGGACCGGCCACCGGGGGGCGATCGAGGCGCGGAAGCTTCAGTTTCTGATAGGAGCACTACAGGCTTGGTGACTTCATGAAACAAGCTCCGATCGTTAAAAATGGCACACCATTATTTACAGCAGATTCACACGATTAAAAAGAGACCAAGAACACAACAATCCGTCACTCTCATCCAAAGTTCTCACTCATTGAATTATAACCTCACAGGCGCAAATATGCTAAATATGCTAACGTTGTGCTAAAGTCGCGTTTATGCTTGTAACTTCATGAAACAAGCTCCGATCGTTAAAAACACCATAATCTGCCACTCAGATCAGAAGTTATGATTTATTGAATTATGTACATGAAACCTGACAGGAGCACATGCTGTTTTTGCACAAAAGTCACGTTTATCATTGTAACTTCGTGAAACGTTCTCTGATCGTTGAAAATGGCACATCCTTATTTACAGCAGATTAAAACTTTTAATCGAGATTACTCACGATTAAAAAAAGACCAAGAACACCACAATCCGTCACTCGAATCAGAAAATATCCCTCATTGAATTATTACACATTATAGCCTGACAGGAGCACATGCGCTAATAAACAGTAGCTTTAAAGTCGCGTTTACCCTTGTAGCTTCATGAAACTTTCTCCGATCGTTAAACATGGCACAACCTTCTTTGCAGAAGATTCCCACGATTAAAAAGAGACCAAGGACACCATAATCCATTGCGTCGATCACGAGATATTCCTCACAGATGATGTGTTGATCAGTGCAGTTTAGCAGAATATGGCCATTTACGTTATATAGCAGCTAGAGGGCGCCCGGGGGCGGTACACTCCGGTTTAGATGAATAACTCAGCGCTCGTCAAGAGCATATCAAAAATGATAGATTCATTGGAAAGCTGAGATTCTAAGCTTTAAAATGATACCCATTATGTGATAATATATAATATAATATACATAATATTGTAATAATATAATGTTTTATCAGCAGTTTCTCAGCATTAGATTGTCCAAATGTAATAATAATTTATATTTTCTAAAAATATTAAAAGTGTTTTAACAAATAATACATACTTTTTGACTCTCCTTGCTATAATTTGAGTTATGAGTCTTTCAATTTGTGTATTTCTCTCAGAAAACAAGTTTTGTAAATGTCAAGGACTGAACAAAAAGGCTACCTTTGTTCTAAATGCTGTAACTTTTGATTACTTTATGATATCGCCACAAAATTTGATCCAGATGCAGACCACATATAGGAGAACATCACCAAAAATGAATTAGAATTATTATAGAAAGAATTATTCTGCTGCCCTATTTCCTTCCTGAGTTATTGAATGTTACATAAGAAATATTTGTAAAATTATTAAAAATATATTTTTAAAAAAAAGCCTTTTATCAGCAGTTTCTCAGCAATATATTGTCCAAATATAATAAAATTTATATTTTCCAAAAATATAAATGTTTGCTTACAAATGATACCTACCATTTGACTCTCCTTACTATAGTTTTGGAGTTATGAGTCTTTAAAGTTGTATATGTCACTCAGACAAAAAAACTCAAAAAATACCTTCAGGGCTTAAGGGGTTAAACTGTTTACTTTGACTTAAGACATAGCTGACTGTGTATATGTATATATATATATATATATATATATATATATATATATATATATATATATATATATATATATATATATATATATATATATATATATATATATATATATATATATATATACACATATACATATAAAAAAGGAAACTCACCAAACCAGGCAGTTCCATTTTTATGTCTATTTGTCTTTGCAAATGCATGATGAACTTTTTTGTCAATTCCTTCAACTGTCCCGGGCCATTGTGCAGTCCTTATTGTCGAGCCCTGTATTGTATTGTATTGTACATTTTGTGTTTTCCCAGAGATTGTTACGATTAACTGTGATTGAATCTCTTCTCAAATCGACAAATTCTATGTACACAAAAGGCCTATTTCTCTCAAATATTGTTCACAAATCTGTCTAAATCTGTGTTAGTGAGCACTTCTCCGTTGCCGAGATAATCCATCCACCTCAGCAAAAGAGAAGTGCTCACAAACACAGATCTTAGAAAAGGTCTTAGATCTTTGAAAAATGGGGGAAAAAACTAAAGTGTTGCGTTTATAATTTTGTTCAGTTTAGTTATTGTCTTGTTTTCATCAGTGAAAAAATGTTGTTGATGGAAAAATATGGCGAAATTAGCACTGTTTTCCACCCTCTCTCTGACCCTAAGAAATAAAGAGACTCTTTGCATAGATGATTTAAAGGCACTGTCGCTGTGCAACTCTTATTTGTGAGCTGTGGATTTTCTTTTGGATCAAGTACACGGTGTCATCCTTTAATAACAGCCTATTTGCATCACCATTGTGACAGATCCATAAAATCACAGCTCCTCAAACCATTAAGATCAGAATGAAATGATCTGAGTTATGCTCTTAATTGAAGAACATTTTTTTAGTTTCAATAAATGCTCTTTTTGGACGGACTCCTCATGATATAACTCCTATAATAAACAAGTTCAACAAAACAAGGAATATTTTATTGGTGTACAAAAGCAAGACAGATCGAAATCAATTTTATGGGGTAACAGGCCCCATCATCTTAGATTAATCAAATCTTTGCTTAGTCTATGTAAGTGTACAAGAAACGCAACCTTCAATCTCTGTATCTGTATGCAAACAAGATAGCACAGCATTTAATCACAAACACTTCCTGAAGCACGCATAATATTGAATATTTTTAAACCAAACATTATGTACTTGAAATAATATATTCAATACAACCATTGAATTTGGATGATGTTTAAGTCATTATATGTTAATAAACGCTTCCCTCTCTCTCTTTTCAGGAATCTCTTTAACAATGGATTTCAAGAAATAGAAAGCCATGCCTTCAATGGAACTATAATAGATAAACTGTAAGTATTTACAAATGATAAATGCACTAATCTCTATTCAGTTCTGCTTTATTCCTGTTATTTATCTACGGTATGTGTGCTGTATGATCACGGTATAATCTGTTTGTTTTGCAGAGTATTAAAGAACAACAAAGATCTGCGTTTGATCCATGAAGACGCTTTCAAAAAAGCATTTGGCCCCACTTCGCTGTAAGTGATCCCACAATTAAATACTGCTGCCAAGACTACCCTTTCTCTTGCAAATTCTGGCTCTTTACTTCACTGTGAAGAGCTCATTTCACCGTTCATCTTCATTGGACTGAGCTCTTTGTGTCGGGTCTTATCAGATGTCAATGTGAATGACTAAAGCTGGGGTGCATTACCTTACTCTAGACTAGAGTGTTACCACACCTACCTTTAGCTTTTAGGAAAACCTGAAGACCTTGATTGGCTGGTTCAGGTGTGATTGATTTCAGTATGGACCAAGGACTTGAGGAGCAGGACTGAGGACCTCCCAGGTGTCAAAATTCACATACAGGGCCCTAATTTAACGATCTGAGCGCATGTTCTGAAGCGCATGGTGCAGGGGCACTTAGGGCGTGTCCGAATCCACTTTTGCTAGTTTAACCACGGAAAAAACGTCCAGGCTCATGGTCCAAAAGAGTTGTACCTAGTCTCTTAATGAGTCACGGGTGTGTTTTGGGCATAATGTGCAATGAACCAATCAAAGTCTCATCTCCCTTTCCCTTTAAAAGCCAGTTGCGCTCACGCCATGGCGGATTCACTATTTACATGGCGGAATTTGCGAGCGGAAAGACTGAACGCTTCTCCAGAGAGGAATAATTGTATTTGTAATATTAAAAAATTTGTGTGTGCTGCTGCTGTGTGTGTAATTCCCTGTGTGTGTAATAAGCAGCGTGTACACGCGTCGTGCACCCCCCTATAGGCACATAATACTAACACAGCCTTTAAATAACACAAAAAATACTGCATTTACAGTCGTTTTCAGGTCCTCAAAATAGCAAAACGCCAACAATGTGCCTGAACACACCTGGTTTTCAGACTAGCACGCACATAGGCAAACAGAGGGTGCGAGTACATTTGCTGTTTAAACAACGTGGCACTGGATGGGAAAATGTTAACTGCGTCGGGCTGAAACTAGCAAAAAACACTTGAGTTGCACCTGGCGGCGCATTGATAGGGCCCATAATTTGTTAAAATGTTGCATTTTCTTCTTGGTTCTGTTTGATTTCACAAGGCAAAATTTCAAAGTAAACATAATGTGTAGGTGCGTTTAACCATTTTGCAATTACTAACTTGTAAAAAGTGCTCACGTCCTCGTAGAGCTTATAATTGCAGCTTGTATGATTGGAATTGTCTGAGAGCTCCTACTTTCATATTGGAACGACGTGAGGGTGAGTAATTAATGACCCTATTAATTAAAGGGATAGTTCACCCAAAAATTAAAATTAGGTCATGATTTACTCACCCTCAAGTCATCCTAGGTGTATATGGCATTCTTCTTTCAGACGAATACAATCTGAGATATATAAAAAAAATTCTGGCTAATCCAAGCTTTATAATAGCAGTGAATGGTTGTGTTTCTCTTACACAAGCAGTCGATGCGCTTGTGTAAGAAAAATATCCATATTTAAAACTTTATCAAGTAAAGTTTCGTCCGACCGACTTCCATATTCAATTTATGGAAAAAGTGTTGAAAGTGCCTCTGCCGATCAAAGGCTTACGTTACCAGGTGCGCTCGTCAGACGAATTACGCATCTTGAATTGCAAGAAGGCACTTTCAACACTTTTCCACGGAAGGCGATCGGCTGGAACTTTACTTGATAAAGTTTTAAATATGGATATTTTTCTTACACAAACTCATCGATTCGCTTCAGAAGGCCTTTATTAAAGGGATAGTTCACCCAAAATTGAAAATAAAGTCAGTAATTACTCACCCTCATGTTGTTCCAACCATGTAAGACCTTCGTTCATCTTCGGAACATAATTTAGTATATTTTTGATGAAATCTGAGAGCTGTCTCACTCCTCCATAGGCTTTCAGAGGGAATGAAACTTGATGGCCCAGAATAGTAAGTAAAAACGTCATTTAAGGAGTCCAAATGACTACAGTGGCTCTGTATTAAGTCTATCATGCGACGAAAATACTTTTTGAGCGGAAAAAAAACAACAAAAATAACGACTTTATCCCACTATTATTGTTGTTCAATTTGAGCTTCTGACGAGAGTTCGCGGGAGTGCCACGACGCATGCGCGAGAACTGAGATTAACCCTACTCCGAAAGAGTGAGCAGCGAGTAACAAGTAGTAATAGAAGAAGAGTGCCGTAATCTCAGTTCTCGCGCATGCGTCGTGGCACTCCCGTGAACTCTCGTCAGAGGCTCAAATTGAACAACAATAATAGTGGGATAAAGTCGTTATTTTTGTTGTTTTTCCGCTCAAAAAGTATTTTCGTCGCATGATAGACTTAATACAGAGCCACTAATACAGAGCCACTAGTCATTTGGACTCCTTAAATTACGTTTTTACTTACTATTCTGGGCCATCAAGTTTCATTCCCTCTGAAAGCCTATGGAGGAGTGAGACAGCTCTCAGATTTCATCAAAAATATACTAAATTATGTTCCGAAGATGAACGAAGGTCTTACATGGTTGGAACAACATGAGGGTGAGTAATTACTGACTTTATTTTCAATTTTGGGTGAACTATCCCTTTAACACCCCAGAGCCGCGTGGAGCACGTTATTCGACGGACAGATGCATTTTTTATGAACTTCAAAAACAGAGCAACTATTACTGCCATTATAAAGCTTGGATTAGCTTGGACTTTTTCTAATATAACTCTGATTTTATTCGTCTGAAAGAAGAATGTCTTATACACCTAGGATGACTTGAGGGTGAGTAAATCATGGGCTAATTTTCATTTTTGGGTGAACTATCCCTTTAAATTGTTTTGGTGAACTAACCCTTTAAGAAGGATAGTATTGACATTGGAACGCAGGGCTGGTTTCAAGCGAGGTGGGGCGTTTACTGGCGTGAGGGCGGGACAACCTGTCACTCTCATGAGATACACCAATAACAAACCACAACCATCAACCATCATGGACAAAATCAAGTCCCAGCCTACATTTTTTCTTGTGTGAGAAGCCGTTTCACTTAAAAATACGTCACAATAGGGAAAAAAAAGACTATCACAGCTTCTGTTTCATGCCAACTTCAGCATTTTCACTCTCTGTTGTTCCCCAGGGATGTTTCGTCTACAGCATTGGAGACGCTGCCCTCTCATGGTCTGGAGTCTGTGTTGATGCTGGTGGCTCGCTCAGCGTTCGCTCTGAAGAGACTGCCTCCACTGAAGGGACTGAAGAGCCTGAGAGATGCGCAGCTCACGTATCCCAGCCACTGCTGCGCCCTGCACAGCTGGGACGCCAACAGGTCAGCACATCCAACACGCCATCAGTTTATGAGCCATAGTGGAATAAAATATTCCCCTCATCTTATTCATTGCCATTTTGAATGAGCATCACTAGCACTCCTCCCTCAGTGAACGTCATGAAATTAAGCTCCAATAAAAGAACTTGACATTTATCTTTGATATTATGATTCAAATTCAAAGCAGAAGATCGTCAGTATATTTCAATGCCTTTTTTTTCTCGTTCTCATATAGGGAGGGTTCTGTTATTGCTGCATTGAGAAATGGATCATCATACTGTGGTGACAACAGCCCACTGGATGGGTATGTTTTGTTAGTGTGATGTAGAATTGACATGTTGTGTTCTGTTTTTGTAGCTCTAAATAAATAATAATAATCGTCTTTATAGATTCAGCAGGAAATAATTTTTCTAAATTAATATTTTTTAATATGTCACCTGGTATGTCAGCAACCAATAAGAGCAAATGGAGACTTCAAGAACATTTTTGTCTTCTGCTTCTCATATTTTGTCATAAAAAAGGAGATTTATATCCTCTCCAGTTGTCTCCAACTGTAATCCGATTTGCCAGGAAACCAAAGTCTGGAATCAAGTCTGAGATCACAAAGTGAACTTGGCATTCAGACCAAGTTATGCAATCCATATGGATTTGACAGTTCTGGGCATACAGAATATCAACAATACATTGAATATTACTATTTGTATTACTGTCTAATAATTTTAGATGAAACAACTGTTACAATGTTTCAGAAGATTCAAAAAATCCCATCAAGTCTCCTAAGCTATAATACAAGTTAAACCTTTCTAATTTTAGTATTGCTCAAATACTATTATAGTTTTTATTAATATTTGGAGTTTTAGTAACTATGTTCAGGTTTTTTTAAATGTCTGTATAGTTTTTATGGTCACACTTTACAATAAGGTTTCATTAGTTGACATGAACTAACCATGAGCAGTACATTTGTTACTGTATTTATTAATCTTTGTTAACGTTAGTTAATAAAAATCCAGCTGTTCATGGTTTGTTCATGTTAGTTCACAGTGCATTAACTAAAATCCAGATTTTAATAAAGTATTAGTAAATGTTGAAATTAACATGAACAAAGATAAATAAATGCTTTATAAGTGCAGTTGATTATTAGTTCATGTTAACTAATGTAGTTAACTTTATTGTAAAGTATTACTGGTAACACTTTACAATAAGGTTGTATTAGTTAACATTAGTTAATGCATTAGTTAACATTAACTAACCATGAACAACACCTCTGTTCAGCATTAGTTAATCTTTGTTAACGTCAGTTAATAAAAATCCAGCTGTTCATGGTTTGTTCATGTTAGTTCACAGTGCATATAATGTTAACCAGATTTTAATAAAGGATTTGTAAATCTTGAAATTAATATTAACAAAAGATTAATAAATGCTTTATAAGTGCAGTTCTTTATTAGTTCATGTTAACCAATGTAGTTAACCAATGAACCTTATTGTAGTGTTACCGTTTTTATTTCGTTTTATTTAAGTTTTAGTTTGAGTTATCAAAAGTGTAGAAACATTACTATTTTTAATGTTTTTGAAAGAAGTCTCTTATGCTCATAAAGCCTTCATTTATTTGATCAAAAATACAGAAAAAACTGTAATATTGTGAAATAGTATTACAATTTCAAATAATGGTTTTCTGTTTAAATATACTTAAAAATATAATTTATTTATGTGATGCAAAGCTGAATTTTCAGCATCAGTCTTCAGAGTCACATGTCATGAGTCAATGTTGGAAACAGTTGTGCTGCCTAATACTTTTTATAAACTGTGATACCTTTTTCAGGATTCATTGATGAATAAAACGTAATAATATATCACAATATTACAGTTTTCAAATAAACGCAGGCTTGGTGAGCGTAAGAGACTTCACGATATATTTAATAATACTGTTGACATTGACCTTTTTCACCCTGTCCTTTCTCAGTCCATCTGAGATCGACGATTCTCTAATGCCGGACGGTCCTCTTGCATCTGCAGAAAACACTTTTAGGAACGTAATCGAGTTCGATTACCCAGAGCTGGACCCGTGTCAGCCGCAAGCAGCCCTGCAGTGCAGCCCCGAGGCGGACGCCTTCAACCCCTGCGAGGACATCGCCGGCTTCGGGTTCTTGCGGGTGGCCATTTGGTTCATCAACGTCCTCGCCATCGCCGGCAACCTGACGGTGCTGCTGGTGATATTTACAAGCCGCTGCAAACTGACCGTCCCGAGATTCCTCATGTGCCACCTGGCCTTCGCTGACCTCTGCATAGGCGTGTATCTCCTCATGATCGCCACAGTGGATCTCAGGACACGTGGACACTACAGTGAGCACGCTATCGAGTGGCAGACAGGAGTGGGATGCGGCATCGCCGGGTTTCTGTCCGTTTTCGGTGGCGAGTTGTCCGTCTACACACTGTCCACCATTACCGTGGAGCGCTGGCACACCATCACGCACGCTCTCCGGCTGGAACGGCGTCTGGGATTGAGCCACGCTTCGGCGATTATGGTCGGCGGGTGGCTGCTCTGTCTAGCAATGGCTCTGCTGCCCTTGATGGGCGTCAGCAGCTACAACAAGGTCAGCATGTGTTTGCCGATGGACATCGAGACGCCGTTATCCCAAGCCTACATTATCCTCCTGCTCCTTTTCAACGTGGGCGCTTTCCTGGTGATCTGCAGCTGCTACGTGTGCATTTACACGGCCGTCCGCAACCCAGAGTTCCCGGGACGGGCCGCAGACGCCAAGATCGCCAAGCGCATGGCCGTGCTGATCTTCACCGACTTCCTGTGCATGGCGCCCATCTCGTTTTTCGCCATCTCCGCGGCCTTCAAAGTCCCGCTCATCACGGTGACCAACTCGAAGATCCTCCTGGTGCTCTTCTACCCCATCAACTCGTGCGCCAACCCTTTCCTCTATGCCATCTTCACCAGGGCCTTCAGGAAAGACGCGTGCATCCTCCTGAGCTCCATGGGCTGCTGTGAGAGCAAAGCCAACTTGTATCGGATGAAGACGTATTGCTCGGAGAACATCCACCGGAGCAAAAGCAGCTCCGGCTCCAATGCCAACTCCAAAGCCCCTCGTGCGGTCATGTGGATGTCCACCTTTCCCCATCTAACACCTCGACCGCAGCTGCAAAGGGTCTAGGGAAACGGAGACATTCAGACTTGTCTGATTTAGACATGATTTTCTTGGTGTTCTGCCCTTGAACTTTGCTGAATCTTATCTAAGAGACTCGGGGAAGATGGTACCATTTTCAGAGGACTCATTTTGCAACTCATTTTCACTCTTATCTCTCAACGCATTGACTTAGTTCAGAAGACGCACAGGTCTTTTGAGAGAGAATGTAGTGCGCAAAGAGGCTATTGCTAATGGGTAAATGCATCAAAAAGCAGCAGGTCACATTAGGACGCAATTTCTACAAGATATTGACTGTGAGGTGGGAAGAAGTCAGTCATTTTCAGTAACTCTCTGCATGCATTTTAGCCTTTTGGTGTCAGAATTCAACCTGATCATTGCATAATTGCTGTCAAATTGTTTAATTTGTCAATGTAAGGCTTTTTAATGTGGAAAAGAGTTTTCTTATTTAAGTTATATAACTTAACTAGTTGCAGAACATGTTCCAGAGCTGTTTTACACCATGGAATGGCGCCACTTTGTGGGCAAATCTAATTATTGTTTTGAAAACATTACAAATGAAGGTCGGTTTTTTTTTTTATTACCATGTAGTATTTGAAATTGAATAAAATGTAAGCAAAATGTAATGGCAGTCTTTCATTATGTACTTGAAATCCTAGATGATAGTATATTTGACTGTTTAGTAGTCAGGTAATTTGTTAATTGTTTCGCTTTTCATTTATTTTAGCACATTGAAGCGCATCCTACCTTTAAAAAAACATATTGTTTCAAAGTAGTTACACAGAATATTTTAGAAAAGTATAGGAGACCTAAACGATGTCTGAAAGTAAAAGAACAACACAGCAAGTGCCGTACTTGGACAATGAAATGTATATTTGTCAACAATTTGGCCCGTTCACACCAAGGACGGTAACTATAAAGATAATATAGTTCGAAACATCGTTCTCAGTAGCAGAGTTCGCACCACAGCTATAACGATAACGATATAGAGAAACGATTTCGTTGGAATCACTATCAGAACGATTTTATCAGCTGATGAACGATAAAAACATTGACAGCCAATCAGAATCCATCCTACCGTTATGAGCTCGAGCATTAAAGGCATAGTTCACCTAAAAATGAAAATTCTGTCATAATTTACTCACCCTCAAGTTGTTCCAAACCTGTATGAGTTTCTTTGTTCTGCTGAACGCAAACGAAGATATTTAGAAGAATGTTTGTAACAAAGCAGAGAGAGCAACCATTGACTACCTTACTATTTTTTCCCCAACTATGGTAATTTAGTCAATGGTTGCTCTCTCTGCTTGGTTATAAACATTCTTCAAAATATCTTCCTTTGTGTTGAGCAGAACAAAGAAACTCATACAGGTTTGGAGGGGGGGGGGGGGGGTTAAATGGGGTAAATGATGACAGAATTTTCATTTTTGGGTGAACTATCCCTTTAGTTATCTTTATAGTTATCGTTATTGGTGTGTACGGGACTTTAGCCATTACAAATAAGCATGAAAATATTAATTCTAAAATATTAACAAACTGTAAAATAAGCAGTAAATAAAGAACACGTGAAATAAACATACAAGATGAAATGTTAAAGTAAATTAAAATGTGTTAAATAAAAAATATACGTCAAAACATACAATATATAAAACAAAACATCGGAGTAGTGAATTTGTGAGAAGCGCGCATCCGACCCCAACCTGCTGGTGTGACGTCATGCGAGGGACCGAGTTCCTCCATCGAGAGCGCGCGTGGAGTCAGCTGCAGTCGTCACGACCAAACACACACATTCCTTCGTGTGTTAAATGACCCCGAGTAATTAGAAAAGATGTTGTTTGATCTGCACATACATTGCTTCGTGTGCGTTTTCGTCTGACACATTTATACGAGAGGAAAAAGAAAAGAAAACGTTATGGGGGTTCTTTTAGGCAAAAGTTTCTCTGCGATGCTGCGCTTTTTAACTCCACTGCTGCTCGTCGGATTGTTTTCACAGCCAGTCACAGTGACAACTGGTAAGATGTTTGCTTTCATTAAACTTACTGTGATTTCTTTGTGGATGAACTGAATCAGCAACCTTAAAAAGTGTATTGTTCAGAAAAAGTTGTATTAACTTGTGCATGAGATTTGTCTTGTGCTGTTAAAATGGCATTTTGCTTTGTTGTCATATGGAATTGATTTATGCGCAGAATCTTTTAGTGGAAAATAGCTTTTCTACATGAGAGAGAACTTTAGTTGTTTGTTTTAGTTGTTACGTATGCGCTTTACAGAACCCACACAACAACATGCTGGGTCATTTCAACCCACGTTTGGGTAAAATAACAAACCCAACCGTTGGGTTTAAAAATGTAATTTAAAAATTGAACGGTTGGATTAAAAAAATTAAACGGTTGGATTAACAATAAAAATTAAAAAATTGGATTTGTCCATGACCCAACCATGGGTTGAAACAATCAATTTTTTTTAGTATAATTGACGCATACTGAACTAAATTATATTCATATCATTAATATGACATTACATTTCCAGGCATTAAAGATCGTTGGAATTCACGGTAAAGTTTAGAGGATTACACTGCTGAAATAATCTGTGCTAACGGTTTAGAAACTAAATATTGCTGCTCTGTGACTCTGTTTAGTTAATGTGGCCAAAAATATGAGATATTTCTGAATTATTCCAATAAGAGTTTGGAAGTTAGTTAAATATCAAGAGTAAAATCTTAATGACAAAACCAAAAGTGTATTATTATATGAATAGGTTTGATAAATTGACAAACATATGATTCATATCTAGATTGTTTCAACCCATGCTTGGGTCAAATGGAAAAACACAACCGTTGGTTTTAAAATGTTATTAAAAAATTAAATTAAAGTGTTTGTCCATGAGTGAGAATGAAGTATACTTCTAAAGCCTTTATTAATCTTAGTTCATTTCAACATTTACTAATATGTTATCAAAATCAAAAGTTTGATTTGTTAAAATGGTTAACATTAGTTAATGCACAACTAACATGAAGAAACAACAAACAGCTGGATTCTTACTAAAATTAAACAAAGATTATTAAATAGCCTACATTAACAAATGTATTACTTATTGTAAGCTCATCTTAGTTAATACAGGAACTAATGTTAACAAATGAGACCTTATTGTAAAGTGTTTTCAACAATTTATATCCCAGACTCACTTTGATGATTCAATGAAGCAAAACTATGTTTGATTTTTATAATGTAGCAGTCAAAAATATAGATATTTCGATACATGTATCAGTTTTGAAATATCTGAAACGGTTCCAATACTCCTGCAGTGTCGATACACCGATACCAGCTGTGCGTCCTCACACTCTCTCTTCTCTCTGACGGCGAATTGACACACACCCGCCTCCTTTCACTCACTAATTCGCTGTTGTTGAATAGTGTTTGTATTGCACACAATTTTAGTAATTCCCGCAGGTTTCGCTCACACCAAAAGCATGCACACCACTGATCTATATAAGTGTCGGGCACATAAAGCCGCCTCACGAGTACCAAATTGACTTATTTTTCATGGCTTATTGTGCTTAAACGGCCAAATACATACAACATGATGTCAAATGCCCGTCTTGATGAGTATTCAGGTAAATACAATCAGTTTTGGAACATAAATAGTTGAGAGAAAAATGCATGTTGTGTAACCGTATATTGGATCCGTGCATAAGCTCTTAAAGTGACAGCATCCTAATATTCCTGATGATGTCCGTCATATTAATCAAAGAACAAACAAGAAAATAATTTGTAAGCATTAATCTGTATTTCATTTTTACAATGAAAACTCTCCAGTGTTATTTTACATTTGATTACTTTCATTTCTGTAGTATTTCTTACCTGAATATTGTTAAGCCTGGAACACACCAAGCCGACGGTCGGCCGCCGGGCAGTTTTCGCTGACGTTGGTCCTCGTCGGCTATTTTTCAGTCGATTCGACATGTTGAATCGGCGTCGGTGCTTGTCGGTCAGTCGGGCCATCTGATCGTTCTGATTGGCTGTTCTGCAGGGGAACCAGTAAATGAGAAAAAAAAACAGAAGTGAGCGAGATTATGAGGTGCTTTGTGAAGTTCACAACGTAATTTCGGAAGGAGTGAACTCATCTAATCTTTCAATTAGTGATGCACACAAACGCAAGTTCGGGAGGTGTGTGTGAACCCATCTAATCTTTCAATTAACCACCATAAGCAACTTCCTACCTCCTTCAGGCATCAGTTGCTTTGCATCCTTCCACCTCCCCATCTCCACCGACTTTACATTTAGGCTTCTCGTTTTCCATTCTCTTCTTACTAGCACTATAGTCCCTGGGGGGTAAATCTAAGCTTGAGTAGAAGCGGCTTCCTCGAGCCCCTCCACCGCGGACAGCAAGCCAAATACGCTTAAACCTTATTAGCTAAAGAGTATATGGGTAAACCAACTCGTGAAGTTTATACAGGGTAGCTCTTCCGGTTTCCCGCTTTGAATAACGAAAACAGACTATTGCCACCAGCTGGAACGGAAAGCTATTTACTGGTGGTGTGTGTTTCTTGCTTTAGACCCACCTGAAAAACTTAAAGCCATGTTTATTTCAATTGTCTCTTTATTTGTGCTATCATTTGCAATTTGTTCTTATTTTATGACTATTCAACAACTGAAAGAAAGCGTCCCTGTTCTGTGTACAACAAAATTACCCAAATTACAAAAAAGTATGGGGGCGCCCCCCCAAAACAATGGTAGGGGAAACACTGTTGAATGTGCTGTACGAGATTGTTTTGATCTAGTTTTGTGGATCCTGTTGTAGTATATATTTAAAAGGCTCTCTCAATAAGAGCTGCGTATGCTTCCTTTGAGAACGGATTCCTTTAGAGAAAGAATTTCCTTTTGCTCTTGGAGAACAGGATGCTGGTTTTCCACTGCATTTCTGAAGCAATGCCAGAGCTGAGTCACGCACTAGAATATATCGAAATAACAGGGATTTCCCTCTCTGAAAAGCGGCTGAACCATGTTCACCATATATCATGGAACCGAATGATTACATATTACAGTTGGATATCGATTCAGTACGATTCGATACGATTTCAATTCGCAAGCTCTCAAATCGATTCGATTCAACTCAATGAATATAGATTTAATGCAAATACTATATTTATCAAAAAGAACAGTGAACATAAGTTTATAAGTGTGTAATTTAAAAAGAAATTAAAAGCCACAAACCTGTATATTAAACTCTCTCTAGGTACACTCAAATGCATACTATTATGTTAAATACAATGCAATTTTGATGCAACTTTATTCTAAAAAATGTATCTGAGAAGTATTTTATACAATTTAGGTTTTTATGGATATTTTGATGTATTTATTCTAAAACATAAAAAGGATATTGGATGATTTTCAGTACACGACCAGCTTTTATTGCGATTTTGCTGACCGTCATGTGTGCAGTTACTTTTCATACACGAGAAGCGCGTTCATACCTGGACACTAGTTGCCGTGGCAACGAACAACAATACCTTAACGTGCTGACTTATGTGGACTAATGCTGCGTCCCAATTCGCCTACTTATACTACGACCTAAAAGTATGTACTCTTTTTGTGAAGAAAAAGTACATACTTTTGAGTGTGTAGCAAAAGAGTATGCAAGCTTTGGGACATACTACTTCATCATCTTTAACGGACTCTGTTGCTTCGTTACGTACGTCCCGTCACTGTTTAAACTGCCCTGTCAATCATCGTCACAGTTAAAATTCTGCACATTCAATTTAATTTCCTACCGTATCAGAGAGAAATGTAGTCGCACGTTGATCTGCCATTCGTGGGTCTTTAATGCGGAGACTCTCCTCATGTGTTTGCAGTTTAAATATAATGAGGCATTTAAAAGTTAATGGCCAAACTTATCAGTACAAAAGTTCTCAATGCTGCTCCAGGTGAAATATAATGTGGATAACATTGAATAAATATTTTTTCGTCAGGTTAAATACTGATAATTGATTACTAAAGCCCCTTTATCTAACCCTCTCTACTTAACCGTCGGACTCGCACATCCGTCATGTTTGTAGTTCTAATCAAATCCTCGTCCAACTCGCAATGGGTTGTGGGTAATATCAGCCGTTAGAGTGTGCGTCGATCCGCACTAGTAGGAAATAGTAGACCATCCAGAAATCTTTGGAATACTCGTTTCAACATACTATGTTTTGGGACTTACTAATTCTATTTTCAAATACTATTTAGGATGGATAGTATGCCAATTGGGACACAGCATAACTTTTATTTGAGGAAATCTGTTTATAATAATAAGCTCATTGGTTCTGCGCTGTCTATTGACTCAGTTGATTTGAATATGTTTATAATGGCTAATGTACGTGCTTAAGTGAACCATCAAGTAGAATGATCATAATGCAAGGCAAGCATTCGCATGTATGTGATCTATTTTTAGCGGTTATGTGCTGGGCTGTGGGGGTGTTGCAACGTCTGGGTGATGTCTCATCAAATGGCTCCGCAGATTTGGAGAAGACTAGTAATTCGATTTACGTTAATCTTATGTTCAATGTTTGCAGAAATAAATATGTGAATAAAATGGATTCGTGGCCTTTGAGAATCAATTTTTTTTTTGCCCAGCCCTATTACATATACTGTACGTATGTGCGTTATAACTCAAAAGATGCATTGTAGTACCATGGTCAAGTCGCTTTTATTTATATATAACGCTTTATACAATACAGATGATTTCAAAGCAGCTTTACAGTGATAAACAGGAAAATAATGATCAAAACAATTCAATAGCTGCTGTGAAGCAGCTCTAAAAAGACATTGTAATGTAATTGTTCAATTCAATGTTGATTCAATTCAGTTCAGATGATTATGAAAGAAAGTGAAATCATTTATAAAGCAGCTCTACAGAAAACAGTGAGGTCGTCATTCAGCTCAATTCAGTTCAAGTTTGGTTCCTATGCAGTTGTTGCCACTTTTAGATACTAGATAACATTGGACACTAGATAAATTGCAGACTTTAAATGCAGCACATGGGCATATTCAGTTTTAGTAAAACATCTACACTGTCATGAAATGCTTATATTGACGAAAACTCTGATCTCCTCAAAACAGCTGCCAGTTGGAAGCATCCCCTCGCTGTCGTCCAGCATGGAGGTTCACCCCAGTGGGTGAGACAGGGACGTTCTTTCCGTCCAACGCAGGCAACAGAACCACTGATTGTCCCGGGACGAGCCTCCAGTGTACATCTCTCGCAGAAAGATATCCAGAAGCTGCGCTTCAAACCCACTGCGGGCACACTTCGGCGGTCAGAGGGGGCAGAGGTCACATTTAACTGCTCCATAGACCTCTATGGTGTGAGCCAGGCACAGGACCTGAATATTCTGTGGTTTAGGAATGGTAAGGAAATCCCTGATGGCTTGCAGACACAGATCTTCATAGAACAGACTTACATCTTGCTGTCCACTACAAGGTAAGAAGACATCGTCAAAAACAGCCATTTAATTACGACCGAAACTGACCAGACGGCCAATATCTGTCTTAGGGCTGCACGATTAATCAAAAACAAACCGTGTGCGATTTGGCAAATCTGTGAATTTTTGTATTTTTAAAAAACATAAATAAATATACACGATCAGGCATAACATTAAGTGAATAACTATAATAATAATCTCTTCATCACGGCACCTGTTAGTGGGTGGGATATATTAGGCAGCAAGTGAACATTTTGTCCTCAAAGTTGATGTGTTAGAAGCAGGAAAAATGGGCAAGTGTAAGGATTTGAGCGAGTTTGACAAGGGCCAAATTGTGACGGCCAGACGACTGGGTCAGAGCGTTTCACAAAACTGCAGCTCTCGTGGGGTGTTCCCGGTCTGCAGTGGTCAGTCTCTATCAAAAGTGCTCCAAGGAAGGAACAGTAGAGAACCGGCCACAGGGTCATGGGCGGCCGAGGCTCATTGATGCACGTGGGGAGAGAAGGCTGGCCCATGTGGTCCGATCAATCAGACGAGCTACTAGGGCTGTACGATTAATCGCAAAATAACCGAAACCGACATTCAGAACCTCTAACCGACGTATTTTTCCCATGTCGGTTATTTCGGTTTTCACGTGACTCCGCCCCGTCAGTCACATCGAGTGCAGTTTGCAGGCACACAGAGAGATGCAGGAGCGGTTATCTGTGTTTATAGATGCCCAGAATCACTATAGTAACTGCATGTTTTACACAGTTTATATACAGGTCAGTTAATCACAGTTCTTATAGCCTATACGCGCTGCCACACACACGCACACACACGGCGCGCGCAATCCCCGGAGCCAGATCGCTTTCACTTTTGTGCTTATAAAGTTTGTCAAGTATGCGTTTAAAGGCTTGCCAGTTTCAACATTTAAAGCGATTGTGCACTATTCAAAAACAACAATACGGAAAACTTCTCCGTTCAGTGCTCAGCTTTTTTCAGTGACACAGAGCCGAGCCGTGTCGTGTCTCTGACAACACGCGCGCCCTGAAGGCAGACCTCTTTCACCTGCGTCCTCACAAAGCTTGTCATTTGTATGTGGTTTAAGCCCTGCCAGTTTGAACATTAAAGCGAGTTTTAGACCATCAGATGTGTATTATGTTGAACTAATGCCTGATATATTGTGACAAACGAACACTCAGACAGAAGCTCGCACATCACGTGAAGATCGCGCGCAGAGAGCAGCAGAAACGCAGTGTCAACGCTGTCCTGTGACTAAAGTAAAGTCACTAAAGTAGCTTAGAAACTCAACCGTTATAGGCATACATTTTAATACCTTTGAAGTAAGTACAAACCACAGCTTCATAAAGAATAGAGACGGTATGAGTAATTCACACACACACAATCACTCTCTAATTAAGAGAGTGAGGGCAAAAAAAGCAACAAAAAAAAGCAAAAGCAAAATAATCGTTCATTAATCGTAATCGAGGTAAAATGTTCAATTAATCAAAGTTTTTATTTTTGGTCAAATCGTTGCAGCCCTACGAGCTACTGGAGCTCAAATTGCTCAAGAAGTTAACGCAGCAAAAATAATTGCAGCCTTTGTGATTTTCATAATCGCAATAAGCCAAATCGGTATACGCATGATTTCAGGTTAATTGCGATTAATCGTGCAGCCCTAATCTGTCTGATTATGTTTGATAATATTGTATTTATTTTGTATTTTATGAGTTTTGTGAATGTTAAGAAAATCCATTCAGGACAACACATCACTTAAATCATATTTTTTTTATATATTTGTTAATCAAAAAATATTATTTAAATTTAATGCAAATAAATCTAAAAAATAATGTAAATTTTCATCTTTTTTATATTTTAAGCCCTTGCCTATGATACGTTTTTAGGAATTTAAATTTGAGAGTTGCATTGGTTATACCTGTCTGCTAAATGAATAAATGTAAATGAAGTTTAAATGCTTGCAATATTATGCATGTCACAATTGCTATTGTATTAAATTACATCAGCCTATGCATAAAATATCTGCACTATATCGTTCATCAACAACCTTTCTCTTTGCAAAACAGTCAACTGCTAAGGGTAACATTTCATGCTAAAGTTTTTCCCTAGGGTTGTAAAATCAAATCTTTAGGTTTTTTTTGTAAAAAATGTATTTATTTGCTTTGACATCATCTTTCAGCATTAAAAGTGTCCAGAGATCAGATGCCGGGGAATATCACTGCAGGCTTAGCGCCAGTAACAAGATCATTGAGTCAAATCCCATCATCTTAGAGGTGGAAGGTAAGTAAACCTTCAAACCCAGCGACAGAAACCTCTGTTTATTTTAGAGATTTTTATGTTTTTCCACATTTTACTCAAATCCAGGCCTGCCGACCTTCACTATACAGCCGAGTGACGTGAACATCACGAGAAACACTTCCTTCAATTTGACCTGTGAGGCGGTCGGTCCCCCGAACCCTGTAACCATTAAGTGGCTTCACCAAGGCAAGAGATTAGAAAATGAGTCCTCCAGTACCTTCACTGTTAAAGGTGAGAGCTTTGGCTTTTTATATGGTCCTCACGACTCCTCAGATTTTTATGTTTCTTTGATTTAGCTGTAGATTAAAATGCATCAGTTTCTTAAAGGTGCTATATTTAAGAATTTTCTTGTATTAGGTTTTTTCATTGCCAATGTGTGAACAGCTTGTAAGAACTTAAAAAGTGAGACCTTCCTGAGCTTCCTAGGTTGTCTGTGAAAGCCTGTAGACTGATTTTTATGTGATTTTTATGACTCGGATTAGTTTTTGGATGTGATGTTTACGCACATTCCCGAGAGCCTCCTCTTCATTCTTTACAGTGTGCAACACTAGCTTAGAGATCACTAATGTAAACAAATGCACAGCACAACACAAACTAAAATGCATTTTTTTGCTGTTTCACAGTAAAAGAGACATAAACAATTTGTAAAATCTGGAATGATTCAACGAGGTCAAATACAATGACGCATGAAATTAATGCTTCTACAATGTCATTAATGTCAATGTGCCATGCAAAGAAAAGGGATTCATTAAAAATATAATCCCACACAGCTACATCTTTATAGTATATAGTCTCAGATAAATAGTTTATGATAACTATCATAACAGTGTAAGTTTAATGACCTCACCTGTCGACATGATACCTATGAATTGCAGAGCTTGTGCAAACATATCCACATCACTGTGATCAGATGTTTTCTTACCGTTGTCATTTTTGTTGTGTTTATTTTGTTATTGAGAGGAAAGCGCGCAGCACATATTTACATATTCATCTAAACGTCACTCTCAGCCGTGTGGATGGTGTATGTTCTTTTACAATATATCGCTGTAAAGGTGTAGCAATCCAACTTCTATTTACTTCGAAGAGTATATCTGGGCCTTGAATCACATTCAGACTCTTGTGCGTTACACCGTGTCCTAACTACACGCGACACATGGTTAATTAGAGTTTTTGTCCTAACCAGCCACGGCGGCGACACGCGATGATTCTATTTTAGAAACAGTTTCTGTTTCTGCGACGTTGCGGCTGGAACAACAACACAAAAAACATGGCAATTAGTGATGCACCGATCATGATTTTACATGGCCGATTCCGATACAGATTTTTTTTCAATAAAACTGGCCGATACCGATTTCCGATTTTTTTTTTTTTTTTACACAATAAAAGAACGAAAGTATACATGAACAAGATGTTTATTTGGTATTTAACAGGCTAATTTGGCTTTTGTCTAATGAAAACAAGTCCGCAATCTGAAATTAACGGGACATTGAATTGGAAATGAAAAGGCTGAAAGGTGAAATTAAAGGCAACAACTGCATATTCTGCAATCCAAACAAAGATGTTACTTAAATCAGCATTTGTTTTTAAATTCAGTGTAAAGAAAAAAAGTCTTTACCAGTGAAATTAAATAAAACCAAAGTATATAATTGTTCCAAAATGTTAAATCAAATAATGTTTAGTGCAACGAAAAAAACTAAGATGCTACAGCAGGTGCTTTTTAAATCAAATTAAGTCAATGTCATTTTAAGGTAAAATAAAAATTATCATCCAGAACTGATGGTATTTCTTTTCAAAAGTGCATGCATGTTCTTCTTTAGGCTACAAAAATAAGTATTTCGGCTTTGTCACAAGTTAGTCTGTTTCGTTCTCATCCGATCCAGCACGTGAGAAGCTGAGCTGAACAAACGCTCATTATCTGCGCTTGTGCAGGCGCGGAGAGGTGAGCTTGCGCAACTTCAGCTTGCGCAGGAAAGCTGCTCTTCATTCCCTTCAGCGTATCTCGTCTCTTCCCTCAGTTCTCCAGTTTCTGTTTGTAACACAGTGACATGTTCGTGTTCGCGAATGATTGCAATATAGGCGCGTATGTGCACGCGGGCGCACTTCTGGAAAAATCGGCAGAAAAATACAAAGAAAACCGTCCGGTTGCCGATCGCGCGCCAGAAGCAAAAAACGTCCGGTTCCGGTTTTTGGCCGGTCAACCGGTGCATCCCTAATGGCAATGATAAGCTCAGGTAATGTTTATGTGCTTTATTTAATGTTAAAAGCGTGTGATCTGACTTTGAATATCATTTAGTGCTCCCAGCTTTGTTAGTCGTACTAAAAGCAACAAAGGATAATTCACCTCAGATCTTGAAATTAAACAAATTGAAACAAGAACGTTCAAAGTGTGAACAAACCAGTATATTCTATGACAGATTGTTTTAGCAACTCGCTATGTATTTTTAGTAATGTTTAAATGGCGTGATATTTGTAAATTTGATCCATTTCCTTTCGAGTGCAGTCAAGATTAATCTCTGGTGGCCTACACTTGCCGCGAGAGCCCGCCCACACGCTGTTCTGATTGGCTGTGGTTTTTGATTGATTTGTTGCATATCGCAATCGCGTCTGGTGTGGACAGAAAAGTTGCTTGTCGCTGGAATCTTATCATGTCGCGTGTAGGACGAGTGCGAGCACGGGCAATAAATTGCTGGCTGCAGTTCACTTAATGGCCTTGTTAATTCACTGGTGTCACTAATAACAACGGTTTCTAACAACGGTTTACATATGTCCCCTTTAACATCTTGTTGTCAGTATACAGTAGAAGAGAATCAATAGGCCTTTAAAGTGAAATCTAGCATAACAATATCTGATTTTAGAAAGAATGGAAGATTTAGTTGAGGTAGATTTGCTGTCCGCTGGATTTTATTTGTGGTATAAGGTCTACCACAAGCTTGTACACACTACCACAAGTGCCTGTTGACATTAAATGACTCTTCAGTACGCTGGGTTCCAGCTGACAACAAACATGAAAAACTGTTCCTCTGGTCAATCAGGACATCCTTATTACAGGGAAACAGTAGTCACCGAAACTTTGAACAACAGGAAACAATAGAAACCAAACTTAGATTTGCAGCGTTGAATGAAGATTAAAGAGGCAAAAAATAAAGGGTCATTCTCAGTGATGGGAATAACGGCGTTACAGATAAACGGCGTTACTAACGGAATTATTTTTTTCAGTAACGAGTAATCAAACGAATTACTGTTCCTCCCGTTACAACGCCGTTAGCGTTACTGAGGGAAAAAAAGCGGCGTTAGTCGCGTTACTATAATTGAGCTCACTGAAGCGCTTTTCATCCGAACAGGCTCTCTGTCAGTCAGACCTGTCGTGTGTGTGTGTGTGTGTGTGTGTGAGCGCGCGCGCGCACCAGCCATGCGTGTTGGGGGTGGGTGCGGTGGTGCACATAACTGATGATGATTGGTGGGTGGGAGACAAGGTTGAAGTTGATAGGTTGAGTTCACACCTATTTTTTTCACGGTCTATGGTTCACACACACACACACACACACACACACACACACACACCAATGACGCACACGCATATGCACATTCAGCGATGGTCCAACGACTTCAAAGGTAGCTTTCGCAAACTGGAAGTATAAGCGCTACTTTTCCCTCGTTGAGGTGAAAGGTAAGAATATTTATGTAACATGCAACTTATGCCCAGGAAGAAAAAGTGATTCTGAAGCGCCTCACATCATCATATGCCACAAAATTAGTGGCTAAAAACCCAGGTGATAACGTGAGCTCCACTACCAAAGGAAAGTATAGTACTGATAATATTTACACAATATTTACACTATAGTAGGCCTACTGATAATATTTACAATAATGCATTGAATTTGATAGGTGTCTCTCACATTGTCCCACAGCAACATTACAATAGTGTACATTAATGTACAATGTTTTATAATAATAATTTATTCTATTTAGTGTCCAATTCATTCATTTAACATATCTAATACTGGGGGCATCCAAGTTATTTGACATATTTGAACATTAAAAAAAAAAAAAAAAAGTAACGCAGTAATTACTTTCCCTGGTAATTAGTTACTTTTATAATGATGTAACTCAGTTACTAACTCAGTTACTATTTGTAAGAAGTAACTAGTAACTATAACTAATTACTTTTTTAAAGTAACGTGCCCAACACTGGTCATTCTATCTAAGGGCTGCCTTTTCTTTTGTTAATAAATTGCTTCGTGCCTCACAAAAATGAGACCATTCAGGCTATTCTAATTTTATTTATATACTATTATAGTATTTATTTTTCAGTTTAAGGTTTAAATTTAGTCATTTTGTCATTTTTATTAAGTTTTTTTTAAATATATTTCTAGCTTTCATTTATTTTTTATTTCAGTTTTAAATTTAGTACTTAAACTTATTTCAGTTAGTTGCTTAAGCAACATTTCTAATTAAACAAAAGTATTTTAAGCAAGTTTAAGCTTTTAATCTAATATTTATATTGCGTATTTCAGTTTTGTTTTACTTAATAACAACACTGCACTTATTTCAATAGCAATGCACCGCACAGAGAAAACCGGAACTCTACTGCTCTCTGATCCATTTACTTTCCAAACAGTTGATGTCATAAAACTTCTTAAATCTAGTTTTATTGCCTAGCCTTCTATAGTGATTGTAATTTCCAATTTTCCTCTAAAGTAATCTGTTTCACATTCCGAGCAGGGTCATGTATCCCCTCGAAGTCCCCTGGCTGAGATCATCCAGCACATTTTGTTTTCTGCAGTTATGGAAAATGTGCACATTACAGATATTGTGAAATGTGACAGAGCTCGCAGAAAAGCTGCTGAAGCTTGCTTGTAAATTTAGTGTCTGCTCACAGTTCTGTGGATTTGGAAACGTAAAGCGAAAGCAAACCAACTCAGGGTAATCAGTTAAAGCTTGTGTTTAGAGGTGAACTTTGAGAGGGAGAAACTACATGAAAATCACTACTGTGTGTAGTGAGATACAATCTACTGATGACACAGTTTATTCTGATAATTGAGCAGTCAGATTACACTGATTACAGTGACTTTAAACTGTGGGCAATTTTCTTTTTTGATCATATCAAGAGGTATAATTGAATCAGTTTTGATTGAGTCACTTGATTGATGAAATGAAAGTTCATCCTGTTTGATAAATGCGTGCTTATGATCTTATTGTGAGTGATTCATCTGTACATGTTTAATATTTATAATTAGACCTCCAAATAACTTTTTACATGACTCATTGTGACTAACTTATTATATATAAGTCCCCTGTAGTCAATCATTTTATCCCTTAAAACTCATCTTTGATCACCAAAACTACATATTTAAACGTTTTTCTTCCTCGAAGAAAATTTCACCATGGTAAATGAGTACCATGAGTGCACGCAGTGCAATGATATTACCTGAAATAGGCTAACTTCCGTCAACATAACCAACGTGACAGCCTGCTTACACAGGGAGTGTGCCGGGGACTATTTTCAGGCGCTGCGTAATGTTGCGCCGCTGCACTCATGGTACGGCAGTAAAGTTCCTTGATTATTATGCAGGAATGAGAGTATAGTTCCTAGTGGAGTGTTCCTTTAAGCTCATCATAACTCATCCCACACTATGTAACCTTAAATTGCATGTCTTGTCAAATTAGATTTGTTGTTAATTTTCAATTATTTATTATTCACACTTTTGACTTGGCTAGTCCGCAACCACCCAGAAACACTAGCAAACACCCGGAATTCCCTACACTCCTAGAAAAAAGGTTTAATGCGGTTCTATATAGAACTCTAGGGTTCTTGACTCAATTTTTAAGACTATTCCATAAAGGTTGTATATAAGGAGAAATGTCTTAAATCACATATCAAAAATGCCACTGTCCCAAGCTTAAACCAGCTCCAAAACACCCGGCAGGAAGTTTCTAGTAAACCTGAAGACCTCGATTATCTGGTTCAGGTGTTTAATTAGGATCGGAGCAAAACCCTTTAGGACAGTGGCCCTCCAGGAATTGAGTTTGACACCCCTGCCTCAAATGATTGCATAATACTTTCATGTTTAACAGGTTATTTCAACTTGTTTTCTAGTGATAAAGTACATTTATGAGCTGTTTAATCCATAAAAAAAACAAAGGGAATTCATTCAAACTAAATCCATAAATGTATCCCTTTATGAAACCCCTAAAAGGTTCTATGAAGCATCTGGTGGAACCTTATTAAAGTTATAAAAATAACCTTTTCTTCTAAAAGTGTCTCGTGGTAGCAGACAGTGAGTTTTGCAGGGAAAAACACCACTCACGGTTTTTGTGGTTAATCTCCTAGGTATGATAATCGGTTTCTTGGCAACAAGCGTTAAAGCCTGAGTTATTGTGAAAGCAGGAGTTTTATGGTTAAAGTTTATTCACGCGGTGCTATAGGGAGAGAGAGCTGATATCACACACACACAAAAGCCTCATTCAGGGGCCCCGGCGTCCCTGCAGAGAGCCTTGTAAAGAACGGACAGATCAAACTTTAGGTGGCTGGAGCCAAGACCTGCGCTCTTTAAAATAAAGACTTTAATGGTTCTTTGCTGCACTGTATGTTCAACAAAAATACTCTTCTTATCAGGGACTTTTAGTTGTGTATTTACAGGTAATGTTGTTTATGGTTTTTGAAGCATCAAACAGAAGTTGCAATAGTCTTTTCTTCCCTATTGTGATGTATATCAGAGTCAAACGGCTTCTCTAACAAGAGATAATGTAGGGTGGGACTGGGTGTCGTCCATGGGGAATTGATTGGATGGTTGTGGTTTGCTATTGATGGATCTCATGTGAGTGACAGATTGCCCCGCCCTCACGCCAGTAACTCATCATCAGAGAAGAGGAAAAATGATGTGCACGGATAAATTGTTTCATGGTGACTTAAAGTTCTTGATCTTACATTATAGGTTCTTCAGATCTGCCTATTGTTTGAAACTAAAAATGAAGCCCTTTTGAATTCTTCAAAACATCAGAACATAGCTTTCTAAACCTAATTATATTACTTAAAAGGAAAAGGTCTGTTGCTATTGTGTTCTGGGTGATTGCTATGGCATTGCTTGATGGTTATTATGCTGTTAGTGGTGGTTTCTAATAGAATGTGATTCGGTAGAGAGATAGACGGATATAAATATTTATACATATAACATATTTATTCATATTTAACCGTTTCAGTAGCCTGACAAGCCAGACCCACATCAAGATGTTTGGTCTGGGAACTCACCATTGGCAGGGCTCAATCCGAGGGGCGGGATAAACGGTTGTCTTTCAGATTCCCTCCGCACGCAATAGGACAGCGCTACAACCAACCAGAGCAGTGAAGAAGGTGAAGCGGAGCTAGTTGATAGATTAAACTTTCGCCGTATCCGGTCGGCAAAACTCCGAACACATCTTCCTTTCTTAAGAATGACTTCAGTGCCGTTCTTTTCTCAGAGAAAAGCTTAACTCCAAGTCTTCCAGAGTTGCGGCCAAAGCAGATTTGAAAGACCGCTGTTCGCCAGCTTCTTTGTTTACAAGTCCTAAAGCCCGCCCACCGACTCTATACACAATGTGATTGGCCTGACCAGAGTTTGGTTTTTCCAGCTCACAAGCCAACGGAGAGTTGCTAGACTACCCTGACTGCAAATTCGATTTGCTGCCGCTAGGGTGCATCTAGATTTCTAGGCTACCGTTTCAGGACATTTAAATGGCAAACTATTTATACCTCCCTTACAAAAAAGTACTGTGGTGGTGGTACCATGGTATAAGGATGATATCAGATTGTTTTGATATGGTTCTGAATGATTATATCATATGTTATAGTAATTTCCTTTACTTATTTTTAAATTTAGTAAACTTTTTCTTGCCCATTTTCCACCTCCAGAATCAGGGCCCAGAATTGACCGTTCGCAAAGACCCGCCCCCTTTAGTTACTGTTGCTATGTCCGACAAGCCTTGGCGCTCTCACACCACACACACACTCACGTAGAGAAAATACATTGTGGAGCAAAGAGGACACTGACAACACGCCGACAGACAGGAGAGAGCAAGTTACTTTTGAAATGAAACGAAGTCTCAACTTTAAAATGTTGTCTTTTTTTTTTTTTTTTTTTAAATGTAAACCACAAATAGCGTTTTGTGGCTCTTTAATGTGTCGTTATCACTGTTACGCCTCAGTTAAAGCTGCTCGTGAACCGATCATCTCTTCCATCTAGTTCATTGATAAGCATGAAATAAACATGAACACTAAAATAAATTTTGTTTCAACCGCGGAAAGACGTCAGTAATCACCATCTATCAAGTTCAAGTCCACTGACGTTAATCTACTAACTCTCCTGACTGCTTTGTCGGACAAACCGGCAGATTCGGCGATGTGATTGGTCAGATTGCCTGTCAATCAAACTCATGGCGAAGGGTGAATTGGCTTTAGCAAGAAATCTATATGGCGATGCACATGTTAAATATTTTGCTTTCAAAATGTTGAGGAAAGAATTTATTTATGTTGTGATTGACACAATGAACTGTGTTTCTTGTTATTCACATGAAAGGAAAATTGTTAAATTGATTGTCATGGGACAAAAAGATAACAATAATGTAAAATATAGTTTCATAGCTATTTATTTATAATAAATAGAATGTATATTTGTGCAGTAGAGTGGTGCAGGTATGACGTCAGAACCCGGAAAAGGAATATGTCACTGGTTCCCTCGAGATTTTCCTCTGGATTTTCCTTTCCTTTTTTTTAAATTTGTGTAAAATAATGCCTATGGTAAACATAATTTGACGATTCTTAAACCGTAACACCCGTATCGAAAACACACATTTTGAAGCTGTTATTTTAATTTAAAAAACATATGTTTAAAATGGCTTTTTATCTGGCTCTGAATCTGACAGCTTGTTTAAAAGCATCAATTCAGTTTGTAGATCTTGTTTGAAGATCAAGATCAGATACGCCCATTTCTTTGTTTAATAAGTACGCCATGTTTCATCTCACGTGCACGTTTCATCTCTCATGTATGAGACCAAAAAAAAAACCATGTTGCGGCCCACTTCTCCTTTAAAGTGCCGTTCTTACTGGAATTAAATGTGAACACAGAACGTCTCTGATTTTCCATGTTGAACTCTGGCTCACTGTCCTTCTCTGCACAATGGTTGCATTACGTCATGCACACACAAACACTTTCTTTCTCTCTCTGGATGCTGTGATGTGTGTTTCCATTAAGAGGGAACTAGTTAGAGCTGGATATGACGGTTTCCCATGTGAAGAATAGCCAGTAATTACTGCTCAAGTTACAAAATGTCCACATAAATGCTGAGTTCGGTAAAGCCATTATGAAACTTCAGCCACTGCGAATGTGCTTAATCATTCAGAACATGCTATACACTGGAAACACTTGTGTTTAGATGCAATTATATGCTCAATGCGGACTCAAAAAAAAAAAAAAGATGCATTACTTTCTCCTAATAACAAATCAACTAGACAACAGTTTTCATATTCCAAACTGAACGCTACCTGAAATATAATATAGTTTGGATGGTTGCAAGGGTGTTGCTTTTGTATTTTGGATGGATAAATGATTTTTTAGAAGTTTTAAATAAAACAAAGATGATTGAAATATGTTTTACAAGAACATAATGTTACGTTCATATTTGTAAATTTCACGTTTAAAGGCACAGTATGGAAGATTTCTGCATTAAAATATACAAAAAACACTAGCACAGTGTTATACATTTTTTTCGCTTGTGTACTTACATCGATCAGGCATAACATTATCAAAATCACAGAGTTAGCTCGGGAATGTTCCCGGTCTGCAGTGGTCAGTCTCTATCAAAAGTGGTCCAAGGAAGGAACAGTGGTGAGCCGGCGACAGGGTCATGGGCGGCCAGGGCTCATTGATGCACGTGGGGAGCGAAGGCTGGCCCGTGTGGTCTGATCAAACAGACGAGCTACTGGAGCTCAAATTGCTCAAGAAGTTAATGCTGGTTCTGATTGAAAGGTGTCAGGATAATGTACCCTTTCACAAAGCAAAATTGGTTCAGGAATGGTTTGAGGAGCACAGCAATGAGTTTGAGGTGTTGACTTGCCCTCCAAATTCCCCAGATCTCAATCCAATCGAGCATCTGTGGGATGTGCTGAGCAAACAAGTCCATGGAGGATCCATGGAGGCCCCACCTCGCAACTTACAGGACTTAAAGGATCTGCTGCTAACATCTTGGTGCCAGATACCACAGCACACCTTCAGGGGTCTAGAGGAGTCCATGCCTCGACGGGTCAGGGCTGTTCTGGCAGCAAACGGGAGACCAACACAATATTAGGTCATAATGTTATGCTTGATCTCTCTACATCGTCCCAACCCTTTCCAAAAATGTTTAAATCCAGAGAAATTCACAATTTTAACCATTGTAATGTCATTTGTGACTGTTTATTATCGCTTCTCGTTACAAGTATGGGAAGACGGTTGGTGCATGTTGTGTTTCCAGATGCATGTTATAAGCCACCCAAACTCAGAGCAGATGCAGAGATAAGTTCATGTGGAGCTACATTTACTGTGAACACCGAAAACGCTGGATCATGAGCTGCTCGTGTGTAAAAGAACACTTTGAATTATATTGCAGCCTCTGTGATTTGATAATCCGATAAACGATTATGGTTTTATTTTGATTAATTTAGCAGTCCTAGATGCCTGGATGTTGTTTGGCAGTTTAGATAATACCATGCTATTTACTTGGTGTTTAAAGGTACTCAGTATATGAAGGAATGACCATGGTACATGCTCAAAAAGCTTCTTTCTGGTACTCTTTTTATTAGTGTTGTTGTAAGAGACCCTGAACCAGATTCTGCTGGATCCGTATGCAGAGCCGGCTAGCATGGCTGTTCTCCAAACCCAATAATTACAGGCCGTCAGAAATGCAGCATACACTTCCTGGCACGTGTACAACTTGCAGAATCTGTCCAGCCTACTTGCATGCTTGTTTTTGTGGAGAGACTCCATTTGTATACTTTCTGTTCAGCTAACAAAAGCTTAACTTTACAAAATGGGTTTTGGTCAATCGGATCACGAGTATACGAGGGAGACCTGGTGTTTACACCTCTTTTGTCCACTTTCAACCACTTCTGTCCTGATTTATTTGAGGGGAGGGTAAATTAATGGACTTTTTCAGATCTTTCGATCTACTGGACAAAATAAGCTCACAAAATGTACATATGAACGCACCGGCGATGACAGAAAACATATGGAGAGCAGCAGTTTTCGTTTCTGCTCTGACAGCCGCAAGATCAGCCGAACTCTGTGTTAGAAATCAGGCATCGGCATTTGTTTTTCATCTTCAAACCATCAGCCAACAAAGTTTAATCCTGTCTGACTAGCACACTTCCCATAATGTTCACGCATTAGGTCGGTAGGCGGAGAGAAAAAGTTTTTTTGTGGCTGTTCGAACTAGAGGTCGACCGATTCATCGGTTTTGCCGATTAATCGGCACAGATAGTTGATTGGTGGAGCAATCGGTTATCGGCAAAAATCCACACCGATATGTTATTACACAGTACAGGAGCTCTGAGAAGGGTCTGTTGGCATTTATATAGCACGAGAGCGGCCTTTAGAGGCCGAATAAAAACTATCACTGATGCCTTGTGTTTACATTCACACGTGAGGCTGCACGGAGAGCGCTGGCACATCAGATGCGTGTTTAAAACACGACAGCGAAACGGTATGAAAACAGAGCACTACAGTACTTGTTGCCAAATCATTATAAAGTAATTCATTTCTTGATAAGATGCTGCATTAACAGGTAAAGAACAGCAGTGTGTATGTTTGTCAACTGAGAGGACGCTAGCATTAGCAGTACCTCAAGCAGTTAAAACAAGATAAAAACATACGCAAGTCTGACCCAAATGTTGCATATATAAAATTAGGGATGTGAGAACGCAAACCGTATCGTCATGCTGCCGACAGAAACATAAACAAAACAGAAGCGCATTCGTTTTTTATTATTAGATACTCGTCTTCTAAAAAAGCAGACTGTTTGGATATGAAATGGTAACATTTGTAACATTAACTAAGGTAATAAATGCTGTGGAAGTATTGTTCATCGTTAGTATGTTAAAGGTCCTGTTCTTCGTGATCCCATTTCATCAAACTTTAGTTAGTGTGTAATGTTGCTGTTAGAGCATTTATAATACCTGTAAAATTATAAAGCTCAAAGTTCAATGCCAAGCGAGATATTTTATTTAACAGAAGTTCCCTTTCAAAGCCTACAGCGAACGGCTGGTTAGGACTACATCCTGGTATTTCCTGCTTTAATGAAGTCAGTAGAGCAGTATGTCGACTAACCTCCGCCCACAAGAACGCACGAAAAAGGGGGCGTGGTCTTGTTGCTCCCGCGTGGAGAATAGGAAGTGTTGCGTTCGTATAGTTTGTTTGTTGCCATGTCGTCGAGACGCTGTTATTTTCATCCCGGAGTCAAGTCACCTTTGTTTGGCTTTCCCAGGGACGCTGTACTTAGAGATCATTGAGCGCATGCATCCCCGTTATGGTGAGAGGCGTGACCTTTCCGGTAACGTGCGCTCTGCGTGCCCTAAGCTGCTGTCGAATCACAACACGGGAACCGCTGGCACAATCAGAACTCGTTACGTGTTTTTGAAGGAGGGACTTCATAGAGCAGGGAAATCTTTCAAGCCGTTTTGAGGACAGTGAAAACAGCAGTATACAGATAAGTAAATTGTGTGAAAAATACTGTGTTTTTTTACACGCGAAACATGAACACATGTTATATTGCACACTGTAAACACAATCAAAGCTTCAAAAAAACACGAAAAACGGGACCTTTAATTTCAACATTAAATTGAGTTTGAATTATTCAATGTATATTGCATAATGCATATAGTTCATGTAAGCTAATAAATCCTTGTTGCATAGGAACTTGCATAGTGTTACCTATGAAATGTAAGCATGTTTCTAGGTTATAGGTAAAGAAACAAATTTGACCTGTAATATTTTAATGTTTTAAATTTATTTACTGAAGAATTTGTTCTGTTAGAACTTCTCATTTTAATATTCATATTTATATGTTTTTAATTTAGCACATTTTCATGGATCAGTACTATTTTTTTTTATTTATTGTTATAAAGTTCAGCACTGTTTTATTTTTATGTTTTTTTATCCCGTATCCATTTAAAAAACTATCGGTCGATTAATCGGTTATCGACAAGTGTGGTCCAACCTAGTTATCGGGATCGGTAAAATCCACTATCGGTCGACCTCTAGTTCGAATTCATTCGACCACATGATCATCATACACTATGAAAGCAATCCGGTCCAATGAGTTTTCCACTCCCTCTGGAAGTCGTCCAAAGTGGACAAGCTCAAAACTTTTTTGACCCCCTTTACACCTGTATATAGCGTCATCCACTTGTGATCTGATCGACCAAAACACATCTTTAATAGCAGGTGTAAACAGGGCCTAAATCTTCAAGAGCAAGGGTAAATGTCTGACTGTTTATTTTCGTCTTGATGGAGGTCTACCTCAAAAATAATTGGTGCAAAACATCTCTGTGTGTTGGTTTCAGCAAATTAGGTATCATTTAGGAAGACTGGAGTGTTTATATTCAAGAAACCTTGCTTTTCCAAGTCCAGACTGAACCTATAATCATTCCTACAGTGAATTAAATACTGTCGTCCATTATTTAAATTTGCATCTTTTTCTAGGCGGCATTTCAATAGCATAGTTCAGTCACTGTGGCGCTTGAGAACGGAGGCACGATCTGTCCCACTGACAGTCAGAGATAGACACGTTTGATACTCAGAAACATGTCAACAACCAAACAAGTAGCTTCCTGTCAGCTCCAATGGGGGAAGCAATGTGTCCTTTGTGACCGAGTCTTTGGGTCTGGGCAGAAATGCACTCGCACAAAAGGGATATTATGGTTGGGCTTGTGTCAGAGTGGGGCTGGAGTGTTGGCGTGGAGTGGCACTGAAAGACTCGTTCTGTGAGATGCGCTGGCGGTGAAAGTTACGCAGTCCTGCATGTGCTCGACCTCAACCATTGATGCAAACCTGACGTTGACTGCATGTCACCTGCAGAATCACATCACTATTATTTAGATTTTAAGCACCGTTTGTGGCACCAAATAATATCTATTTTATTTTTTGAAAATATGTACGTGATGCTTAATTGTGCAAAACTTCTTTTTTACTTTTTAGTGTGAGTGTGAGTGTGAGTGTGTCTCATCAAGGCTGCATTTACTTAATCCAAAAAATAAAGTAAAATATTGTGAAATATTATTATAATTTGAAATGACTGTTTTATATGTTAATATATTGTAAAATGTAATTAATTCCTGGGATCAAGGCTGAATTTATCATCATTACTCCAGTCTTCAGTGTCACATGATCCTTCAGAAATCATTTTTATATGATGACTTGCTGCTCAAGAAACATTTATTATGATTATGAAAACAGTTTAACACATTTTGTGAAAACTGATACTTTTTGTTTCAGGATTCTTTGAATATAAAGTTCAAAAGAAACGGAAATCTTTTGTAACATTTATAAACGTCTTTGTCACTTTTGATTTTAATGCATCCTTGCTGAATACAATTATTAATTTCTTTAAAAAATAAAATCATACTGACCTCAAACTTTTGAACAATTCTTAAAACCATGAGTAATAATAATAGTTAGCAAGCACCACTGATTGTTCCCAAACAGGCTTCCATCTTCCATTGTTTTAATATCTGCACATTAGAGTGAGATATTAAATATTTTATTTTCTGTTCTCTGCAGGTGTTGATGCTCCCACCCAGTACAGCTGTCAAGCTCACAACGCGAAGGGCCTCACAGTCTCCAGAGACGCTCACGTCAATATCAAAGGTGCTGAACATGAGAACAGTGTCATATTTACTATCATTTATATACTATGTTATTTTTATATTTTCAGTGTTCAGTTTAGTTGCGTTTTAGTACTTTTCTTATGTGCTTTTGCCATTTTTATTCGTTTTTTAATACTTCTATTTAGCTTTATATTTATGTTTGTTTTAGTTTAGCTATTTCTTACTTCATCTTAAACTTTTATATTATTAGTTAGCTGCCAAGGCAACATTTTTCTTCATCCAGTTCATCCAATATTTATATTTTATTGTATTTCAGCTGTTTTTTTTTTCAATTAATGAAAGTGACTTTTTAAAAAAAGTTTTAGTTACTAACATTATTTTATGTATTAATAATTTTACTAATAACAAATTTTAAATCATTTTTAACTAATAATTTTTTTTATCCTCCATGTAATTTCATATTGTAATGGTGATCCGAGTCATTTTCATTTCTTCGGCCTTTTCCACAAGGGTGTTGCACGTGTATTGACACATTATACACATTAGTTAAATTATAAGAGAAATCTACCTCAAAAACTACTTTAAAAACTACATATTGTGCCTTTAATATAAAGAAAATATAGCTAAATTAATGTCGTTTATGGCTCTAACACACATGCATGGTTAATGTATTTCCAGAGCTTCCTGACAAAGTGTCACAGGTCACAGTAGAAAAACGCGAGGCCAACAAACTCCTCTTGAGCTGGACTCCAGGACACGATGGCTTCTCTCCTCTCATCTCGTGCTACATCACGGTAAGAGGGACAAAATGAATGAACATTGTACAAGGTTATTGTGTTGTGATGATTCCTCTGAGGAACATGGTGTTCAGTTCAGGGTGATTTCTTTTTTCTGTGATTTCTTTTCCATCCATTTTAACTTGAAATCATAGTTCTGTTCAGTTGGTAAAGTAACACCACTGAAAGCTTTGGTTCAGATGATTCTGATCAGTTTGTAGTGAATCATAAATGCCCTAAATCATGTGTTGCAGGTGCGAGAGCTCGGCCGTGATCCGGGGAGTCCTACTGCCGCATACAGCACACAAGTGCCTCCGTTTCAGTATGAAATCAGCAAACTCAAAGCCATGACCTGGTACAACATGAGTGTGTCCTGCACCAATGAGATCGGGTTGTCACCACAAAGCGATTGGGTTCAGAGCAACACTACAGAGGGCGGTAAGTCAGATTCCTGGAGCAACTTCCTGGACTTTCTGTGAATGAAAAGCATTTCGAGCCACTGGGTACACTACCATTCAAAAGATTCAAATTTCAGTTTTTGACAGACATCTCTTATGTGCACCAAGGTTGCATTTATTTGATCAAAAATACAATTCCTATCACATGATCCTTCAGAGATCATCCTAATATGATGATTTGCTGTTTACAGTAAGAAGCGTTTATTATTATCAATGTTGAAAACCGTTGTGCTGCTTCATGTTTTTGCAGAAACCGTAATGCATGTTTTCAGTATTCTGTGATGAATAGATAGATAAAGGCAGATATATGGCAGATATATTTGCTTGTTTTAACCAAAAATTCACTTCAATTTCATTTTATTTTCCAGAAAATAAGAAAAAATATCTAATGTAATTGAACTTATCTAGTAAATGCATCTTGATTTAAGAATTTTTAGATATATTTATACTAGAAACAAGACAAAAATACTAAATTTTTTGCAGTGCATGCAAGGCAAAAAGTAAAAAAAAAAAAAAAAGTCTATATCTAGAATGGCTTTAAGGTATTTAGTCTATAAACATGTATATACAAATGCACAAAACAGCAAGTTTATGACAAAAATGGTCTGCAATTTGGCTTTTATTACTCATTTAATACATGTCTACATTACAAATTACATAAAATTAGAAATTAACCTACATTTCTGACAAATTACCACTGTTAAAGGTAGTGTTACCACAGTAAATCCATTTGGCATTTGGCCCGTGGGCCGGACTTTGGACACCCCTGGTCTGGGGAGTCTGCCGTGTATTTTCTACTGCACAAGAGGCGTGATAAACGAGCATAAATTAAATGACTCTGTACACAATTGGATAGTCCTTCAACCAATCAGACCACAAGAGGCGTGATCAACGGGCAACGACCCATCACTTCTCTATCCGTCATCGTGTTAAACCCACCAATAGCGCGCCAGGTGGATAAGCCAGTCGATGATAGTTTCCCGCAAAAGTGTAACAGAAGCAGTAGAAATGAATGTACAGGTTTCCAGACTGAGTTCCAGGGCGAAATCAAATCGCCGGCAGATCAGGCTGGGTTTACCCAGTCTAAGATGAATCTGTTTTTGATCGAATCTCTTGAATGAATGATTCAATAACAAAAGCATTTTTAACAGTCACTTGTCGCCACCTACTGGTGTAACAATGTAATTGGTACAATCTTTATATGAAGCATCTAGTTTCAAAAATGATTTGCTCTATTTTGATCACTACCATAGACATCAGTGTTTATATCTGAACTATAAACTTTTATCCCGGTACTTCTGTGATTTAATATGAATTGTTGCAAGACAGAAAATAATGATCCTGAGTGGCTGTTTCATAGACTGGGTAAACCCAGCCTGAACTGCCGGCGATTTGATTTCGCCCTGCAACTCAGTCTGGAAACCTGTACATTAATTTCTACTGCTTCTGTTACACTTTTGCGGGAACCAATCACAGACCGGCTTATCCACCTGGCGCTATTGGCGGGTTTAACACGATGAGGGATAGAGAAGTGATGGGTCATTGCCCGTTGATCACGCCTCTTGTGGTCTGATTGGTTGAAGGACTATCCAATTGCGTACAAAGTCATTTAATTTATGCTTGTTGATCACGCCTCTTGTGCAGTAGAAAATACAGAGCAGACTCCCCAGACCAATGTTCAATCTTAAATTGAGCTTGGTCTGGTGATAGCCAGACAAGCTGTTTCATACCCAAACATGACAACTGCTCTCGCTCTCTCTGGGTCATCAGCAGCGCCAACGCAGATCTGAATGTTTGCTGTGATCGCACTTGTCAAAGGTTTAATAGAGCTAAATTGTTTCTGAATAAGATGGCCTGGATGTGAGTGTGAATCGAGATTGCTGTCTTTTTAACGATCAATTGTTCAGCTGTAATTTAATGCATCCTTACCGAACAATTTCTTTAAAAAAAAAAAAGTACACACCCAAACTTTTTAATGCAAGTGTATGTTCAAAATGAAACACTAGCTTACTACATAGTATAGACTGTACTGCATAATCACTCATTTTTAAAAATAGCAAGGAAAAGGATATGCATTTGCAACAATAAACATGTTAAACATTGGTATGCTACTTTGTTGTCACATGATGTCACATTTATGAGTGCATTCAATTATCTTGTAAAGAAAAGCTTCTCATTTATTTTTATCCAATAACAAGTAAAAAAAAAAAAAAAGTGTTATAATCACATCATTTCCAGTCTGGAAATGGAAGATGTAGTTGAGAGCAATATGATAATTATATTTTGCTAATAGAAGAAAGACTAGAAGAGAATTTCTGTAGTGTTATGTTTTTCATATACAAAGAGTTTTCCAAATGGGAATGGGAGTGACCTGTCTTATGGGTGTGTCCAAAAAGGATTTCCTCTGTATTCCTAAAAGAACGGTGAAGGATATTTTTAGTTCCTGATAAGCATTTTGGTTTGTTATACCAAACTTCTAATGTAATACAATCTGGAATTACTGGTTTTGTGTTGGTTTTAGTGTAGTCCTTTGGTTTGTCTTTGGTCAGTATTTTACATGTTGTTCAAGGGATGATTTATCTGAAATGAAAGTGAAATTTTTACTTTTTACTTGTATTATTGTCAGTTCCATTGGAGGCCCCCCAAAACGTGACCGTTTATGTGAACAATTCCATGTTGATGATCCGATGGGAAGCTCTGCCCCCTGACAAGCTGAATGGAATCTTGCAAGGATATGATGTCACTATTAAACATGGCACACGTACGAACAAGGTTAGTAAGTGGGTTTGCTTATTGTGTTTTGTGTACTAACAAAATTTTGTAAATGACAATTCTGTCTTTTCACTCACAACACTCTGGATATTTGCAATGTCTCTGTTTTAATTTAGAAATCAGCTGAAAATCTGTATAATCCCAAAATTGTCCCAGTGTATAGGAACGTTCTTTAAGAAACTTTGCTGAATTTGTTAAATGGGTATTTTAAGATTCTCTCAAAGAATATGTTTGATATTGAAACTTTTTTTTTTTATTCAGGGTCAAGATTTTAGGTTTAAACAATAAGTATAAACAAGTATTTTTTCCATTATGTAACTGGTCACATGTTCTCACTATATTTTTATTCACTTTTTTGTGTAGTTAATGTGGTGCAAAAACATTTTCATTAGTACAAATCGTCCACTTATTATAGAACTTTAGAAAATAATTTATTTTTATGCAATAATTATTGCTGTTTTATTGAAGACTTTTACTTTCAGCTGGTGAAAATATTCACATAATTTCTAATTTACTATGCTACAACCAGGTTTATTATCATTAACCAGAACTAAAAACATAAAAATGTACTTAAAATAAACATCAACTGAAATAAAATAAAATATTAAAACAATGGCTTTATTTTAAGCTAGTTGCCAAAGCACATTTCTCATTTTCTTTTAGTTGAAGTGCTAAAATAACTAAAACAAAATAAATTCAGACTTAATAAACTATACATATATTTACACATTTTTTTTAAATTCGAATTATTAACAAAAACTATAATAGTATATCACTGATACTAAAACAACACTAGTTACAACTGAAGTAAACATCCACACATCTGTTCTGTGGCACACAAAATAAGAGCAAAACCCCCTGAATACACTTTATAGTATCTAGATATCCTGTGTAACCAATTATTTTTATTACTCAGTTCATCTACTTCTCCCAAGTTGCCCAGAGCAGCATTTTGCTCCCTATTGCTCTGCAGATATGAGATTTTCACCAGCTGTGAGGAAATTGACTAGAGCCATTAAAATAAAACAGCTGTTCTTGTTTCTAAGATGAAAGCTACAGTCTGAGATGGTTATTTTTTTGTTTCCATCCTTCGGCATGCCAGCCTGCTTGCGTTCAGCTGTATTATTGGATGCCCCTTAAGCAAATGTCTTCATTATGACGTTTTCCGAATGAATCAGCTTCTCTAACAAGAGAAAATGTAGGGCGCTATTGGAGGTTTGTAGGTTTGCTATTGGTCGATCTCATTTGAGTGACAGGTTGCCCCGCCCACACACCAGTATACATTAGAGAAGAGATGTCACTGCAAGAGGGAGGCGAGGTTATTTTAATTACAGATTACGAGGCACATGAATTAAAAAAATGATGTGCATGGATGAATCATTTGTAATAAATGCAATATTCCATGAAAAAAAAAAGGAATAGCCCATTTTGATTTCATGGTGACTTTTAAAAGGAGAACTGTCATTTCTCCACCACAAGTGCAATTGGGAAAAAATAATGAATATTAATAAATCATACTTTAAACACAGATTGGGTTGTAAATTCACGAGAATAAATCGTTTCTGAGATTACATGTCTACTGGAGTATCATAGCTGCTAGAGCTGTGGAATATAGTAGTTTTTACAATGCATCGCAATACTGATGTGAGCGATTCTGCACAGACACGCTACTGTGACCAAGTAGGACATGCTGCTGCTGTACAAAATAGCATGCATGAATTACCCATAGCAGATCTATACAGGTGGAGCTGGGGAGGGTGGAGGGTGTCTGAAATCTTGCTGCAAACTGCTATGGGTATTTGAAGGCTGAGCTACTGAAACAGCAGGAACCAATCCCGAAAGCAGATTGAGTTAAGGACCTATCAGTCTGCGCCATCTATAGTGTCATGACAGAACTTTGTATTTATTAAGCGCAATAAGCCACGAAAAAGATCTCGATGTATTACGCGCGCTGACCGACACACTCAAAGCGCGCACACAGAAAGCCACCTCTCTCAGACATCATGCAACAATCAAATTCAGTTCTCTTTAGTGGCGTATTACGCTTGAACGCTCAGATGCACACAGAATTATTTCAAAATATCTATCTTAGCGAGTATTCACATAAGCATAGTTGGTCATGACTTAAGTGAACGTTAACATTTGGGGAAAGAAATCTGATGTGTAACATTTTATTAGATCTGTGCATTCGGTCTTGATATAATAAACCTGCTGCTATTAATGTTAAAGGCCCACTGAAGTGCCTTGAAACATGCAGCATTATTCAATGTGTTGATGTAATTTCCCCTGAAACGGCTCCAGCTGTTAGCAGCTCCTCCCCTTTTTGGAAACAGCCAATAGCGTTTCGTTAATACCACAGTCTGACTAGAGCCTTTCTGTTTGGTAAAGCCAGAGTTTCCTCCTAATCTCCAACCATTTATCATCATAATCTCTTCCATATCGCTTTGAAATGCAGCATTCTGTGCAAAATTTAAATGGGTCCGATACGCGCATATGATCCGCGCTGGGCTCTCGTGTCTCTAGTCAACGGCTCTTGTCTAGACTAAGTGTGTGCTGCGGCGGTGCGCGTGAAACTATCGTGAACCCAGACTTCATTCACCTCAACTGAAAACATATTTACACCGTCTGAATCATCTTCTATCGCATATATAGTGCGCTATGTGCCATTCACCATGTAGAAAATAGTAAATGTGTGAACAGCTGACCGATTTCAGCCGCAGCTTCAGCGTCTGTTTATAGTGTAGGGGGCGGACGCTTCAGATTCTAGAGACCATTTGATTGGACAGAAGATGTGATGAGAAGATGAAGTCTGCGAGGATGTCATCAAAATCTGTTTAATCCATTTTAATGGAAGTGAGAGACTGTAAGTTTTGAATGTTTATATCTCCTAAATGTGAATTTTGTCATTGTTTTGGAACACACCAGCTTATTCATAACCTTAAGGCTAACATAGTCATACTAAAAGCTAAAAAACTTCAGGGGGCCTTTAATCATAAAAACTAAAATTAAAGAGGGAATCGCACTTCTCTTGACTGAATAACTTTTGTAGCTTTTATTATAATCAATGTATCTATAATTTATTTATTCTGTATTATTTCTTACTTGAATGCTTTTGTTAAAGGCACAATATGTAAGATTTTTTTATTAAAATATCCAAAAACCACTAGAACAGTGTTGTATATTTTGTTGATTTGTGTACTTGCATTGTCCCAAATGTTTTCAAGAATGTTTAAATCCAGAGAAATAAGCAATTCATCGAGAGAACTTTTATATATCTTAACACAGTTAGTCTTAATGTTTAAATCTGGTTTTCTTGATTTACCGCGACAGCCATGTTTTACCATGCCTAATATCCTTGTAGCTCATTGCAGTGTGAACAAGTGAACGCACAGAGTAGAATTATAACATGATTTTCAACACACTCAAATGTATCTAATATGATAAAACAGTGCTGCGTTAAGCGCCAGGTGTACTTCAGTTTCCGCGTCCTGACGCGTCTCGCGCACTCGTGTTGGCACAGCTTTCAAAGTATACTCAACCGCGGATGGCCGAGTTCGACACGGTACAATTGTTGTGACTCTTCTGACTTTCTTGCGCATGCGCTGTTGAACGCGGACAGTCCGCGCTGTCTCAAAAATTGGGCTGCATGCGGACAGGTGTGCGGACGCTCGCAAACCCTCCTGATAACAGAAATTACGTCACACGGATAGCCCTGTCACGATAACCAATTTTGCTGGACGATAAATTGGCCAAGATATTATTGCGATAAACGATAATATTGTCGTTCTGAGACCATTTTCATCTAAAATAATGATAATGGCATAATAATGCAGGTACACCTTTTCAAAGATCAATAAACTTTTATTTCTAAAGACTATTTAACACTGAAAAAGGAAAGCATTTTAAATATCCACAATAAATGAACAAAACAACCAAAACAAAAAAAGCAATGGACTCTCAGTCTGTTAACAAAAAAATGCACTTGAATAAACAGCTGGAAAACTGCAACGGATGATTGTTTTAGATAGTGCTGGGAATCGATTAAAAAAATTAACTAATTAATCAAATTTTTTCTGTAATTAATCACGATTAATACGTTTTTAATATTTTGATATTGTAATGATTTCAGTTACTCTCTAAATTAATGTAGAAACAATTTATTGACAGCATATTTTAATTGTGTTGTATTGTCATGTTTTTATGAATGAAGGCCAGTATCACTGATAACGTCTCTATGAAACATTAATGACGTTACATTACAGTATAACTGAAAGCTCCCAATTTCAACATTTATTAGGCTTTAAAAAAAACAACTTTTAATTTAAGTGAACTTAAAACAATCTTTACATAACCTCATTATAATGTTATTTTTACCTGTGCCTTCCCTGTTAGACACATACAGAAATGTAATGGTTAACTGCATAAATAATAAATGAAATATAGATTAATCATCATTAAAGCTACAATTTTCTCTGTTCCCGTTGTTCTTTGATGAACATTAATGACAGGCATCATCCGTGCTTCTGTCACTTTAAGAACAGCCGCGGATCTGACGCGTTGTCTGCGCTCATCTCATTTCCTCTTTAAGTTCATTTAAGACGTTATTTAACTAATTTAAGACTCCCAATATGAGAATACTCAAAATTCGCTGTGTTGTTTTTATTGTTTGTTCATGAGCAAAAGAGAACTCTATGTGAGCAGGAGACTGACACGAGTCTGTGTGTGCATCGTGTGTGTGTGTGTGTGTGTCAGAGTGTCCCTCGATTAGCTGACATGAGAAGCAGCCACACAGACAGGACACTGACACACACACACACACACACACACATAGGACATTGACATACAGCGCATTCTCTTGTGTCTTGTCGTGATTAGAAGCATTTACATGTATAAGAGCGTGATCATATAATGTAACGCTCTGCAAAAATGGATATAAAAACGGACGCTGGAAATTATCGCGGCCGGAAAAATTATCGAGCTCATTTTTTTAAATTGTGCAATTAATTGATTTATTGACTAACGCGACAGGCCTACACATGGACGGCCGAAGTATACTCTGGGCTTTACCCCACATACACATGAGCGGAAGAAGCGGAAGTGGCGACTGTGGCATAATAAAAGCTCTGCGAAATCAAAGCGGCATCAAGATACGCCTTTGTTTTCAATAAGCGAACTCAAGAGGCGAAAAATTACATATTGTGGCTTTAAATAGATAATAAAAAACACTTTACAGAAACCCTTTATAATCAAATCGTTGCCCTCTGAATCAGATCAACTCGTGAGGCAAGTGAAGATTCAGACCTCTAATAGCTGCACTTGTTTAGTTGCAAAGTCATTATGAAGTCTTGAGCATCATCACTGTTAATAAACTGAGGATGTTCTCATAGTCTATCACCTCTGAATGCCCTGTGTGGTCTTTGTCAATACCCTGTGACCAATCATAATGGGAGTGGTTTTGTAACAGCATGGCATTTATTTCTCTCCTGGCATAATGGTGTACTTCCTGTTTCTGTGCTAGTCACAGGAAACCTACAGTGTGTGGAGAAGTGGTTTGTTATTGTCTGTCTGTCGTGACTCACCACTGAGTGACCTGGACTTCATGACGACACATCAATGGCTGCGATTCACAATCTGCTGTTTTCTATAGCGTGACTGACCTGTGTGAAAGCAACAGTTACTGGAAATGAGTGTCATGCACTTACACACACAGCTGGTCTTGGACCGACACCTGTTGCTCTCCATCAACAAAATGACCTTGTATTTCATCGAGTAACATCTGCTCATGGAAAAGTGAATTCATTTGATCTACATTTGTTTGGGAGTTTGGCAAACGCTTTACCACAGCATATATAAGTGTTTGAACACTAGTTTTATTCTCATAAAACCTGTCGAGCTTGAACAGGGTAACTATAATAATATATACATTAATGTTTTGAATTAGCTTTTATATTTATATTTGTAAGGGTTTTTTATGCTTTTGTCATTTAAAAAAATATATATAATTATGTTTAATTTATTTGTATTTTTATTTCATTTTTTATTTCTTATTTGTTTCCAGTTTGACATTTTAGTGCTTCTTATTTCAGTTAGTTGGCAGGGCAACATTTCTCATTTTTGTTTAGTTTAAGTTTTTCATCTAATATTTATATTTTATTTTAGTTAACAAAAATAAATAAAAAATGTATTAAATTTATTACTGGCTTTACTTTCTTTAGGATTTTTTTTTTTTTTTTTGCATTGTAACCATTATCTTATTTTTTATTATTTATTTTTATTTTATTATACACGTTATATTTTTTTATTTTTAATGTTAATTGTATTTAAGTTAATTTAATTAATTTAATATTTATATATTTATTTATATAATTAAAATATTATATTATTTTATTTTAGCCTGCCAATTCTATTGCAGTTACTGGAATAGTTCAATTAATATTTAAATAACTAAATCATTGTACAATTCACAGGTACATTTCCAATAATGGCAGTTGGGGTTATTTATTGTTTGTTAAACCCTTGAAGAAGTCCACATAAATATTTACTTATTTAGTGTGTTATAAATTCTCATTCGTTGCACTACAGATCCTTAGCTGATCCAGACAGTAATGCATTGCAGGAGGTTTTGCAGTAAATGATTGTATGTTTTAGTAAGTCAGTATCTGCTAAGTGTGTATGAATTAGAGTTGGTGTGTTTGGAAAGCTTTTTGTTTTAAGCTTGGGTTAAATATAACTGCTGAGTTGGCTTTTATGACCGTAATCCGAGGGTTCCTTCAACAAATGGAGGGCAAAGATTGAAAAACTTCAGGACCAGTAAAAAACAGGGAGCTATTGTGCACCAGAAATGGCTTATCGCAGTGGCTGGGCAGGATTTCGTTTTTTTCTTTTGGGTTTATTTTTCTTTCTAGCATCTATTTAACCTTAATGCATTGTGTTGATTCTCATGCATGGTCAACAGAAATGTGCACTTAATAGTATTTCAGTATTTCAATATTTAAAAATTATAAACCATTTACATGCAAAAAAACTGCCCATGTTTTCTTCTCAGGGCCTGTAGAACAAATCACTTCTTGTTTCGAGATCTGCAGATGCAGTTTTTCCACATTGTTCACTGACTATGTTTTAGTGTAAGTGTCAGCATGTCTGATATGTTTGAAACAGAAGTGACAACTTTACGCAATCAGCACATCGATGTCACATGCGTCATGTGTTAACCTCCCCATGTCCTCATGCTCACCACTCAAAAATCCACAAAAAACAGCTTCTCTTTTCCATCCAGCCTTGTTTTGTTTTTACACTGTTGATTTCATATAAAAGTTTTCTTTCCTGCAATGCTAAACTACATTCTACATTCATATTATGCCCTTTTTTAAAGTTTTGGGTTCTACTAGAACAGGTTTTCATGCTTGAATGTTCAAAAAACACAGTTTCATAAGCTGTCCATTGTTGCAGCTCCTCTCTTCCCAGTCTGTCAGTAACGCTCTGTTTAGTTCCTGTCTCTATGAAGCCCCTCCTTCTGAAAAGCATGATGTGCTCCGATTAGTCGGCTGGATCAGTGTGTTGTGATTGGTCAAGCCCTTCAAGTGTGTTTGGGCAATGTCACGCCACCTTACCATAGTCACGATTTTCAACACGCTACTAACTAACTCAACCAGACACACCTTTTTATTCGACGTATGAATTATTTAAATGAGTGATGGAAGAAAACTCAAGACTACACTGGAGGCGTTTCAGGGAGTTCAGAAACACTGACACTAGGGGTTGCACAGACTAATCGACTAGTCGACTTTAATGCTCTGCCATGACGCTTTAAGCTTGATGTCGACTAGTCGCTGGCCTGTAGAGGGCCATTTCCTCACACACACGCACATTTGCAACAGTTAAGCTCAGAGAGCTTGCACTCAGAGAGCTCTCCACAAGATATGTTTGATTATACCATCTGGATGCTCAAAATTGATCGCGAGAATGTTCTAAAGTAATGCATGCTGCATGTGAATGAACCTGGCTCCTCCCCTAACATGATCATTCATTACTAGAGCACATTCGCATCAGTTCACCCGCTCGATCGCGAGTTACTGTCAGTACTGTTAGTTACTATAGCCTACAACGTACAAAACAAAAACGATGATCAAGAAGAGGTGGATTAATTTTGTGAACAGCCACCTTGATGGAGGGAGAGCTGAGGATTCCACCAGCACCTGCCTCTGCAATGACTATACACCGGATCGTTTTACAAACTTTCACCGGAAACAACTGTGATTCACTGATAATCCACTGCATGGATTAATGGGGCCAGACCGACAATCCCCCGTCCTGCCGACAAAATCTGAAGTTGTTTAACCCCTAACTGACACTCATATAGAGAAGAACTTCCTTTGGAGTGACTGTGCTTTGCTGACCTTTTTGATGTCCTCGTCGCACAATGTTTTTATTCCCACGAGTAAACTAGAGAAAGTAACGTGATGCGAATATTCGCTTTGCTTTTGGTGTGCACACACCATAAGACCCATACTAGTGATGGGAAAAGAACCGAGGCTCTCCCCTCAACTGTACTATAAAAAGGTTCATTACTCGAAGTGGCCATTTTGGACTGTTTCATATAATAAATCAGTTTGTGCTAAGAAAACCGTATAAAGCAAAGAAAATATAAGTCTTCCACATGTCATTTGTTCTTACACAATGAGTCTGTCAATGGATTACATTTGTGAAAAATTAGGCAAGGCTCATGGAGTCATATATGAGAAACATCATAGAATGATCAGTTGAAGTCCCTGTGAACTGGGCATTAATACAAAATGAACATGCACAAATCTACACATTTAAATATTTAATGGTAATTTCGTATTATGATGTATTCTTATCAAATAAGCGAATGACACTTGCTGCGCAAGAGGTTTGTGTTATTTAAATCAGAATACGAAGCAATCACGTGGTTGTGTGTGAAAACGAAGCTTTGGACGTCACAGATCACATGGTTATGGCAAAACGAATCAAGCTCCGGGTGCAGTGCTTCACTGTGAGATGTTTCGTTTATTTGATACAAACTAACCCATGCCAGCTTTGGACCAGCATGGAGATTCACACCAGTCTATGCTAGACTTTTGACAATACAATGATTTAAAAGAAAAAAAATCTAATTTTGTTCTAAATCCGTGTGAATATGTGTGTTTCAGATTCACAGCATCACCACAGAGGCCGCAGTGATGCTGCAGGCGTTCAACACCACATACAGTGTGGAGGTCGTGGCCTGCACACAGAGCGGCTGTGGGACCAAAAGGTCGCGCTACTGGCTCTTTGTACCTGACACTGGTGAGCAGATGCTAGAACATTCCTCTGGGTTTTACCATTAGTAAGATGTCATGAAATATTGCAATGCAGTCACACTGGGGGTAGTGTGTGTCTTTGAGGTATTTGGTTATGATTTTGCTGTACTTTTTGTTTTGTTAGTTTTACTGCTTTCTGGAATTCTAGTCAAACTATTAGTTATTAGTTCACTTCAAAATGAAAATTTCCTGATATTTTACTCACCCCCCTCTCATCCAAGATGTTCATGAATCTCTTTCTTCAGTCGAAAAGAAATTACCTTTTTTGAGGAAAACATTCCAGGATTTTTCTCCACATAATGGACTTCAATGGCAACCAAAATTTTGAAGGTCCAAATCAACGCAGTTTCAAAGGAAGGGCTTCAGAGGCTCTGCACGATCCCAGATGAGCAATAGGGTCCAGACGAGGAAAGCCCTCTGAAGCCCTTCCTTTGAAATTCATTCCTATGATTTGGAGAAAAATCCTGGAATGTTTTCCTCAAAAAACCTAATTTCTTTTCTGAAGAAAGAAAGACATAAACATCTTGGATGAGATGGGGGATGAGTAAAATATCAGGAAATTTGTTTTTGAAGTCAACTAATCCTTTAATGGTGGCGTTCAGTGAATAAATGTTTGTATGACGACAACTAAACTGTATAATTCACTAATGTCCCACGTAACATAGAGCTTTCAATGATTAATCATTGAAAGATTGCAATTTCAATCCGCCGACCCAGTATGAAAAAGCTTTTCAACCACACAGTATCATTATTTCTGTTACAGAAATAAAATCACAGAAGTACTTGGATTAAAGATTATAGTTTGGATATAAACACTGATGTCTATGCTAGCAAATAAAATCGAGCTATGCTTTTAAAAGTAACTTAACGCTTTAAATAACAATTGTGTCAATTACATCGTTGTTACACCAGTAGGTGGCGACAAGTGACTGTTAAAAAATGCATTTATCATTGAATCGTTCATTCAAGAGATTTGTTCCAAAACACAGATTCATCCAGAAACAACTGGAGTCTTTATGAGTGAGTCATTTAATCTTTTTTTTTTAAATAAATATAAGTAATTTTTTACTGATAATTCAAATATATATAAATAAAAATATTTTTTAAATGGACTGGATCAATTCAAGTTTGATTGACAGGCAATCTGACCAATCATAATCCGCCGAATCCGCCAATTTTGTCAAGAGCAGTCAAGAGAGTTCCTAGATTAACATCCGTGGACTTGAATTTGAAAAACAGTGTGTACTGGCGTCTTTCCACGGTTGAAATATCATTCCTTCTGAAGTTCATTCATGTTTATTTGATACTATAACTAGAAGGAAGAGATGATCGGTTCATGAGCAGCTTTAACTGAGGTGCTACAGCGACCTGTCATCACACATTAAAAAGCCACAAAACGCTATTTACTGTTTACATTTCTTTAAAAAAAAAAGACAATTTTAGAGTTGAGATTTAGTTTCATATTAAAAGTAACCTGCTCTGTCCTGTTAGTCAGTGCGTGTTGTTAGTGTCCTCTTTGCTCTGAAATGTTTTTTTCACTGTGTGAGAACATGTTTTGTGTGAGAGCGCGGCTTGTCGGACATAGCAACAGTAACTAAAAGGGGCGGGTCTTTGCGAACGGTCAATTAACATTTTGTCAACCTAGTAAATTACATGTTACTTTGTTTAGTTGTCTGTTCAGAATCGTGGGAGAAACATGATCTCGATTTGAAACAAAAAAATCTTGATTCTCTATTTTTTATTTATTTATAAGATATTATTTTAATTTATGAAATACATTTATACAGTTTGATACACATATATATATATACACACACTTGTTTTATTTCGTAAGAAGGTCCTTAATTACCAGCCCATTGGAATTCTAATAAAGTTCCTGGAATCAGTTTTAATGAAATATATTTTTGATATTTAAAAGCACTGCAGCAAACCTGAATTAGTGCAAACGTCTTCTTTCTGGAAGGCAACCCGCTGAAAGATTATCTTGATTTGTAAATAAATTGCAGTAAATACATCCGTAGTTTCCCATAAGAAACATTTCCAGTTGTTTATAAAGTTCAAAACCTCTTTAAAAAATGTAGTTGATTAAATTAAAATAGTCTTGCAGCAGCCGGGAGGGATATTTGTTGGGAAAGAACCAAACGCTCATGAAGTTAAATCGCTCTTGTGTGATCTCAACATTTTGGACAACCAAAGAGAGTCATGAACAAAGGACACATCATCACCTGAATGACGAGAGGAACTCTGGGCTAAAATGCCATTAGTGAGATTCAAAGAATAGAGGATAATATTAATACTACTATTGTTTAGTATTCTGCTGACCTTTGTTAAAAGTACAAATGCCAGCCTTGTTGTTTATGCTGTTGATTATTAATGGTGCAGTGCATGCATGTGTGTTTTGCTTTCAGAATCGCCTGAGTCTCCATCCTCGACGCCAGTTCCCAATCGCCACGACTCTGTGTACATTGTGCTTGGAGTGATTTGCGGTTTCTGTCTGTTGTTGATGGTGATGTTTGGCGTTGTGTGGTTGCGCAGTCATTATTTTTTACCGTAAGTTTCTGTCACTTCTCTTTTTTTTCTTCAAAAATTACTCGATTACTTGAACACAGTTTCCTGTTCTTATTGTACGTGACTCATTAGTACGTTATCCCAAAGAAAAACAATTTTGTCATTGTTAGCTTTATAATGAAATGGCTGTTTACACCATTCAGGCATAACATTATGACCAGTGAAGTGAATAACACTGATTATCTCTTCATCACGGCTCCTGTAAGTGGGTGGGATATATTAGGCAGCAAGTGAACATTTTGTCCTCAAAGTTGATGTGTTAGAAGCAGGAAAAATGGGCAAGCGTAAGGATTTGAACGAGTTTGACAAGGGCCAAATTGTGATGGCCAGACGACTGGGTCAGAGCATCTCCAAAACTGCAGCTCTTGTGGGGTGTTTCTGGTCTGCAGTGGTCAGTCTCTATCAAAAGGTTTCTTTTACATCACGTGGATGGCTGGGTGCGTGTGCGTCGCTTACCTGGGGAACACATGGCACCAGGATGCACTATGGGAAGGCTGAACAAATACAATATTAGGTCATAATGTTATGCCTGATCGGTGTAAAATGGAAGCTTCTTTCCGTCACAGAATGAAAAATAAAAAGGTAACCGACTTTTTACTGTACCTCACAATTCTGACTTCTTTCCCTTGCAATTTGTGAGTTTATGTCTTATAATATCTTTCAATTGCAAGTTTATCTCTCAATATTCTGAGAAAAAAAGTCAGAATTGCAAGGTAAACTAACTTTTTTTCCCCCCTTAGAATTGTGAGAAGTCCCATCTTTCCCTTTGGTTGGCTAACGTTATTTAATTTACTCTACTTTTCACTGTCCGCATGCATTTTGTTTTCTTGTTATTATGTTTCGAAAGGCATTTTTTCACTGTAATTGTTGTTAAATATCACTGTGCTGTGCAGTTTTCAGACGTCTTTTCCAAATGTGAAAAAACAAGGGCTATTTTAGGGACCAGAGTATGTTCTTCTTATTAATGTACTTGGGACAAGAAATTGAAGGCTTCAGGAAAGAAAAGTAGGGGGAAGGTTGCAGTGCTCGGTCTGTAAAAACAGCATGGCTTCTTAGTAAAACAAAATTATGGAGGACAGAGTTAGCCAAAGCAGTGCTGAGCAAAGAGCTTCAAATTACCTCTGGTTGTTTGCAAGTGAGACTAACAACAACATCCCGTTTTCATCATACTCTGGAATCCTTGAACAGCCTCTGGCTGACTTTACCGATAATGTGCAGTGGGGGTTGTGGTAGCTTTGCAGTTAAAGATCCACCAAGTAATTAACCAGATGTTAACTATTCAAGGTCCTTTTTCAGGACTCCAGCCTGCATTTAAAATGACTGCAAATGAGGCAAACATTTAATTTGAAGTCTAATCTGCATTGGAAACAGACAGGAATACGAACTGTTTGCCGTGAGTTCTTCCTTTGTGCTCTGCATTGCAATATGTGAATAATAGTGGTAAAAATACCCACAATTCCTAGAGAATAATCAGAATAATGAAAATTGCATGTAAACGGGAGTGAAAAGGTTTGCTTGTGTCATGTGCGATTAAGTCCCAACTCTGATTATTGGAAATAATCACATTATTGGTGCACATGTAAACGTAGTCTAAATTATCTAGTTAAAGGTCAACTTTCATAAGAGAGTTTTGTTGTAATTAATGCTGAATAAAATAACATATTATAGTCAATTCATCCAAAAAGGAGGCAAAATAAACTAGGAAGAAATGCTTCAATTCAGCACTAAAGTGCATTTAATTTCTATTGCATTTTAGGATCCAGTGGCTTTTTTGTGTGTATGTGTAGTCTGTGTGTATGTGTAGACCGGCTTAGACCAGCATGAAGTTTTTTTTTTTTGCTGGTTAGTAGTACTGGTTTTGTGCTGATAGAGCTGGCTGTCGACTAGAAGCCGGTTGACCAAAGAGTTCCTGCTGGTTTTGTGCTGTTTAGGGTCAGCTATTTCAACAGATTTACAGCAACTTAATGTCAGCTTTTCAGCCTGAAACGTCATGAAATCCATGTTACTGTTAGTAGTTAATGATATGTTATGGGGAAATGTGCAAATTGTGACTCTGAATGATTTTTGTTTGTGTACTGTGTGGCTGTCATGTTTATGTATAAATATATCACTGGCGCCCTCTACAGGTGTTTGTTTGGTGCTGATGTCAAACTCACTCCTAACGTTGAGTACAGACCTCAGAGATCCTACAACCGCTCAGCCATCGAAATCACACGTATGTCAAGCATTGGTGGCATTTTTACAAACACTTGAAGATTTATAGTATTATAGATTATAAAGCATTTCTTCTTTGTTTTAGTTGCCAATCTGGGCATTAGCAGTGAGCTTCAGGCCAAACTCCAGGATGTGATGATCTTAAGGAACCTGCTGACCATCGGGAAAGTCCTCGGGGAAGGTGAGGACACAGTCTGGTGTTGTGTTGTGTTGCAGCTCATGTCAGATGGGTTTAATGACCTGAAGTCTCTTCTTTAGGTGAGTTTGGGTCTGTGATGGAGGGGCATCTCAGACAGCCTGATGGAACCTCTGAGAAAGTTGCTGTAAAGACCATGAAATGTAAGTTTTTGATTTCAAAGGAGAACATTTATTTTAGTTTGCATATTTCAGATTAAGATAAAGGCGGATACTTTTATTAAAGGGTTAGTTCACCCAAAAATGTAAATTCTGTCATTAATTACTCACCCTTATGTCGTTCGAGACCCGTAAGACCTCCGTTCATATTCGGAACACAAATGAAGATATTTTAGTTGAAAGCTGATGCTGAGAAAGGCTTCAGATAGGCCTCCATTGGCATTCAGTACATTTACACTCCCAAGACCGATAAAAGGCACTTAAAATGTCGTTACAAAGTCCATCTCACCACAGTGACTCTACAATAATCTTACGATGCGACGACAATAGTTTTTGTGCGCAAAAAAAAATCAATGTAACACCTTTATCCAGCTTGTTATTGCCTTCCGTGTGTGCCTCCACGACGCATGCGCGAGAATGACGTAGCGCCGGGGTTCGGTAATCCATGAAATGCACACTTAAGCCCCATTTTGAGCACTACGCCGAGACCTAAAGCACGATCAATGTAGAATCCAACAGCTTAGACACGCGCATCTTCCTCTGATTGTAAACAAATCACTTCTGGGTCATCTGTCCGAGCGCCGGATCTGCGTCATATTCTCGCGCATGCGTCGTGGAGGCACACACGGAAGGCAGTAACAAGTTGGAAAAAGGTGTTATTTAGATTTTTTTTTTGCGCACAAAAACTATTGTCGTCGCATCGTAAGATTATTGTAGAGTCACTGTGGTGAGATGGACTTTGTAACAATGTTTTAAGTGCCTTTTATTGGTCTTGGGAGTATAAGTGTACTGAATGCCAATGGAGGCCTATCTGAAGCCTTTCTCAGCATCAGCTTTCAACTAAAATATCTTCATTTGTGTTCCGAATATGAACGGAGGTCTTACAGGTCTCGAACGACATGAGGGTGAGTAATTAATGACAGAATTTTCATTTTTGGGTGAACTAACCCTTTAAGCGTTTAATTTAAAATTATTTATTTTTACTTTAAAAGTATTACATGTACTTATTATTATTATTATTATTATTATTATTATTATTATTATTATTATTAATAAAAATATAAATATTTAAGTTATACATACTTTATTTAAAATTATTTTGAAAGTATTACAATTATATTTTTTATTAAATTTTTAAAAAGTATAACAATTGTATTTATTGTTGTTAATATTATTATTAGTATTATTATCAATAGAAAATGTAAGTTTTTTTTTTATTAATATATTTATTTTTATTGAATTGTAAAAATAATTACATTTTATTTACTTATTTATTTATTTGATATTATTATTATATTTCGAAAATATATTTTTAAATATTTTATATTAAATTATTTGGAAAAAGTATTATATTTATTATTAATATTATTTTTATTTTATTTAAAAAGTATTACATATTTTAGTAATAATAATAATAACTGTTATTATATTTGTATTAAATTGTAAAATAAAATGTACCTTTTTATTTATTTATTTGATATTATTATTATTTGAAAAATATTTAAAATATTCAATTTTAAATTATTTGGAAAAAGTATTTTATTATTATTATTATTCATTTTATTTAAAAAGTATTACATATTTTAATAATAATTATTATTATTATTTAAGAAAATATTTTTTTAATTATTTGGAAAAAGTATTTTATTATTATTATTCATTTTATTTTATTTAATAAATATTACCTGTATTATTATTATTATTATTATTATTATTATTATTATTATTATTATTATTAGAAGTATTTTTTTAACATTTATTATTTATTTAATTTTTTATAATATTTATTATTGCATATTTTCATTTATTACTGATTTCGTTATTACCATATTTGCACCCAGATATTGTTTTTAATTATTTTTTATATATTTTTTTTTATTATTATTATTATCTTTACAGCTATAGATCTTTCCAATTATCTGCAAAGGCACTAAACTTATATTGTATGTGATATCTATATAACTAGAAGAGAAGAGAATAAAATATATGAAATAAAGCATTAATTTTGTCCTCTTTCAGTGGATAACTTCTCCCATAGAGAGATTGAAGAGTTTCTGAATGAAGCTGCTTGCATGAAGGATTTTCACCATCCTAATGTCATAAGACTCTTGGGTAAGGAACATGCATTATTGAACACACTAGAAATACTCATTATCAAATAGATTCTGATATTAATATTCTATTGTGTTTAAATCCATGATATGTTCAGGACAATATTATCAAAGCATATCCCTCATTCTTTATCTCTTGCTATAATGTTGATTTGTTCATGTAGGTGTTTGTTTAGAGGTGGGATCGGGACACTTTCCTAAACCAATGGTCGTGCTCCCCTTCATGGAGTACGGAGACTTGCATAGTTTCCTCCTCCGCTCGCGTCTAGAGGAAGACAGTGTGGTAAGATGCTGATTAAGCAGCATTATTATTCATCTACATGCATGAGCCAAACTGTGACGTTATCATGATCTAACGAGATTCTGTGTTGTGTTTTCAGTTTCTCCCTACGCAGATGCTCCTGAAGTTCATGATTGATATCGCTCTGGGAATGGAGTATCTCAGCAACAGAAACTTCCTACACCGGGACCTGGCAGCACGCAACTGCATGTATGAGTCCTGAAAGTTACCTTTTAAATCCAGCATTCAATGTGTTGTGTATGCCGGTTACCTAATTAATGTTAACCAGTTAAACTAAACTTGGTGAGCGAGATTATTCAATAATGTTTAAAGATTTCTATTTCAAATAAAGGCTGTTCATTTCAGCTTTCTATTCCACAAAAATATGAAGCAGCAAAACCGTTTTCAACATTAGCTATGTTTCCATCCACCTATTTATATGCGCATTTTGGGATATTGCATCAAAAAATGCTGAATGGAAATGCCAAGATGTGCATAATTTCTAAAAATGCGCTCATTTGAGTCGGATACATTTTCTGTCCGATACGAAAACATGCGCATATAATACGATGGAAATGCATTTACCGAATAAATTCCTCGATGCATAAAAAAAAAAATCTAATGACTTTTGCGATGTAACAGCATAACTGTACTAACCAGCGGAAAAATCTTGTTTGCAAAGCATCTGAAATGCTGTTTTGGCTGTTTTCAAAGATGCTCGGTATATTTCCCTCATGTATTTCTTACATGACTGCGTTCCCAAACAGCAGCATCTGCCTCTGAAAGCCAGACAACAAGTTTGAGACACATAAGTTTCTCTGAGACACAAATTTATTATATACGAAAATTATTATAAAAGGTGGCTTCTCCTGTTTCTTAGTGATTTTTTTAGCGGTAGTTTATCATGAAGTGTTCTCTTCGACTCAATGGATAGAGACAGAACGACACACGTCATAATCTGAAGGCCACGCCCACCGGGGGGGACAACAATCCAATGCTCTCCATTGACTTTGTATTGCGTGAAGCTCCTCCTTGTCATTTTTGACTTATAACAAAAAAACAGAACAATGTCTAAAAGCTGATATGTGACAAAGTGTACAGCAAATAAGCTAAACAAAACCCAGAATTTTTTATAAGCTGTCGACCCAAAAAATGAACTTTTAAGGACACAAAAGTGTATACAGGCAATTGAGAACTGCACCCACTGGAGGGGAACATAATCAGAGACAGTAAATATAATATATAAAACTGACATTTGGATATTTTACTTACCAGTGACTAAATGTTAACTGCACGCATAGGCATACTGAGTGTCAGGATCCCAAAATTGACCCATTCTTCCTGCTGAAGCTTCACGTCTTATTGCCTGTATCCACTTTTGTCTCCTTAAACTCTCGTTTTTTTGGGTCGATAGCTTATAAAAACTTACATTCTGTGTTTGTTTAGCTTGTTTGCTGTACACCTTGTCACACATCAGCTTTTAGACATTGTTCTGTTTATTGTTATAAGTCTGAAATGACAAGGAGGAACTTCACGCCCCCCCCCATTACGCCCGGTGTGGACGTCTCTGTGGAAATGGTGCTTTATTCGCAAATGTTTTATGCGATATTGCAATTTTGTGCACAAGTTACATTCACAACTTTGGATGGAAACATAGCTATTGATACAAAATGTTTCTTAAGCAGTAAATATTAGAGTGATTTCTGAAGGATCATGTGACACTGAAGACTGGAGTAATGATGCTGAAAATTCAGCTTTGATCACAGGAATAAATTACACTAACATTTATTCACAAAGAAAACAGTTATTTTAAATTGTAATAATATTTCACAATATTACTGTTTTTACTGTATTTTTAAATGCAGCTCTGGAAAACATAAAAAATCTTATGACCCCCAAAATTGTAATGGTAGCGTGGTGGATTTTATCACTGTTTATTTGAACCTTAGTCTCAGTGTTTGTTTCAAGCAATTTACGTTCTTTGTTTCATCCAGGTTGCGTGACGACATGAGCGTGTGTGTTGCTGATTTTGGCCTGTCAAAGAAAATCTACAGTGGTGACTATTACAGACAGGGCCGGATAGCCAAGATGCCTGTCAAATGGATCGCAGTTGAAAGCCTCGCTGACAGAGTCTTCACAGTGAAAAGTGATGTGGTAAGAACTGTCTTCACAGCCTCTTCTTAGCTCTGGTTTATTCAAAGTCGTGAGAGAAAGTGCTGTTTTTAGACTCTACAGCTGCTCGTAGTTCCTTTGTAGTTCCTTTTATTTCACACAAACTACGTTCATTTGTTGTTTAAATTGTTTTGAAAGATGTCTCTTCTGCTCCTCAAGGCTGCATTTATTTGATCGTAAAAACAGTAATATTCTGAAATATTATTACTATTTAAAGTAATAGTTTTCTATTTAAATATATATTAAAATGTAATTTATTCCTGTGATCAAAGCTGAATTTTCAGCATCATTACTCCAGTCTTCAGTGTCACATGATCCGTCAGAAATCATTCTGATATGCTGATTTTTCATCAATGTTGAAACAGTCGAGCTGGTTCATATTTTTGTTGAAACGGATACATTTTCCAGCATTATTTGATTAATAGAAAGTTCAAAAGAACAGCCTTTATTTGAATTAGAAATCTTTTGTAACATTATAAATGTCATTTTTGATCATTTAATCCATCCTTGCTGAATAAAAGTATAACAATCTTACTGACCTCAAACTTTTAACTGTAACTTTGGTACAGGAAATGTATGTTTATATGACACAGAGCTCTCATTGATAAGCTTTAGACCATAGTCAGGGTTTTGGATGTTTGTTGATGTTCAGTTGTTAATGTTTATTATCTCTCTATGTCCTGTTTAGTGGGCTTTTGGAGTGACCATGTGGGAAATAGCCACTCGAGGCATGAACCCATACCCTGGAGTGCAAAACCATGAGATTTACGATTATCTCCTTGATGGAAACCGACTGAAACAACCGAACGACTGTCTTGACGAACTGTGAGTTTTTAAAATGTCTGTCATGCCTACCTTTTTCTTGGAGAAAACTTGTATCCAGTCCAAAACTGTTAGTTAACATGAAATAAAAATTGAACCTATTTACGTTTTTTAATATGCATTACTTTACCGCATGTGTTAAGGTGCATAATTCATTAGTATATTATTCTAAAAGACAAAAGTTTGTTCTTTATCCAAATATAACAGATTTAAGGCCCTTTCACACCGGACGCATAACGAAAAAGAGAAGCGGAAAAAAATTTATATTTAGTGTGCGAATAGTTCGCGTCAAAACCATTCAACATCAGCCGCGACGCGAGTTTGTGACGTCTGACGTGAAGACGAGCTTTTCATTTTATTTAAAAGACGAAAAGAAGGTATTGGGTGCACCCAGTCTTAAAGAACAGAGAGTCTGAAGGGGAGTATGCTAATCTTGTGCAGGAGCTAAAACTTTATCGTGGCCGGTTCCACACTTACTTTCAAGTGTCCGTGGGATAATTTGTGGAGCTCGAGAGCGAGACCGTAGCATCGCATCTGACGACACACACACACTCTTCAGGAACCAATCGATCTGGAGCAGCTGTGTTTCCAGTTGAGTCACAATGTAAACATTTAAGTGCCTCAGTTGTACTGACGGAAACACATTCACTTTCCATAGTCGCGGACACAATTGGGTTATAAAAAAAATCAAGTTTTAACTCAAAAGGTTGTTATTGTTGTCTGTAGCCTACAGTGGGCAAACGCATCTGTACAGCTGTAACTACAACTACAGCTGTAATCTCATGAGAAATGCGATACCTGGCAAAGGTTAATGTTGATTGAATAGCTAATGACATCAACTGGACATTTTGTGACCTCTGTTTCCTTGTATGTGATTGGTTGAAGCCTTTTCTGTTGCAGCGAGTGTTCTAAAAAAACGACATTGAAACGGAAAAAAAAAATTTCGCCGCAGCACATTCGCATTCGGTGTGGAAGCTCTCATTAGTCTCACAAACAGCTGATCAAAAAATAAAACCATTGCGCGAATTATTTGCGCGTCAAAATCGCGTCCAGTGTGAAAGGACCTTTTTGCACCGGAAACAACTTTGTTTGCATTAATTTGAAAATACATCTTAAACATTTAGCTTCTCAGGTTAATTTATCTTGTTTCAAGTGCCTCTATTATTCTTTTGTCAGATATTAGCTTTCATGCAGTGTGTAATGTAGCCGTTTGTGAAAGTAAAAGGTCTGTTTTAAAGATCAAAATGCAGGATAAATGAAGTTTTTTTTTTCTCCCAAATGAAAGAAGTGATTCTGAACTGCCTCAAATGAGTCGTCACTAATTGTAATCTTACTTCCTGCACAAACCTATGTAGGTTTGTAACAAATTTGCATAATGCTAGTGACTGACGCTAGAGGTTGCGGCCTTTATCCTCCTTGTTATAGTGTCCGACTCTCATGCCGGCGGACCCGGGTTTGAGTCCCTCTTACAGTGGGCGGTTCGAACAGAAGGGGTTACACTAGCCCATGGTCCTATGATAAACGTCTGCTTTGATCCGCCCTCAAATACTGTAGTTGTAGCTGAGACTTGAAGAGTTTGGTTTGTGTTGTCGACATGTCGAGAAAAAGCAAATCCGCTTTGCTGCACTTCCGAAGGATGAGGACTCTCGATTTAATTGATATGGAAAAATCAAACGCCATCGTTACTGTTTGAATCACTGTTTATCAAGTGCTAAGGAAGACCTGAAATCAGTGTTAATTTCGTCAACAACCTTTTTTCACTGATGAAAACGAGACGATAACTAAATAAAAACGAGGCGGTTCAATCAATGAATAGCGCACATTTATGCTAGGTAATTGTTTATTAACTAATGCTGAGGTTTATTTTGGGATGTTTATATGGTAATATGTTTTAGATGGTTGTAACAATACATATTTTATCTCCCTCATCTGAACTTGAATGAGCAGCCAGCGCATACATTTCAAAATAAGAGTCCCGGTGTAATTCGAGCTTGTTTATAATTACTTGTTTATAAAGTCACGCGTTTTATATATATATATATATATATATATATATATATATATATATATATATATATATATATATATATATATATATATATATATATATATATATATATATATATATATATATATATATATATATATATATATATATATATATATATATATATATATATATATATATATATATATATATATATATATATATATATATACACACATACACGTTTTTGGTTACACAATAAACTGTATTTAATTTAATTCCCATTTAATTCATAGTCAGGAGGAAAGACTAAGAATAGTATTTGACACATATTATTCAACTAAAACCATTAAACAATTTAAATAAATGTAAACTGAAATAAAAAATAAATAAACTTAGACTTATTTGAAGATTTAGCTTAACCTGATATACTAACTAAAACTAAGAAATACAACATTATAAAAGCTATACAGATGTAAAAAAACAAAAAAAACTAACAAAGTGAACTGAACTCTCATGTATTTTTGCTAGTGCTGTCAAACGATTAAAATATTTAATCGCGATTAATCGCATTAATGTCATAGTTAACTCACAATTAATCACAATTAATCGCACATTTTTATTTATTCTAAATGTCCCTTGATTTCTTTTTGTCCCATTATTTTTTCTTATTTTAATGCTCTTCTCAACATAGAAAAGTGGATCGGCTTGCTTTGTTCAAATGTTTGTTTTATTGAAAACAACATTGGCATACTTTAGTGTTCGATTTCACACCAACATTCTCACTTGGAGCAAATAATCTCACACAATGTAACACTGCCCATCAATAAAAGGGTGAAACAAATACTTTGTTGCACAAACAGCCCCTTCAACAGCCCTTTCTAAGGGATCAAAACAGGGTGATACAAAATAAAATTACAAAGTGCTCATGCAAGGTAAACTAGGACTCCGCCTATAGTGCAGTTAAACCAGGGGTCGCCAACTAGCGGACTCCGGTCCGAATCCGGACCGCGAAGCCTTTTGACGTAATGAAACAGTTAACGTTGCGATGCTCAGTTACTACGTTCAGACCCAGACGCGCGGTCAAGCATGCAGTGAAGAAGAGACTGATGGTGCGTTCACACCGGACGCGAATGACGCGACATGCACGCCGCTTAATCCGCGCCGCAGAATGTCTATTTGCGTCTTTGCATTGACTTAAATCACTCGCGCAAAACGCTTCATTCGCGTCCGGTGTGAATGCACCATCAGAGCAGAAAGCAGCGCTCAAGACAAGCACTTTTAGTTGAAGACCCCTGAGTTAAACCATGGCTTAATACGTTTCTCATTTCGGCGTCTCATGCTTGCCATCCACGTCTACTCTTTTAATGGCCCAAACGAGTGCGGGCAGCCGCAGCGTGCCTGATGTTTTGTTTCCGGTCTAGCTACATCCGGAGTGGTGTTGTAGTTTTTCTAACGTTACTAGTTGTTGCAACAGCATGTGAAAAAACTACAAAGTTTGTTAGACCAAAAAGAACGTTAATCTCGCGATAAAAAAATTGACGCCGTTAAAATAGGTTTGCGTTAACGTCGTTAATAACGCGTTTAACTGACAGCACTAATTTTTGCACTTGAACGGTCAAAAACACAATTATGTCAAAATGTCGGTTTTGACATGTATTCAAGTAACAGTCGGTTATGTAATCTTAAATGCTCAATGAATGCATTACAATTGAACTAAACTCAGTTGAATTTAATCTACTGTAGTTTCAGTGAAAAGACTATGACTAAAACTAAATTAAAATTTGCTGTCAAAATGAACACTGGCTGAAATTCAGATAAGGTAATAGCACTGTAAGTGGACTAAGGAGCCATTTGTTGTAGTTCTTGGAAAGTGGATTCTGTTAAATGAAATATCTCCCTTTGGAGTGACTTTGAAATCTTGCAGATCTTTTTTTTATGCTCAAACAGCCACATTACACACTGACTAAAGTTGAAAAAGTAAAAAAAAACATAATAGGATCCCTTTAAGTAAATATGATCTAACTATCAAAACTTGTCTTGTGCTCTGGTGTTTCAGGTATGATATCATGTTCAGCTGTTGGAGCGCAGATCCGGTGGACCGACCCGACTTCACACAGGTCAGGAAGAGGCTGGAGAATCTGGCAGGGAAACTTCCTCCGGTTTCCAACAGGAGGGACATCATCTACATCAACACCAGCTTCCCTGAGGAGGAAGACAACGAGAGACCCTGCATGGCGGCGGAGGGCCCTGTGCTGACATCCTCACCCTCCTGCAGTCGCCAGACCATGGACACCGCAGTAGTGAAGGCGGACGTTCATGAGAGCACAGACGCAGAGGACGACCGCTACGTTGTTGTCATATCCAATGGGGAGCATGCGGCGAGAACTTCTGTTGATACGCCTCTATTGAATCACAGACTCTTGGAACAGGACAGTGGCGAAACGGTTGGGAACGTGACGGAGACGCAGCAAACATCTAGTGACACGACACGTTTGCTCTGATGGAGAGTTGCATGAACTTGAAATGCATCAGAAATGTGACTTTTTTGGGTGGTGTTCAACTACAGTGTGCCTTTTCTGCATCAACAAACGGAATATGGTCAGAGAAACAGTGCCAAACACACACCATCGTTTGAGTTAATGTCATTGTGATGGGCAGGACGGCATACTCAAACATACAGATCAACGGTTTGAAAGCATCACAGAGACGCTGTTACACTTTACTGAGGAATAAACGCATGAATGCTTTAATTATAGTCTGTATGTTAACGGGATAGTTCATCTAAAAATTTAAATCCTGTCATTATTTACTCACCCTCATGTCGTTCCAAACCCGTAAGACCTTCAGAACACAAATGAAGATCTTTGTGATGAAATCTGAGAGCTCTCTGACCCCTCCATAGACAGCAATTTAATTAACACTTTCAATGTCAGAAAGGAATTAAAAACATCTTTAAAATAGTCCATGTGATTACAGTGGTTCAACCTTAAAGGTGCACTATGTAAGTTTTCCGTCCACTAGAGGTTGCCTATTCAAAACAAGGTGTAGTTTGATGACGCCAGGTTTGAGCGCAGAATCTTGGGACATGTGGTCTTCACCTCACAGCCGGTGGAAAGCAATCGGGATAGGACTCGGGCAGAAATCATGTTGATGGATGTGATTATTAACGTTACTGTAGTACAGAGTCCTGCACGGGTCCGATTTTGTAAATCCGCACCCGCCCGTACCCGCAGTGCTTAAAACCGCATCCGACCCGTTTTCCCACAACAGCACTAAATAAAATCCGCACCCGACCCGACCTGCTTAAAATAGAACCGACACCCGACACGCACCTGCAATAAAATCAGTTTAGCATATCACATTATAGACACACTTACAAAAATGTTTATTGCCAGCATACAGAAGTGATTACACGACCATTAACACAAGGACTATTAACTTCAGCCGGGACATTCTAAAACGCTTAACGTGAAAAACGCTTAATGTAGGTAAGACACTGTTATTAAGAGACCAAACTCAGTATACGTTATTAGTATTATGTTTACGATGTACAAAAAATCAGATGAGCCCAGAATATGAACGCAACGCATTTAATTACACGTTAAGCGTTTTCCTTAACGTGGCTTAATGTAGGCTACTAAGACCAAACTCAGGAAACTTAACAAAAATAGTAAAATACTGTTTGATAGAACTGCGTGTGCTTGGTTTGTTACCACAGTTATCTGCGTGCTTCCACAGCGATGAAGTTCCACATTTGTGGCTATCTTTTCTTCAACTCCTCATGATCCATCTCGACGACTGCAGTGCAGGCATATCGCGCGCGGTTGTGATTCTTCTGGGAGGGCGCGCGGCCACAAATAAACTGATATGGATTTGAAATAATTTTATCAACTTGAAATACAGGCAAGGCGTATTTTTGTATATGCATATTTTTAGGAACACATCTACAATATACATGCATATATTTTTATATATAGGCCTATATTCGTTTGCACGTGACTGTTTAAAACCCGTGTTTAGACCCTGTTCTCCCTTGTCCGACCTGCACCCGTATCCGACACAGTAGGATGTTTTTCACCCGTTTCAGCAATATTCGCGGGTCACCCGTCGGGTACCCGCGCCCATGCAGGACTCAGCTGTAGTCTGAAGCAGAGCAGGACGAGTGTTGTGGAGCTGAGGAACCGCTGGAGCGATTGTTAATAAGATGAACGCAACACATGCCTCGCGAGCAGCGGGACTTTTATTATGCCACAGTCGTCGGCGCCACTTCCGCTTTTCCGGTCATGAGTGTGAGGTAACGCAGCTCTGATGATCATATTAGACACATCTGAGTGTGTTGATGATGTTATGACGTTACTCTGTGTGTTCCCTCGGTGGCTGCTATGACACTTGTTCACACTGCAGTGAGAGTAAAGCGTTTCTGAAAAATAAAACAAGAAACCGAGGGGAACGCAGATATGATGTCATCGACAGGCGACTCCCGCACACATCCCGGTTCCTCGGTTAAAATAGCAATTTTCTCACGATTTACAAATAGTAACATTTGGGATATTGTAAGTACTCAACTGAACAAAATATATAACACTGGCCTAGTGGTTTTTGGATAATTTAATGAAAATATTTTAACATAGTGCACCTGTTATGAAGCGACAAGAATACTTTTTGTGCGCAAAAATAATGACTTTATTCAATATTTTATTTTTGTCTGTGTCAGCCTCTAATGCTGGCATAGTGTAACCAGTGCTCAACATTGGCCAGCTCCTGCATCAGCGTCACATCGCTGCGCTCACATGAACAGCATCGGCCAATGGTAAGCCGGCATTCTGATGTAGCGCTTTGAAAGAGCTGCACTGTATTTACTACGTCAACAGAGTCGGAGATGGACACAGACGAGAAGAGATCGTTATTTTTCGGGGGGGTTTGCGCACAATTATTCTCGCCGCTTTGTAACATTAAGGTTGAACCACTGGAGTCACATGGACTATTTTAAATATTTCTTTACTACCTTTCTGGACATTGAAAGTGGTGATTAAATTGCTGTCTATGGAGGGGTCAGAGAGCGTATAATTATAACACAGGCAGTGTGCGATCTCAGAGATTATAATTTGTGTTCTGAAGATGAACGATTCTAACGGGTTTGGAACGACATGATGGTGTGTAAATAATGACAGAATTGGGTGAACAATCCCTTTAAATAGATCAAACTTGCTGTTCTTGTAAGAAGACTGAAGAAAAATATGAAGCAGCACAACTGTTTTCATCATTGATAATAATCAGAAATGTTTCTTGAGCATCAAATCCTCATATTAGAGTGATTTCTGAAGGATCATGTGACTGAAGACTGGAGTAATGATGCTTTGATCACAGAAATAAATTACACTTTACAATATATTCGCATAGAAAACGGCTATTGTAAATTGTAAGATTTCACAGTATTTTACTGTATTTTTTATCACATAAATGCAGTCTTGGTGAGCACAAGACATAATCCCCCCCCCCCCCCCCCCCCCACCCCCAAAAAAAAATCCTTAGAAACAAATCTTACTAACCGCAAACATCGGAACAGTATTGTACATTATGTCAGTAGCTATTGTAAACAATTTCATCTCTTGCAGAATGACAAAAAGCCTTGTGGCATGTTTGACCTCAGACAGTCTTTCTGACCCTAAACTCACCCAGTTGACCTGGTCAGAAAGCTCTCCCATGGTGTTGTCTTTGCCTTAATGCATGTTAACGCACAGGCCGAGTAACTGTGATGCTACAAATGTTATAAAACAAGTATTTTTCAGAAGTGAAGAGGAGACAAGTTTCCTTTTGTAATGTAATTGTCTTCAGAAGTGTTATAAAATTAAGCTACATTATGATTTTGTGAACTTTCTTTTCGCATAGAATCCGATTTGTATATTAGAAATGCATTGTGTAAATATAAAGGACGAGCTCTTTTTCTATATATAGTGTTTTTTACATTTTAACTTAGAAGTTAAACTGACATGAAGGAAATCTGTGGGAGAAATGTTCGACTGTTGTGTGAAGTCATTTATATTACTGTTCCTTTTGATTGCGGTACAATAGCAATATCTATATTAATTTGAGGTTGTTATAAAAGTGTGCAATTTATTACTGCCATTATGAACAATATCTTATTAAATACTTCTAACAAAATGACATTTGCTTTGAGGTGTTGTATGAATTGTTTTTGGCCCTAAATGAAACCTTTATGAGCCCATAAATGTCAACTTGGACTAACTAGCCTAATAGTCTGAATGAGCCATTTAATAATATTTATTTACCATTAATATGAGAAGCTGTCACTCAGAAATGTTTAATTTAGATTTTTTTTTTTGCATAGCACTGAAAATCTGTTGTTTACTGTGAGTTCATCAATCGAGAAGTATCACAATATAAAGACATACAAGGTGCAAGTTTTACAACATTTTCATTTGCAGATAATATTTCACCTCATTCAAATCTGATTAGCTGCAATTAAAGGAAGGAAATATGTTTTATTAGGGTCCAAGCACCTGTTGTTTCCCTCAAGCCCTCCAGCACCACCAACTGTCCAAATTATCACTTTATCATGAAGATTAAATCCAACAGTGTTATTTGTTGCTATTGTTTTAGGCTATATACATCTAGTAAAATCCAAACGTAGCCTAATTCAAAATGTTTAGTTTTTTTAAATGCGCACAAACTCTTTTACTAGAGTGAGAAAAGTAATGAAGTAAGAACAATTTAAAACTGTTTTCATATTGATATACACATTTACATTAATGTTCCAGTTTCATTAATGACGCACTGAAATTACATAAAGTCTTTACTCAGAATTTAAACAAAAATTATATGAATATAGATAGACATGTGGAGGTGCTACTCTGATCAGTTTTCCTCTGACACACTGTTTTAATGACAGATAGGTAATTCCAATAATTCCTCTTTAAACTAAACTGCAGATCTCATGGTATGACAAAATAATGTTTTAGTGAGAACGATGATCAGTGATGCACACTTACTTCGATATCAGATTAAAATAACATTTGGCCCGTGGAAATTAATGAATAAACTTTTTTTTTTTTATATATCTGAGAAGTATTTTATACAATTTAGTTTTTATGGATATTTTGATATATTTATTCTAAAACATAAAAAAGATATTGGATGATTGTCAGCAATGTACTGTGTAAGGCACAAATGGCATTTATAGTCTGTATCTAATATTTTTTGTTATAATGTCTTGTACCTTTGACAGTGTTAAACATGGTATCACGTGGATGGTAATGTGCATGCAAATTAGGTTATGCATAGTAAAACTAGACGTTGTAAGCTCCATATATGGTGATTTCAGGGATGAGACGGGGTGGAGATGCACGTAACACAATCTTCTGCTAGCTGTGATTTATAAAGGGATTTTTGCGCATGTTCTGAAGTACACATGGTTTTATAAATTTTTTGTGCGTTCGCAAAATATATCTTTTGTGCGTACGTACACTTTTAGTAAGGTTTATACGCAAAGTTTTATAAATGAGACCCTATTTTTTGTTTTTTGGTCCGGACCAAACGAACCGAACTACAAGTGTGAACGCACTTAAAGGGGCTATATGCAACTTTTCCCCCAAATAAACGTAACAATAGCCTTTTTATTCTACCATTTATGACTCAAACATCTCCTGATGAGCATACTGACACCTTGTCCGCTCACAGTGGGTGCACCTATAAGCCTGTATCCTATTTTTCCTATTTTCTGTTGGGTCGGATTTTTCCCGCGCTGTCTGCGGATGTGACGTCAAAACCGCTGCGAGAGCGAGCAGAAAATAAGAGCAGTTCTGTTTTTTGGCCACAGGTGTCAGTCGCGACTTTAAATTTCAGAAAAACGCATATAGCCCCTTTAATGAATCACGGGTGTGTTTTGGCCATAATGAGCAATAAACCAATCAGAGTCTCGTCTCCCATTCCCTTTAAAAGCCAGTTGTGTTTGCACCATGGCGGATTCGCTATTTACATGGTGGAATTCGCGAGCGGAAAGATTGAATGCTTCTGGCCACAAGTGCATTTGCTATTTAAACAATGTGGTGCTGGACGTGAAAATGATAACAGTGTCGGGCTGAAACTAGCAAAAAACACTTCTGTAACGCTTTAGCGTATTCAGACCAAACTTGGTCATTACAAGCATGACCTGAGGCTACATACTGTTTCGGTGCAGCGCCACCTACTGGTCCAGAGATACGGAAAAAGGCTATTTTTGCTTCTTACTTCTGAACGATTTGCGCGTTAGATTTGGAGCAGCATGCCGAGTCAAATTTTATCAAAATAATTTCATATCGGCCATTTTGAATTTTGTAGTAAAATGCTTTTTTTTTTTTTTACACATTAGTATATCATTACGAAACTCAGTACGGGCCTGATTTTAATGCATGGTCTGAAGTACATGGCAGGTGCACTTAGGGCGTGTCCAAATCCACTTTTGCTAGATTATGGAAAAACGAAACGCTTCTGGGCGCAAGTGCATTTGCTATTTAAACAACATGGTGCTGGACGTGAAAATGATAACTGTGTCGGGCTGAAACTAGCAAAAAACACTTGCGTCACATTGCGCCGGGCGTATGATAGGGCACTGTCATCGGCACAATGCCCTGAAGAGGAGCCTGAGAGGTTTCAGCCAGCGCCACCTACTGGTAAAATCAAATATTCACATGCTTATAACTTTGGATTTGGTTTACTTATTTTCTCCTTAGATTCCTGAATCCTTGCCGAGACCAACGATACCAAACATGCTAGGCTTTGCCTTATGGTTTGTGCAATGTTGTGATTTAGCGTTTAAACAACTTTTGCAAATATCTTTGAAACCGTTAGTCCGATCGAGACGAAATCATCGGAATCATGGGTTGTTGCCTAATACATTACTATCCAAATATCAAAATTTTGCTAGAGATGCAAAGTCGGCTGTGGGTCATATGTGCTCATAAATATAAATGTCTATAACTCCTAAACAAAATTAGATATTTTCACCAAATTTGACGCTTATGTATGGAGGACACAAAAAGCAGAGGGACTGCACCTCTTGGTGGTGCTATAATTGAACAAAACATGGAATTGGTTCCAACTTTAGTACCGTTGGTCTTATTGACATGCAGTTTCAGTTGCTATCATAGTCCACTATGACATTGGTGTACCTTGAAAAACATGGCCGTAATTTTAACTACACAATAAACATCCAAAGCTGTAACTGCAATGGTTTTGCATAATTGCTATATTTTGGCAAATCGTTCGTTACACGAAACTAATGTGCCTTCGGCACCGTGCCCTGCTGAAGGTACTCAAAAATTGAAATTAAATTATATTATAAGCAATTACATCTCATTACAACTCAATGTATTTGTGGATATTCAACCTTTTTTGCTTAAATTTGTCTCCAAATGTCTTAATTTACTCATTTTTGCATTTGAGCTGCTGCTAGCTTGTTTTCTTCTGTTGTGCTTAGCCCTGATAATTGTTTGAAGCTATATTTATTATTAATATTCCCTAACGGAAATTAATCAATGTTTTTATTATAGTAAAAGTGTAGTAACCATGTTTTTTTGGGGGGAGGATTGATTACCATTTTTATAACCACAATTTTATTACAAATTAGTTAATGTGGTTACCATGGTTTAACTACAAAAAAACATAGCTTTCGTTTGTTTTATTTGTAATTAAACCATGGTTAATTTTCGTAAGGGTTATTATTAATGTGTTAAATGGAAACATTAATAAATGTAGGCGCACTGCATGCACAAACCATATGTAATCCATTTTAAGCCTGTCAATAACATGTCAATAATGTTTTAGTTGCTATTGCTTAATGTCAAATTTATGAGAAAGGATGTTTTGAGACGTGAACGAAGCGGAACGAAGACATGACGTGTCGTGTCACGCGCACGCACAGGTGTGTGTGTCCGCGTCCGCGCGAGGGTTGCGAGCGTCTCTGGTCAGTAAACATGGCCGTCGGAAGCTGCCGGTGGATACGGGACAGCTGGCGTTTGCTCTCTTTTATCCCATTTTTATTCATCATTTCATCTTTAAATGGAGTTAACGGCGCTCCAGAGATGGGCATGTGGACTATTACAGTGCTTAATGTGAGATTGGATGATATTTTTGATTATAAATAGACGAGATTGAGCGAAGAGGCCAAATGCTAACAGCTAATATTAGATACCATGGCATATTTAGTTTATGGGTTATGTATGTTTTTACGTTACTGTTGTTAAGACAACCACTAGAAATTAGAATAAAACGTTATGAAACAGCTGTCGGAGTCATTAAGATTATGAAATACTGCTAAATTGTTGGAGTATATCGCTAATGTGTGTAACATGGGGAATCTCTCTAGCTCAGAGATTCAAACTACAGCTCTGCAAAACGTAATATTGTGCTCTTGTTACTCATTTAACAGACATGAAGGGCTGCAGTAATAAACCCCATTTGAGAGATGATATTGAATAGTGCTGTCATGATCATATGTTTGTATTTTACAGTAAATATATATGTTTATATCCACATATGTATGGCTGGAGACACGAGATAGATTCATTCCCAGAGGAAGTTCTCTCATTCACATTGTGCCATAAATTATATTATTTACAATATACCCAGGGCAGTTTAATCATTAGCCACGAAGGACACAATGCAAAGAAGCAAGGTGTTGATAAAACAAAGAGAAAATGTGTCAATATTTGCTGTAAGACAACAGAAGAACCTGATAGCAATAAATTGAGCCTTTCCCTGCAAACTGAGGATTTTACTTTATTACTTTTGACTGTGACGCTGCCACCATATGAGCTGTGTAAAGTTTGTGACAAGGTCTTATCAAATATTTAAAGACCTGTCTAATATTTCCACTGAGGTTTCCAGTGGCTGTCCCTGTAAGACAATGCCATAACGCATTCGCAGCAGTTTAATTTACTAGTGAACGCTTTCTCTGAAAGAAACTGTAAGGTTTTGCACATGTATGTTTTCTATATGTCCTGTTACATTGTTTTCAGTAACTCAATATTCTCTTTTCTAGACATCAAGACCTTTATTAGTAAGAAAATCCATGTATAAGGACACTGACATTCAACTGAAAGGTATGTTGTTGTTGTTGTTGTTTTGCATATATCAAAGACCAAGCTTAATAAACACATTATGATTGTTATGCATTTATTCTCCTTGCAGTGACATCCTTTGGATGCCCAGAAGAAGTGGGGTTCACCATTCAGTGGTTTTTGAAGCATTACCCATGTCACAATGAGTACAACAATATTGAAGTGAGTGGCACCATATGCTTATTACAGCAGCCATGCGTGTTGTTCTTTCTTTGCTGATCCTTTGTTTGTTTGCTTGCTCGCTCAGGAAATGTATGAAAAGACGCCACTGAGCCGGGGTAAGAGTATGGACCCGAACCCTCTCGGACCCGGAGAGTTTATTCAGCACAGATACAGGGAATTGTCCTGCCGCAGTGACATGCACATCTTCCCCATGTTCAATGTACGTTTGCAACACTTGATTTCATTCAGTAATGCAGCTGCTGTTGCCTCATTTTTGACCTGCTTGATTTATTTATATTTGTGGGGGAAAATAAGTCCAGGTCAGTGTTATTTTAGTATTATTTATTCTATGTATTAATATTTCAAATATATATTTTTAAAACTGTCATTTTTGTTATGTGCTTTTGTCACTTTTATTCATATATTTGTTTAAATATTTTTATTTATTTCTTTCATATATTTTTTTAAGGTAACACTTTCCGTTTCATTTGTTAACATGAACTAAGAATAAACAATACCTCTACAGCATTATTAATATTAAAGGTGCACTATGTAACTTTTCCGTCCACTAGAGGTCGCCTATTCTAAACAAAGGCGTAGTTTGATGACGGCAAGTTTGAGCGCAGACTCTTAGGACATGTGGTCTTCACCTCACAGCGGGTGGGAAAGAATCGGGATAGGACTCGGGCAGAAATCATGTTGATGTGATTATTAACGTTACTGTAGTGAAGCAGAGCAGGAGCGAGTGTTGTGGAGCTGAGGAACCGCTGGAGCGATTGTTAGCGATTGATGAGCAGTGGGACTTTTATTATGGCATAGTCGCCGGCGGTGTTTTTTGGATATTTTACTGAAAAAATGTTACATAGTGCACCTTTAACTAATGTTCATCTCAACATTTACTAATACATTTGTAACATCATTAGTTAATGTACTGTGAACTAACATGAACAAGAACATTTTTATTATCTAACATTAATAAATGCTGTAAAAAATATTGTTAGTTAATGCATTAACTAATGTTAACAAATTAGACATAATTGTAAACGGTTACCATTTTTATTAATATTATTATTTTTAGTTAATAAAAGTTGTTTTATTTTAGTAATATCACTTAATAAATCATTTAAAAATGTGTTTTAAAATGTAAGTTTTTCATCTATTATTTACATTTATTTCTGCTTTATTTCAACTAACAAAATAAATTAATATTTAATAGTTTTGTTTAGTGACAACACTGGTCTGAGACATTTATCTATAATTTGTTTTACATATTTAAAAATAAATTCATTTTGCATTAACAGTATAAATACATTGGCTATAAATAACACATTTATTTTTGCGTTATGACTATTTTCGTGAAAAGCACATTTCCCCTTCAAATGTGATAGAATTAAAAATCGATTAAAATAAGCACAAATTTAAAGGCAGTTCAACAAATACTATCATGATGTATAAGAATCGCTCTCAATAATGTCAAATGAGTGTAGGGCTGGGCGATATGGCCAAAAAATCATATCTCTGTATTTTTTGGTTGAATGGCGTTACACAGTATATATCCCGGTATTTTCTAAGTTTTTCTATTTGGATAAAAAGAAATCTGTATTTATTTGAATAATAATTCATTTATTTCACATCCTGCCCAATGATGTCCTAGAAAAAATGTTGATATTGAAGGCTATAAACAAACATATTTTTTGAAATATGTATATTTTAGTCAGAATTATTGCGTTCCTATTCTATTGCGCTCTGTCTGTTTGGCGCGCATGCACACAGCGGCGCTCGTTCACGGAAGCCTGAATTTTAGTGGAGATTCACATGCAGAAGGCTCACCCTCTCTGGACAGCCAAATGGACATATTTGCATTACTTTGTAACATTTACAGATGGAGAATATCCCTGTGAAATGTAAGTTACGCACCGAGGAAAACCAGGGATGCACTGAAACGAAAATTCTTGTCCGATGCCGAATAATAAAAAAACACTTGGCCGAAGCCGAAAACCGAACGCGTTTTTTGCCAATTTTTTCACCATTGCATAAATTAAATAGTAAAAGTTTGCTTTTTACTATTTTGTTGCGCTTTTTTTTTATTATAGAAAAATAAAGGACAACTACAATTTAAAAAATATTTATTTAACACTGAACATTTTTTAGCATTCTAGCAGACATTATACAAACAAAGCACAATGTAACATAAAATACATTTTTTAAATATTAAAAATAAATACAAAATATATGGCTATCTTAAATGATCTTTGGCCTATTATACAGGTCTCATAATCAAATCACTGAGGGTGCTTCTGAAATCACTGAGGGTGCTCTAGTGCAGATGTTACTATTTCATTGTCACTTCTGATATTTTGCAGCGTTCAGTTGGCCATTAATCCTTTTTGCAACAGGAAAAACAATAGTTTTATTCAATGGATTATGTAGACTGTAGACCGTTCCATTTGCGATCACTAAACGTCGCTATGTCAGTTCATCGCGATCTCACAAAGTGCAAAGTTCAAGGAAGCTGCTAACAATGCACAATACATATCTTACTTACACCGATTCGTGTCTACACTTTGTTTGTTTGTTCATGAGAGGTTTTGCGAGCCTGTCACCGCTGCAGAAACACGTTGTAAATGGATGACGTTCTACAGACACAAATATGCACTGGAGCATTTGCCAATATATTATTACAGTATCAACTGAGGGTGCTCTTGCTTGCATTGGAGGGTGCTTAGACAGTGTCTGCAAACGGCCATTTGTGCGTCTATCTCGGACGCTTTAATGCTTCCACACTTCCGACATGTTTGCTGCATCTAGAAGCGTGCGCGCCTCTCTCTCACAGGCGCTGGTTGCTATATTTGATTGCGTCATTAAAAAAAGTCATTGTTCGGTTAAATTTATTCTGTCTTTTCATTTATTCATTTATAATTTCGGTTGCCGAACATTCGATGCATCCCTTAGGAAAGCACCACATTTCAAACGCATTAAACAGCGCAAGTATTGATCTGTCCGTCAGCACAAGACTTGGCAAGCTGCTTTAAACTATACGTGTTAACTATATCTTACCAGTTATTTTGAAGCCCTTTATATAAAGCATGCGTCATGTTGAGGACAAATTGTATCATGCACTTTCCCTGCATCAGCTCACTCTGGATACTCCGCTATTTTCCTCGTATAAATCTACTGTATATCGATAAAACGGTATTGCCTCATTCCATATCGTTTCTAAAAAATATATTGATATATCATACAAACCCAATATACCGCCCAGCCCTATATGAGTGTCTTGTTTACAACCTCTTTCAACTTCCTGACAATCAGCTGGTGTTATTTCATAATTGCATGTTATGAGATTAAATGTTACTTGCTTCTTCTTTTTTTTTATGTTGTCTCTTACATATTTATCTGCAGAAATCAAAAGCAGAACCAAAAACACTGAAAGCGGCTACAGTGGATGGCGAAGTACAGGTAGTTGGCGTTAACTTTTGACCTGCTTCAATCAAAAGCCTGATTGTTCTTCAAACATCTAAGAGAGGTGTATTTTTGTTTTTCTCATTTTAGGAAGGCAGTTTCACAAGTTCCCCTGTTGCTGAGGCTGAAGCAAAGGTAACACACTCTGGGACATAATATATGGCGTATTTGCCTATTTGGCAAGAGTAAAAGATTGAGGATTTGTTACGTAATGGCACATCATTTCTTTGTTTGAAGGAAAATGTGATTGCTACGACCTGGAGGGATGGGCCCTATCTGCTGGTGGTGTCAATTCATCCAAGCAAACAAGATGTCAACTGGAATTTAACCTGTAAGCCTAATTACCTTATCTGCTCGTATTAATCTCAATAAGACACGATAAAAGACTCAATGCAGATGCCGCCTCTCAGATGCATGCAATCCCCAATTCAGTGCTCTTTCACTGCTTATTGCTCTTGCATGGTCAAATACACACACATGCAAACAATTGTCAAAATGCACGTTGTGTAGAGTATTCATGTAAACACAGTCTGTTATGTCCTACACGAACGTAGGAGAAAACCAGATCATTTCATTGATCCTTAAAGGGACAGCAGCCTCATAAACGGTTGCCTTCTTTTTCATTAATGTTAATAATAAAAAATCACTCAGCCGCTTTTGACTTTGATCACGTTCGTATCTTTAATATGTATCAATTTATATTTAATTCATACAGTGAAGACAATACGTTTTATTTTTACATTTGATTATTCAATTTATGTAGTATTTCTTACTACATGCTAAATAAACCTAGGCTACTGTACCTGAAAAACATTCATCTGTATATTTTTTTTCTATTGTATTTGTTATAAAATTAGGTTGACTAAAATGGGATAGTTCACATTTAATTCAGTGGGATTTTTTTCTTAGAAACCTATTAAACTGTCTACCACAGTCAAATATAGGAAAAGTAACACAACAATAAACTAGAATAAAATCTACTATGATATTTGAACTCAAGAATCACAAACTGTGAGGTTTCAAAAGATTCCCACCCCTAATATTTAGCTGTTTCTGTGCATGTACATGATGATCTTATCTCATTGCTTGTCTAAATTGTGTGTTTTAGTCAGTGTTATGATGAAGGGAACCCACGGCTTTCTCTCTGTCACCGAATGGCCTCTCATGATCGTAAGTAGTTCAGTTTCTCATTGGCTGTGTCATTTGTTTATTGGTGCAACTGCAATATGATCAGTGTTATAATAAAATATACACTAGTTCTAAATGTTGGTGTTGGTAAGATTTGTTTATGAATATTTTTGAATTTATTTGAAAAAAAACTGTAAAAACAGTAATATATTATAATAAAGTTATAAAATATTATAGTTTTCTGTGCAAATATACTGTAAAATGTAATTTATTCCTGTGATCAAAGCTGAATTTTCAGCATCATTACGGTCACATGATCCTTCAGAAATAATTCTATGATGATTTGATGACATTTATGATTATTATCCTTTTTGAAAACGCTTTCATATTTTTGTGAAAAAGATTCTTTGATGAATGGAAATTTTCTCAACCCTCACTTTTGATCAGTTTAATGCATTCTTGCTGAATAAATGTCTTCATTTCTTTATAAAAAAATCTTACTGACATAAGTCATAATTAAATCCCTAGGCCCTGTTAAACTTGTCCTGCCCTATTTGTGCTGTGAACTAGAGGCTGACATTTTTTCGGTAAACAAAATCACTATTAATCATGTGATTGGGACGGGAGAGGAAAAAATGTCAGCCGGAGTGGGCAGGACCGGGAATCATAATAACACTATGATACCAACTATATACACAAAAATATAGTTTATATAAATTAACTATAAGATTTAATTTTGAACTCAATTCTAGTTGCCCTGTCTCTTTATGCTCTCCTGTTTGCTTTGGTGTGGCTGGTTCAGTGAATGACGGGCTCCACACAGTTGGTGGCGGTAATGCACCAAGTTGGTATGCCAATGCCAACCACCAATAATATAAGAGAAGGAGGCTTGCCCATGCACTTTGTAGCCGGAAAATTTTAATCAAAATAGAGTCATACATGAAAGCCACGGTGCACCGATTACTGTCGGAAAAAGATACCTCAGTTGTGCTCACTGACATTTCTGGGCAGTCTGAAGTAACCAAAAAGACGGCGTGAAAACGGCATACTCCAGCTGCAAGACATTTACTGCGCGTGTGTTTGCATAGATGATTTAATTTGTGTGCATTGTTTAAGCTGGCTTTCAGTTCAATAAAATAACAAAAACTACATTTTGGATTTTTATTCAGCTAAGTGGGCTGTGATCTGTACTGGAATTTTTACTGTAACTGACAGATTCCGGCCAAAAAAGCACAACACTGGAGTGGGAGGGAATGGGAGTCATTCTACTGGGAGTGGGACGGGATTTTCCCCCAGTTTTTTGGGGGGGTTGGGATGGGACGGGAGAGGTTTGAAAACCCTCTACTGTGAACATGAGTGACACCTTAAATCATGTGTCTGGTTGAGGAGAGATGTGCTTTTACTTTTCTAAGTGGACAGTTAATCTGGTGGATGATAAAAAAAAAATCTACAAAAAATCTTTACATCACAACGATGTACTAAAAAATTTAAGTTTTACAACATTCCCCGTTCAGACAGATCCGTGAAAACATTAAAAATGCTGTATTCTAATGCCCTGCCAGTAGATGTGATGCCACTTTGTAAAGAAAGACAAAGTGTGTTAATGTTGTTGTCAAGGATCTGTGTGAACGCCAACGGGGATCGTCACGACAACGTTGTAAAACTTAAATTTTTATTACATCGTTGTCATGTAAACATACCCTAAGATTTTTTAGTAGATTTTTTTTTTTATCATTAACCAGATTAACTGTTAACTTAGAAAAGTAAAAGCACATCTCTCCTCAATCAGACACGTGATTTAAGGTGTCAAAATATGTGCACTTTGAAACCCGATTTCAAAGGTTTTCATGCCACCAAAAACATGTCAATGTGCCAATTGAACGTGTAAATGAATGGCCAAAACACACAAGTTGTGTAAATGGTGAATTTAAATAAAGGAAGGATAACACATTGTTCTGTCTCTTTTCTTCAGTTCTACATGGTGATGTGTATGGTGTACATTTTGTACGCTCTGCTCTGGTTCGTCTGGTCGTCCTGCTACTGGAAAGACCTGCTGAGGATCCAGTTCTGGATAGCAGGAGTCATATTTTTGGGCATGATAGAGAAGGCCGTCTTCTGTGCTGAATATCAGAACACTAACAACGTGGGATCTGCATGTTAGTCAGAATACACTCTAACACTCTTTATTTCTCAGTTTCATAACTTCTCTTACAATGGCCAAACAAATGTGGACACGTAAATCTGAATGTCATTGGGTGAGATAAAATAGTGCCATATAGGATATTGTCATTTTTATTAGATGTACACTACCATTTAAAGGTTTGGGATCAGTAAATTAAAAAACAAAATGCTGTTAAAAGGCTTCTTTTGCTTACCGAGGCTGTATTTGTTTGAGCAAAAATACAGTAAAACAACAAGAATATTGTGAAATATTATTACAATTTAAAATAACAGTTTTCTATGTGAATATATTGTAAAATGTAATTTATTCCTGTGATCAAAGCTGAATTTTCAGCATCGTTACTCCAGTCTTCAGTGTCACATGATCCTTCAGAAATCCATTAAAATATGATGATTTGATGCTCAAGAAACATTTATGATTATCATCAATGATGATATATGTGCTGCTTCATATTTTTGTGGAAATTGTGATATTCTTTGATGAACAGAATGTGAAACAGCATTTATAAGCAACATAAATTGTCTTTACTGTCACTTTTGATCAATTTAATGCATTCTTATGGAATAAAAGTGTTCATTTCTTTAAAAAAAAAAAAACATAATTTTGACCCCAAACGTTTGCTCAGCAGTGCATGAAGGCAGCTCTCCTCCGGTACAAACAGGCATCCTTTTGTCCTCATTTTCAACACTAGAGGAATTTTTATCAATTCAAATTGAACAAATCTTTTTTTGTACAATGTTTTATTTGAAAAGTGTCCTTGTGCTATCTTTCTATAGACCTATAGGGTTCTATAGATTTAATAGTTGGTTATATTTAATAGTTTTATTCTTTATATTTGTCTCTCCAGCTCAGGGTCTGCTGATCTTCGCTGAGCTCATCTCTGCTCTGAAGAGGACCCTGGCCCGTTTGCTCGTCATCATCGTCAGTCTGGGCTATGGCATTGTCAAGTGAGTGATGAAAGCATTGATTGGCAGGTTTCAGGATGATTGAGTGGTTGTACAGTGCGTGAGATGATGATGTTTTTGTGTCCTCAGACCGCGTTTAGGCACCGTCATGCACAGAGTGGTGGGTCTGGGTGTGCTGTACTTCGCATTCGCTGCGATTGAGGGCGTTCTGAGGATCACTGGGGTAAAGCTGGCATCCTGGAGCATCTTAAACCATTCACACTTCCCCATTTTCTCTAATACAATTGTATAATTTAAACTGCTATGTAACTGTCAGGCATCATTAGGGCTTTAGAGTTGCAAGCATATATTTGTTGTCAATAATGAATGTGATTGGTGAATGTTGATCTGCAAGGGTCGCGATAATGGACCATCCCTCATTGCTTACGTTGTACTTGCTGTGTTTGATTCTTCGGCCATCTGGTTCATATCCTTCCGATGAGCTTCTCAAACCTGTTAGATTATGAAGACTTCATTTGATAACAGGGTATCAGTTTACAACGAGGTTTCACATTAGTTCTTGACATTTGTTAACATGAACCAACAGCATGTATTAATCTTAGTTGATGTCGATTTAACATTTACAACATCAAGGGCCAGATTTACTTACAGCTTGAGCCAGCGCAAACCCTCTTTTGCTGTTAAAAAACTACTAAAGGCACGCAGTGAAAAGGCGAAGACAGAGTTATTTTTGCGGCTGATCTTATTGCATATGCTTTTCTAGGAGTTTCCCTTTCAGATGCAGTATTTATGGGAGGAGAGTATTGTAAGGCCCGATCAATCGTCCCAATGAAGGCTAACGATCCGTGGGTGAAGGTCTATTGCGCGTTTGGTCTTTTCAGATGGGCAATGGGATTTAATTCCAATTCATCTTTATCTGACTCTATTTTATCATAATCTCGAATTTAGGATATAATGCCAATTGGTTATTTGGTAATTTATATTTAATAGTTTAACTACACATTTAATTATTCTGTTTAACCCTTTATTGAAATTATACTCGTTATAATCTTGTAATTATAAATCATCATAATCTACTAGAGATTATTAATAATTCCAGAGTAAATCAGAATAAATCCAAATGTAACAATTTATTAAAAGTCAGGTAAATGTGTAACGCCAATTACATAATCAATTCAAAGATAATCCATACATAATATCAAATACTCTGAAGTAAAGAATAAAATATGGATACCTGACTTCTGAAAATCACATAACACTGAGCATCTAGGAGACTAGATGTATCACTCAGCGTTACGGGCTGAACGATGTAAAAGTTCGCCTGACCCTTCTGAAAACATCTCCTTAAATACTCAGACCAAGACAGAAACCTCTTTCAAATGGAAGCATGTGTTAACAATGGGAATTTACATTAATAAAGACCAAATAGCCGAAGGCACACCCACCATGGTTTACTTGTGTGTGGGTGAGATCTTTGTACCAGGCGCACTGAGACATTTCAAACAATATCAAACATGTAGAGTATATGATATATATGTATATGTACATGTATAGTGAGAATTCACATTAAACCATGTAGATTTTGGGTGAATTCTGGAGGAGGGATGGGGGAAGCTGCAGGTGAAAGGAAAGACACGTAAATGAAAGTAATTCTTAGAGGATTTTTTCCAGTCTTACAGTATTTAAATGAATCATGCGAGGTGATTTATTAAGGTTGGCACTCGTCAATTTACTGGTATTTCCGCCATTATTTACCACCCAAAAAAAGCATGTAAACCAGACGATGAATCCGTTCCTGCTGTTTCCTATTCCTTATTTTCCTGCCTCTGTGCATCTCTCTCTCTCTCTCAGGCTAAAGACTCTGACCTGGCCCTGCTAGCCAACATTCCCCTGGCTCTGCTTGACTCCTCTCTGTGTTGGTGGATATCCTTTTGGGGAGCCGTGTTTGCGTCTTTGCCCCTGCACAATGTGTCTATTGGGCTGTAGTGGCCATATTTGTTCCTGCATGATGCCGTATGCTTTTCTTACTAAGCACAATGCTAAAAAGAATAATCCCTTTTATTTTCTGCATAATGTCTATGCGTGTGCGTCTGTTGATTACCATATACAATTTGGACATGTCCTTCTCTGTGTAAATGAATATGTTTACTGTAAAGATCCATATAATGGAAGCTACTACACTACAGTTCAAAAGTTAGGGGTCAGATAGCTTTAGAAGAAACTAATACTTTTATTCAGCAAGGATACATTAAGTTGATCAAATGTGACAGTAAAGACTTTTATAAGGGTCAGATAGCTTTAAAAGAAACTAATACTTTTATTCAGCAAGGATACATTAAGTTGATCAAATGTGACAGTAAAGACTTTTATAAGGGTCAGATAGCTTTAAAAGAAACTAATACTTTTATTCAGCAAGGATGCATTAAGTTGATCAAATGTGACAGTAAAGACTTTTATAATGGTACAAAATATTTATATTTCACATAAATGCTGTTCTTTTGAACTTCATATTAATCAAAGAATCCTGAAAAAATGTGAATATATTCAAATAGAAAACAGTTATTTTAAATTGTACATTTTCACTCTTTTCACTGTATTTTGGATTGAATATTTACTGCTTTGGTGAGCACGAGACTTCTTTCAAAATAATTTAAAAAATCTTGCTGACCCCCAAAATTTGAATTGGTAGTGAAATACTATGTTTTCTTATGCAGTCAGGTTCATTACAATTAAATATATTATAAATAATATGCATATTATAATATACAAAATGTATCAAATATATCACTTGTATATATTGTGTAGAGTATGTTTCTTGTCTAACATTTATGTGCATGGTTATACTTTTGAAACAGTGTTATAGTTGCATATTTTTTTTACGTTATTCAACATTAACATGCAACATTAAGCACCAAAATTTGGTTAATAACAGCACAGAATATTCCTAGTTTGTTGTTACTGTAAGCCTGTGTCTCATTTCCTTGACTATATCTCACATATTTGTCAGTCTGGCACAAACCATTAAGACTCTAAAACTCAGAAGAAACCCAGTGAAGTTGTCTTTGTACAGACACTTCACCAACACACTCATCTTTGCTGTTCTCGGTGAGTATAAGGCATGAAGTGTCACTGAATAGAGCAAAAAAACTCCAGTCCAGGGTCATTTATTTGTGGCGTGTTTCAGCCTCCATTATTTTCATGGTTTGGACAACAAAGAAGTTCCGGTTATCAGACTGCCAGGCGGTGAGTATCTGAACCCTCTGAGGTTACAGCTCTACTCAGATTGGAGCAGATCCAGAACACCTAAATCTGGTTCTTCTGTGTTTATGAGCAGGACTGGATGGAGCTGTGGGTGGACGACGCTTTCTGGAGGTTCCTCTTCTCCATCATTCTGCTGGTCATCATGTTTCTGTGGAGGCCGTCCGCCAACAACCAAAGGCAAGCATACTGACAATGACATCTTTATGTTCCAAATCCTATGTATATCTTCTAAAGCGGCACCCATGTGCTCTGTGTGCAGGTATGCGTTCACACCGCTCATGGACGACTCGGATGATGAGGAGATTGAAGAGTTTCTGGTGTCTGCGAATATTGGTCAGTAACACGTTATCTATAAGTCTTGAGGTTTTCACTTAATATTTTTGCACTGTATGGAAATGGTGTGGAAATGAAACCAATTCATATGCATTCTTTCATCTTCAGCTGATGGGATAAAGTTGAGGGCTGCTAAGACGGAAACCAATGGAACAGTGAAGCCTGCAGCAGCTAATCCGGTCAGTGTTAATATATAACTCTCACATATAGTTATAAAATGTATATACTTTTACAGCAACATCACTTTTTACGCAATTTTTATTCAGCAAAGATGCATTAAATTGATCAAAAGTGACAGTAAAGACATTTATAATGTTACAAAACAGAAATGTGCATAATATTTTTTTGTTTAAAATAGATACCACAATTCTCAAAATAGACCGAATCACCTTATTTTGATCGCTACCATAGACATCATTGTTGTTTATTTATTTATTTAAATGCTGTTCTTTTGATTTTTCTATTCATCAAAGAATCCTGAAAAAATGTATCATGGTTTTCCATAAAAATAAACAGCACAACTGTTTTCAATATTGTTAATAATCATAAATGTTTCTTGAGCAGCAAATCATCATATTAGAATGATTTCTCAAGGATCATGTGACTGAAGACTGGAGTAATGATGCTGAAAATTCAGCTTTGCATCACAGGAATAAATTACATTTTACAATATATTCAAAAAGAAAACTCTTATTTTACATTTTAATAATATTTAATAATATTTCACATTATTGTTTTTGTTTTAAAAAATGCAGCTTTGGTGAACTGGAGAGACTCTGTACTGTATATGTGTATACAGGGCTCCAGACTGCGACTAAATGGTCACATTTTGCAACCTTTTTTCTTGCTGGTGCGACTGAATTTGGTTGGTGGTCGCACTGATGCTCAACTGATAAGAGCTGCCATTTCTGTTACATATGAGGAACATCGGACGGCAAATGAAACAAAAGCGGAACGGAACGGCGCTACTCATTTGAGCTGTGCTGCGTGGACCATTTATCAGCTCGGAGCAATAATAGACATCGCAACGCGAGCTCATACACGGGCCGATCTCGATCACGCGACACCATTACTAAACAGCGCTGGGAGATCCAGTGAGAAAGCATTTGAATTCACCACAGTATTAATAACACCGCTACTGCGAGACCTAGTGGGAAGCGTTTGGTGCAGAATTCTCTGTTATAAACCACAGATATCAGATCCAACAGAGCTGAAGTGGAGACCAGGAGAAACATTTTGAAACATTCAGGGGTTTCAGTCCACAAATCATAAACATTCACCATGGATTTAATGTAGTAACACCCCATGGTATTGTGGAAGAAATAGTCAAATGTTTTTTTTTTCATTATTCATCTCAGGGTTCGTACAACCTTTTGAGAGTGAAATTCAAGCACTTTTCAAGTGTTTCACACTTTTTCCAGCACTTCAAAGCTCTAAATATGATCCAATTTTAATATTATTTTTAGTGTGATTTGTAAAACTAAAAGTTTAAAGGTGCTGCCATTTTCTGGTTGTGCCCCTAAAATTTTCAGTTGGGGGCCACTGTGCTCCTAGTGAAAATAGTTAGTTAGTCTGGAGCCCTGGTATATATATGGATAAATTGACAATAACAATTTTTTTGTTTAAAATAGAGATCACAATTCTCCCATGATTCTGAATAGACAACTAAACAAAATAACGCAATTTACTAGAGGTTCTGACAAACTGTTAATTGCAGCAGTCTATTTAATAAAATAATTAATTAATTTGAATTAATTTTCACACAAAAAAATCAGTTTGATTGAATGATTCAATGACTCGCTCATAAAGACTCAGTGTTTTTGAACAAATCTCTTGAATGAATGATTTAATGACAAATAAAAATGAAGTCACTTGTCTCCACCTAGTGGTGTAACCATGTAATTGGCTCAATCGTTATTCGAAGCGTAAAGTAACTTTCAAAAAGTGATTTGCTCTATTTTGTTACTTCCGTAGACATCAGAGTTTATATCTGAACTATAAACTTTTAATCCAGTCCTAGGTGTTATAATCGAGATCCCAAATCTTTTAACGATTAGTCGTGCAGCTCTAAAATATAATATAAATAACTGCCCATAATAAATAAAATAATTAGTGCTGTCAGTTAAACGCGTTATTAACGACGTTAACGCAAACCTATTTTAACGGCGTCAATTTTTTTATCGCGAGATTAACGTTCTTTTTGGTCTAACAAACTTTGTAGTTTTTTCACATGCTGTTGCAACAACTAGTAACGTTAGAAAAACTCCAACACCACTCCGGATGTAGCTAGACCGGAAACAAAACATCAGGCACGCTGCGGCTGCCCGCACTCGTTTGGGCCATTAAAAGAGTAGACGTGGATGGCAAGCGTGAGACGCCGAAATGAGAAACGTATTATGCCATGGTTTAACTCAGGGGTCTTCAACTAAAAGTGCTTGTCTTGAGCGCTGCTTTCTGCTCTGATGGTGCTTTCACACCAGACGCGAATGAAGCGTTTTGCGCGAGTGATTTAAGTCAATGCAAAGACGCAAATAGACATTCTGCGGCGCGGATTAAGCGGCGTGCATGTCGCGTCATTCGCGTCCGGTGTGAACGCACCATCAGTCTCTTCTTCACTGCATGCTTGACAGCGCGTCTGGGTCTGAACGTAGTAACTGAGCATTGCAACGTTAACTGTTTCATTATGTCAAAAGGCTTCGCGGTCCGGATGGACGCATCTCGCGGTCCGGATTCGGACCGGAGTCCACTAGTTGGCGACCCCTGGTTTAACTGCACTATAGGCGGAGTCCTAGTTTACCTTGCATGTGCACTTTGTAATTTTATTTTGTATCACCCTGTTTTGATCCCTTAGAAAGGGCTGTTGAAGGGGCTGTTTGTGCAACAAAGTATTTGTTTCACCCTTTTATTGATGGGCAGTGTTACATTGTGTGAGATTATTTGCTCCAAGTGAGAATGTTGGTGTGAAATCGAACACTAAAGTATGCCAATGTTGTTTTCAATAAAACAAACATTTGAACAAAGCAAGCCGATCCACTTTTCTATGTTGATAAGAGCATTAAAATAAGAAAAAATAATGGGACAAAAAGAAATCAAGGGACATTTAGAATAAATAAAAATGTGCGATTAATTGTGAGTTAACTATGACATTAATGCGATTAATCGCGATTAAATATTTTAATCGTTTGACAGCACTAAAAATAATACATTATAAAATGCAAAATAATAAAATATTTTAATTGTTTCAGGATGACGACTTGAAGTGGGTGGAGGAGAATATTCCTACCTCTCTTTCTGATGTGTAGGTCATTTTCTGTTATACAAACACACACACATACAAACTTCCCATGTCAGTTTCTAATTATTCACATCTCTTATTTTCAGAGCTCTTCCTGTTCTTCTCGACTCAGATGAGGTATGGAAACTCTTTTTATTTATATTGTAGTTTATTTATACTATTGCAGATGGATATGTTATGGTGTGTTGCATTAAGTATAATCGTATGGCACAGATCATTAAGGTTATTAATGTTGGAAATGAAGGGGAAAAAACGGACAAAGATTGTATTGTAAATTTTGAAATGTCAGATGTGTGGATTAGAGCATCATTAAAATGTAATTTCCGTTGTTGTATCCATCACTTGTATGTATTTCTGTCACATTTACATATACATTTGATTAATTAACGCATGATTTTCACACAGGAGATCATGACCACCAAGTATGAGATGTCTAAAATGGAGTGAGGTTGAGAAAGCAAAACAAAACCGCCCAGAGATCAACCAAACCGCTGTTCCTGTAACTGGCATCTGACCCTCACCAGAGAGCCACAGACTCCGACCGCTTTCTTCCTTTGGTCCGTTTGGTTGCCGGATTTTGGGTACATTGAAGGAATCGTGCTGAAGGGGTGGACGCATTCTAGACGATCTAGACGCCATACTACCTGAACTTATGTGAGGTGATACCTCTTTTTTGTCCTGAACTGTTGAAACGTCCAGAACTTTAAAGTCATCATTGATCTGTATAAAGAGACGACGGTCCATGTTTCTAAACTTTCGTGATGACATACCTGTCAAAATTGTGAGCGACTCATCATATGCAGAGATAATGTGTTATTCAAATGGGTTAAACATTCTTAGCACCGTTTTTTGTTTTGTGTGAGTGTCATTTGATATTGAAAAACATTGATAAGGAACTTCAAGTTGACCAAAGAGTCTTCTCCGTTTCTTTGGCTGTATATAAAGTGTTACTTCAAACATTTTGTCTATAATTTCAGCACATGATGTGAATAGTAGAATGTGTGTCGGATTTGTATTTGTGCAGGGAGTAATATAAATGCGCAGAATGATTCTTTATTTTTCATAACTATTCTGAATAATTTTACGAAGTTGTTTTTGTTTTGCACAGAGCCCAGCTCAACTTTTCACCTTAAAATAGAAACTGTCATTTATTTATTTGCCCTCGTGTTGTTCCAAGTACTGGGTTTAGTAGTGCATACGACTTGTGCACTATATACCACATCTTCTGAAATCATCTGATAGCTTTGTGTGAGGAACAGAGCAAAATGTAAGCCATTATTGGCCAAAAACCTTGCAGCATGCAATCTAAATGCTTACGTTCTGGTCTGTTCCTCACACAAAACGATTGGAATATAGTGCATTTTTGTGTTTTTAAAATGCATTTTTTTTTAGCTTGAACTTTGGTTGTATGCAAAGTAGTATCATAAAGGCTTGCAGCTTTTGCATTTCATGGAAGAAATCTAGTTATATGGGTTTGAAACAACATAAGGGTGAGTAAATGTTTCATTTTTGGGTGAAATATTCCTTTGAATGCATTTGATTTTCTTTTCTTTTTGAGGAAAAGCATATGCCTCTCCGATCTCTCTCTGTGTGGATGCATTCTGAAGCCTTAACACACTTCTGTTCTTGAGTTTTGTTCTGCAGTATCACAGTAAAATCGTCACTTTGCCTTTTCGGCCCTGGCCTCGGTTGGACATTCTGTGACAACATGTCTGCTTAACAGAACGATGTGTGCTTTACCTTGCAGGATGACTGTTAAACTTCCAAAATATGTTTTTTTATGTGTCCTATGAAACGAAACGTGAAATAACTTCTGAATTGTGTATATTATAAAGCGCACTTTAAGTTATTGTGGTTTCTTTTGGTCATGGGATGCGGTGATGCGCTTAATTTATCTGTATGAGGCTGACCTTGTCCTTCATGTGTTACTGTTTTGTTTGCTTCATAAAAACTCTTTACTTTCCAGTGGTTTTCATTGGCTTTTCTGTTTGCTAACAATCGGGTGGACGACTCGCATTATTCAAATTAAGAGCACACTTGGCGTCCAAAAGAGCTCAGGTCCTATCAGTTTTCTGTCTACATGCATGTTTATACGTTTCATACACGTTAACAATGTGGGTTGCAATAAAGATTACAGTCAAATTGAGAGAGGCGTCCAGTTGTTATGGGGTTTATTGTATAATAATATGTGGTTTAAGAGGGTTCACAATGTCCTGAAGGTGACAGAACATATTTGATAACATGATTGGCCATGAAAGCACATTTTATTTTATCTGTTCAATGAAAGATAAGCCTGTAAACGGAGGTCAATCTCTTAGATTAGTACTAGAATTACCAATATTTCTCACCAATTTATTTCTCTGAGAAGAGTTTCTTGAATGAACATATTCATCACCATGACTCCACCACACCGAGTGTTACTAATAAAATGCTCTCTAGACTAAGATTGTTGTTCCTCATCGAGTGAGACGCCATATTGTTTTGAGTGAGACGCCATGTTGAATTTAACGGCCGCAAGCGTTAAAGCGGATGAAAACTAGGCTGACGGACAGATTACCGTCGTCTTTACAATGGCAGCAAAAGAAAAGAACAAATTACTTTGATGCTGCCTTTTGTTTGTGTCTGTGTGTTTTCATTAACTCTCATTACGTTGAAACGAGACGCGTGAACATCCCTTTATTTTCGGTCGAAAAATAAGCACATTGTTTTGGAACAACATTATATAGCCTATATTATTATCATCTATCTATATTTTCAGTGAAGCCACAAGGGGGCATCCCTAACCAAATGGTGAGTACAGCCCTTCTTCATAACTGTTACTTGAATGGATGTTATAGGCTTACTGTTAATTTCTGTATGATTTATAAATGTTCTATGTATCTAACTTACTTAGCCTTAATAACTTGTAATTTGAGGAATCTAGAGCAATTTGCCCGTAGAAGTATTTTTTAAATAGAAATATGTCTTTTCATTTGAATCCATTTGCTTATCTCAGAGAAGATACTCGTGTAAATTCAGCATCATATTTTTGTTGTTGTTGATTTAAAATGAAGGGGAAAAGATTGTTCTCCCCTCAAAACAACCGCAATCTGTAGGCTAAGTCTTTCAGCTAATCTGTGAACTTTGAGTCTTAAACCAAGGAACATGACAAACACCACCAGAACTAAACATAGTCAAGATAACAATCCAATGGCAAACACATGTTTTACTGATGCATGACATTTCCCCCCCCATTGTTTCCCTTCACATTCTATATCCCAGTCGAAAATAATGACTAAACACACAGGAGTGTGATAGATGATTTAGCCAAGCGTTTACTGGCTACATTTCATACTATTACTGGATTCAATTTCAGTGAGCTCCTCACACAAAGCTACTGTATCATATGAATTCCAAAGACTTGAAATATTGTGCACATTGTTTTACACTTCATGCTTTCAGTGTATGGAAAAGAGCAGCGTGAACAGTCCTGAAAACCATCTGTTTTCCACAGAAGGAAGACAGTCATTCAGGTTTTGGAACGACATGAGGGTGAGTAAATGATCCCTTTCATTTAAATGTTTGCTTATCTCTTCTTCCCTCAAATTGTCCATGTTTATTGCTTGTTGTAAATGTTAAATGATGACTTTGGCCCTTCGGTTTTCACTGGCAAATCTTACTGTACTTAAAACCCTCTGAAACTTCAGAGTGGGCCGTTGGACCGAGAGTAGAGATGTTTCACAATAATTATGCAAAGATTTTACGGTTGAAGTGCATTGTCATTTAAAACAGGACCCGGCCGTCCTGAACATGTGCTTCTGGAAGCTTGTGGTTCTTTTGATCTTCTTATTGCAAGTTAAGAGAGAGAGAAGGGGGTGGGCAACCACATGTGGTCAACATTACTTTCCTTTTCTTTTTCGAGCAAACACGTAATTGAAAAACACATTGAGGACTCTTTAATTTCCTGATTGTTATTGTCCTTGGCATTCCTCTAATTTTTAAGGTCATGTTCGTCGTCACGTGATGGAGCTTCATATTTGATTTTGGAGAGAATTAGCAAAAAATTCCATTGATTTTGGCCTTTTCAATCCTCATTTAAACCAAAAATATGAGATTGTTCCTGTCGTGAAGTGGGAGTCAGTAAGATGTTTTAATGTTTTTGAAAGCAGTGTCTTCTACTCACCAAGGCCACATTTATTTGATCAAACATTTATTTTTTATAAATGAAATATATAATTTATTCCTGTGATCAAATCTGAATTTGTAGCATCATTACTCCAGTCTTCAGTGTCACGTGATGTGTTTGTGATTTATATGTTGCTGGCAAAATAATCTGTCAGAAAGAATAATGGCTACTTTTCAATACGGAATCCCATTTCCGACAATTTCCGTTCAAAATCAGCCAATTTCAGCAACATAAGAAATAAATCATGCTTTGAGAAATCATAATTATGAAATATTCATAAATATAGAAATATTGACATATTAAGTCATAGTATGTCATAATTTTGACCTTTTAATTTTGACCCCCCCCCCCCCCCCCAAAAAGCCCAAAATATGATAGGGTGTCATTTAGATAAAGTTGAAATTGATAAAAGTTTAAATTACGAGATGAAAAAACAAATCAAAATAACAACATAAAGTCAAAATTATTACAGAAATGTTTGTGTCATAATTTTGACTTTGTATCTCCTAATTAACTTAGTATGTCATAATTATATTGTATGAAAATTTTGACATACTAAGTCAAAAATATTTATGATAAAAGTCGAAATGTAATTTTTTTTTTCTGTATCTCGTAATTGACGTCATCATTTTAACTTTCTCATAATTATTTTCTCATTATTATGATTGCCATAATTATCATCATTACTCCAGTCTTCAGTGTCACATGATCCTTCAGAAATCATTCAAATATGATGATTTGCTGCTCAAGAAACATTTCTGATTATTATCAATGTTGAAAACAGATGTGCTGCTTCATATTTTTGTGGAAACCATATATTTTTTCAGGATTTTTTGATGAATAGAAAGATTAAAAGACCAGCATTTAAATAAATAAATAAACAACAATGTCTATGGTAGCGATCAAAATAGAAGGTGATTTGGTCTATTTTGAGAATTGTGGTCTCTATTTTAAACAAAAAAAATATTATGCACAATTCTGTTTTGTAACATTATAAATGTCTTTACTGTCACTTTTGATCAATTTAATGCGTCCTTGCTGAACAAAAATATTAATTTATAAAAATAAAGAAAAAGTTAGTGACCCCAAAATCAGTTGATTGTTAGATATTTCTGTGGAGGATCAAAGAAACCAGAAAAAAACCGAGTCAAAACAGGAAAAAAAATGGAATTTCTGACTTTAATTAAGAACCGTTCAACACTCGTGTGAAGACAGAAATAAATCACAATTATGTGTGAAACAGCCATTGATTTCAATATCCTGATATACACTAGCATGAGCAGCAGACATGAAGAGCAATATATCATACTGGTTGATCTTATTATAAAACATCCAACAAACATAAAGGAACGATAATTAAAAACAGGCCATTTGTCATGTAGGTAGATGCTGAGAAGTGCTGTTGTTCATTTCAGTCTGTTTAGACCTCATTGACTGCATATTTACAAGCTGAAATTAACTTTACTGAAGCTGATGGTCTTTAGACTTTCATTCTCTAGCGCTTGAACACGGTCACATGTTCTTTTCCATAAAGCTCTCCTTGTAGTTAAAGGGATAGTGCACCCAAAAATGAAAATGACCCCATGATTTACTCATCCTCAAGCCATCCTAGGTGTAGTTATGTCCAGGCTAATCCAAGCTTTATAATGGGAGTGAATGGCAGGCCAAAATCGAAGCTCAAAAAAGTGTGTCCATCCATTTTAAAAGTGCATCTATCCTTCATATAACTGCTCCACACGGCTCCGGGGGGCTTCTGAAGTGAATCGATGCGTTTGTGTAAGAAAAATAACCACATTTAAAACATTATAAAGTAAAATATCTAGCTTCCGGTGGACCACCTTCCGTATTCAACTTACACAGAAAGTGTTATGCCTCGCGCAGTTCAAAACGTCCAACGTCATCGTCGCGTCAGTTGTGCTTTGGGCTGCCATTCACTGCCATTATAAAGCTTGGAAGAGCCAGGACATTTTTAATATGACTCTGATTGTATTCGTCTGAAAGAAGAAAGTCATATACACCTAGGATGACTTGAGGGCAATGTTCCCACTAAGCTGCACGCGTGCGCGGCCGCACAGAAAGAATAAAATGCCGCGCAGACGATAGACACAGACGCGAAATGTGGGGAGAAATCCATTTGATTATAGTTTAACCCTCTGGGGTTCTTCATTTATGGGTCACACTCAGGACCTTCGGGTCAAAAATGACCCGGAGGGCGGGATTAAGATAAAAAAGATTTGAGTAAAATCAATGAAATATATTTTTGTTCAATAATATTTTTTCTTTTTTGGTGTTTTGAGATAATTTTATGATTTATAATGAATATTTATGCAATAATTATGACCCATTTTTTCCCATTGAATATAATAAAAAATGTATATCTATAAAATATATATTTTTTTTTATTAAAGCTGTATTTCATTTTAGAATCAAGCCTAGGCCTCATGAAAGCAATTTTTTAAATGAGATCGGTGCCATCCGGTGGACACATTGAGCATTTTTATCACGCAATAGCACATTTTTACCACTATAGTGGATCTTGCGTTTTATAAAAAGAAATTAAAAAATCGTAGCTTCATCGGAATGGTCCGAAACTTGGTGACTTTATTGGTACTTGGTATATGAACACCCAAAAAAACAGGGACAGGATTTGAAAAGTCTAAGTGGTCGTAAAAAAAAATAGTCACACTCAGGACCTTCGGGTCAAAAATGACCCCCATAGGAAATTAATGGAAAATTAGTTTTTTTGTGCATACAATCTACAAATCAGCCAGGATGCAGAAAAAAGGACTCAACAGTAAAGGGGTGAATCTCTAACACATCAAGAGTGCAAAACACACACACATACACACAAATTAACGCGTGCCCTTTCAAAAGCTAATTGTGTTTTTGTGTGTGTGAGTTTTTTTCCGACCATTCCGATGAAGCTACGATTTTAATTTTAAAAAATTCGGGTCAGAAATTACCGAAGAGCCCCAGAGGGTTAAATGAGAAATAATTGTAGTGCTCTGTTCTACTGCTATAGAGTTAGTATCACTATCATGTTACAACCGGTGGATGCGGTTTACAGGTTTCATAGAAAGACAATGATTGTCAGTGAGTCGTGTTTGCGGTCCAAATAGCTCAAAATGAGAGGCAACGACAAACGCAAAGATGTGGAATAAAACCTCATCATGTTTTAAAGAAGAGTGGCTTGATTAAGTGCTGGAAATAACACATGATGGACACAGCACTAACAAAACAGACATTTACAGTTACACACACAAGTGTAGCGTGCAAACTCTAAACACAAAAGTAATACACATTAGTTTAAATAGATGTGTGTGTGGTTTGGGTTTCAGTGATGTTTAGATAACTATAAAAGAGTTCACATGTTCCCTGGAACATATTTAGCTCTATTTAATTACTGCAGTTAGTTTTTTTTTTAAACAAATTGAAGCATTTAATCTGATATAATATACAATCATTTTTATATTATAGGCTATTATAATTGTATTATAGTGTAAGCCTAATAAAGAATTGGGATCCCCTGATATAGAAAATCTTGGAAATTCATAAGCAATAAACAAACATTTATTATGGATGGTTTAATGCTGCCTGTCGCCAATAAATGACTGTACAAAAACACATGAAGAACCATCTCAGTGTAACAGCTTAATTATTTTCATATTATATTATAAAGAATTGAACTGTCCTGGGGGAGATTTTAATAGTATTTCTTGGTAAAGAAGACTACAGTTAACAGCACTGTAAAATGTGCTTCATTTAGTGACTTCTGAATTAACTGGTTTTTATTTGATTTTTCTATTTAAGTTACATCAAAGGTTAAATAAAATAGAAATGGCACATTAAAGTTAAAAGGTATAACCGCATGATGAAACCACTTTTTTGTGTGCGTTTATGTACGCTGTACAGGTAAAGAATGTTTTTGCTCAGGTGAACAAAATGTCCGCCCAATAGAGAAAAGAAATTAGAGGGAACATTGCTTGAGGGGTGGGCTAATTTTCATTTTCGGGTGAACTATCCCTTTAATCCCTTCTTTTTCTTCTACATGTGCATAATACACTTTCCTGTACTATTTTTCCACTTACATCAACCTTTATTGCTTAACACATAAAAACCCCTGCATGTTTGATGTTTGGCCATTACTGTATTTCTTGTGTCAGAGGTGAAGTGTGTCATTTGTGACACCAAACGGAAAGTTAAATATCTAAAATGGTATAACAAACGTCTTAATTATCATTTAAGAGGATGGAAAAACAGGAATCGTGAAATGGCCTAATGTGATTATTAATCTTTACATTGATATGATAAAGCGCTTTAATTACAGCAAGTAAAAGAATACGTGCTTTATTTTGTGATCGTATAGGACACAGAGCATTAATTTGATCTGTGCATGTCTTAGATTGGATTTAAAAAACATATAAATGTATTTTAAACTGTGATGAGAGAAAGTATTTTAACGACACGCTTCACCTTTAACCTCGAACATACCAGCAGGGGCCAGTTGCAGAAACCTAGCCATTATGTTTAGACCGTGTCTTAAGAACTCATTTGACACACTAGCAATTAGTCAAGAGGTTATCAGTCTTACTTTTCTGATTCAAATTAGACCAATCTAAATTTTTATGTAACTGACTTTAAAAAGTTAAGAACAGTCTTGAAGAAAAAAATAGACGACTGACTTTTAAGACTAGCCTAAGCAGTTTATGCAACCGGCCCCAGGTAAAGCAAAAGCAGTTTTCTTTAGTTATTAACTTAAAATAATAATCGACTTCCATATGAGGATGACTCTCCATATTTTTGCGCCATCCCAACGTCAAAATCCGAGCCGCCTCTGAGAACAACTCTATCATTCAGCTTCAGCAACAAGGAAAACATTCTTTCCTCTTGGAGTCTAAACATCAACTCTGGATTTAGACAGCAAGCGGGCTCTCTTCAGAACTCGTGAGGTGAAATCAGAAGGTGGACCCGTGCCAGATGTTTGGCTTGGAAGGTGCGGTCGGCGTACTCGGACATCTCCACCTCCACGCTGAGCTCCTGAGGGCCTCGCATGGGCTGGACGAGGATCAGCTCTCCGGTCTGACGGTCGGAGCGCTGCATCACGAACATGCTCCGGGCCTCCCCCCCGCCCGCGATGCCGAAGCGGAGGCTGTCCGGACCCGGCCGGCCCGGAGCGGTCGCGGTGGCCATGCGGAACAGGGTGGCCGGGGTTCGCAGGTTGGACGGCAGAGACAGGTAGTGGTAAGAAATGGTCTTCGCGGCAAGCGGACAGGAGCGGCTCTCCATGGGACAGGGGTTCCTTTCACACTGGCTGTGGTGGACGACAGAACATTTAACTCATCTGCTCCAAAACTGCACACACTCAAATCTGGCACAAACAGTGGCATGAAAAAGTATGTGAACCGCTTGCAGAATCTGTGAAAATGGGACTAATTTGAACTAAATAAGAGGGATCATATAAAATGCATGTTATTTTTTTATTTAGTACTGTCCTGAATAAGATATTTTACATAAACATTTTTACATATAGTCCACAAGGCCAAAAAAATTGCTGAATTTATTAAAGCTACACTGTGTGATATTTTCCCCCATCTAGTGGTGAAAAGGTATATGACCATCCAGTGTATATTAGTTTCTGTTCCTCTCAATTCCGATTTCGTTTTAACTCCTACGGTGGCCGATTTAGTCCAAGATTAACATGGCTTCCAGTTCGACCTCGTCCACATTCGACACGGTGCCATCGAGTGTTAAAACGCGAAAAGGTATGTCCCTCTTTGGCTAATGTACTTTCAAGATGGAGGGGCAACATGGCGACCCGCGTTCGAACGCATATTACGAGAATACTTTATTACTTGAAAGAAGTAAATATACATTAATGAGCACATATATTTTTGAAAGAACTAAGTGTTTTTAGCTAAGAATAAACTAAAAAAGTTACACAGTGTAGCTTTAAAATAAACCTGATAAAAAGTTTCTGAACCATTGATTCTCAGTGCCTGATGATCCACGGCTGTGTGTGTGTTTGTTCTTGAGTCTCTTGTTTGTCCTGAGCAGTTAAACTGATCAATGTTCTTCAGAAAAATCCTCCAGTTCCTGCAAATTCTTCAGTTTTCCAGCCTCTTTTGCACATTTGATCCCTCTCCAGCAATGAGTGTATGATTTTAAGATCTTTTCACACTGAGGACGATTGAGGGACTCAAACACAACTACTAAAAAATGTTCAAGCATTCACTGAAGCTCCAGAAGAAAACACGACGCATTAAGAGCCGGGGGGTTGAATTTGAAAATCAAGGTAAATTGTACTTAATTTGTCTTCCGTGAAACATGCAAGTATCTTCTGTTGCTTCTGAAGGGCAGTACTAAATGAAAAAAAATTATATTTAACCAAAATAAGAAAAATGTGGACATCTTCATCCTGTTCAAAAGTTTTCACCCCCGGCTCTTAATGCGTTGTTTCTCCTTCTGGAGCATCAGTGAATGTTTAAGTCCCTCAATCGTCCTCAGTGTGAAAAGATGGATCTTAAAATCATGCAGTCACTGCTGGAGAGGGATCAAATATGCAAAAGATGCTGGAAAACTGAAGAATGTACAGGAGCCGGAGGATTTTTCTGAAGAACACGGAGCAGTTTAACTGCTCAGGACAAACAAGATTCAAGAACAACCATCACAAAATACACACACAGCCATTGATCATCAGGGAACGACACACACACACACACACACACACACACAGCTGTGGATCATCAGGGAACGACACACACACACACACACACACACACACACACACACAGCCGTGGATCATCAGGGAACGACACACACACACACACACACACACACACAGCCGTGGATCATCAGGGAACGACACACACACACACACACACACACACACACACACACACACACACACACACACACACACACACACACACACAGCCGTGGATCATCAGGGAACGACACACACACACACACACACACACACACACACAGCTGTGGATCATCAGGGAACGACACACACACACACACACACACACACACAGCCGTGGATCATCAGGGAACGACACACACACACACACACACACACACAGCCGTGGATCATCAGGGAACGACACACACACACACACACACACACACACACACACACACAGCCGTGGATCATCAGGGAACGACACACACACACACACAGCCGTGGATCATCAGGGAACGACACACACACACACACACACACACACACAGCCGTGGATCATCAGAGAACGACACACAGCACTGAGAATCAATGGTTCAGAAACTTTTTATCAGGGTTATTTTAATAAATTCAGCTATTTTTTTGTCTTGTGGACTATCTGTAAACATTTCTTATGTAAAATATCTTATTCAGGACAGTACTAAATAAAAATAACATGCATTTTGTATGATCCCTCTTATTTAGTTAAAATTAGTCCCATGTTCACAGATTCTGTAAGCGGTTCACATACTTTTTCATGCCACTGCATCTATCTGGCATATATATATATGTACTAATAATGATAAAATATATACTGTTTTATAATGAAATACAGTATTTGTGATTTATATGTTGCTTGCAAAAGAAAATGTCAGAATACATGGCTTTGGCTACTTTTCAATATGAAATCCATTCAAAATCCCATTTCCGCTACATCAGTGCTTTGGTGATATAAAAATATTGACATATTAAGTCAGTATGTCATAATTTTGACTTAAGTCAAAAATATGACATGCCGAAAATATGACGTGCTGTTCTTATGAGATAAAAAGTCTAAATTACATGGTCAGAATTATTACAAAAATGTTTGTCATAATTTTGACTTTGTATCTCCTAATTGTATCTCCTAATAATAATATCTCATAATTATAACTAATAAATAATTTTGACTTACTAAGTCATAATTATGAGATAAAAGTCAACTTTATTTTTTGTGTCTCATAATTGACTTGTCATAATTGTATCTTTTTCGCATATTTATGGCTCATCTCATAATTATGGCTTTTATCTCATTATTATGACTTTGTATGTCAATCAAAAAAATGTTTTTTACATGCCAAGTCATAATTATGATAAAAGTCTATTTTATTTTTGTATAATAATTGACTTCATAGTTTTAACTGTTTCCTCTTAATTATGACTCTTTATCTCATTGTGAAGTATAGTAGGTCATACATTTGACTTTCTAATAATTATGACTATCTCAGTGACACAAATTTTGACAGTCATAATTATGAGATGTCAAAATGTCAATTTTATTTTGTATCATAATTGTAACTTATAATGACTTCTCATTACTATAATTCATATTTAAAATTTTACTTTCTAATAATTATAGAAAATTTTATGACTATTTCATAATTATAACTTATGAAATTTGACATGCTAATTATGAGAAGTAAAAATGTTTATTTTTGTATCTCATAATTGACTTGTCATAATTATGAAAAAAACAAAATTATGATGTAGCATGTCAACTTTTTCTTATAATTGTAACTTTTTCTCAATTTCGATAATTCATATTTAAAATTTTTACTTTTTCTAATAATTATGACAATTTTTATGACTTTGTATTTCATAATTATAACTTATGAAATTTGACATGCTAATTATGAGATAAAAGTCAAAATGTCAATTTTATTTTTGTATCTCATAATTTTTTTATTTATGACTCATCTCATAATTATGGCTTTTATCTCATTATTATGACTTTGTATGTCAATTACACATTACATTTTTTTTAAATGCCAAGTCATAATTATGATAAAAGTCAATTTTATTTTTGTATAATAATTGACGTCATAATTTTAACTTTTTCCTCATAATTATGACTCTTTATTTCATTAGTATAGTAGGTCATACATTTGACTTTCTAATAATTATGAATATCTCATTGACACAAATTTTGAGTCATAATTATAAGAAGTCAAAATGTCAATTTTATTTAGTATCATAATTGTAACTCTCATAATGTCATTATAATTTAGCATGTCATAAATTTGACTTTTTCTAATAATTATGACAATTTTTATGACTTTGTATTTCTTAATTATAACTTATGAAATGTGACATGCTAACATGCTAATTATGAGATAAAAGTCAAAATGTCAATTTTATTTTTGTATCTCATAATTGACTTGTCATAATTATGAAAAAAAATTAATTATGATGTAGCATGTCAGAAGTTCGACTTTTTCTAATAATTTAAACTTTTTTCTCAAAATTTCGATTTACCAAAGCATGATTTTCCTTGTGTGGGAAAATGGAACGGAAATGGAAAAAACAATGTTTTGCTTTCAGAAGTAGTAGTTACCAGCATCTACCAGCAGGGATGAACTGGGCCGTGCTAACCAGCTAAAGGTTTCTTTTCAGTATTGATCTATTCAAGATGCACAACATCTTAACATGAACTATGCCACAGTTATGATTGTAAATATTTCCGGTGCGGTTCCAGAGTAGCCTAAATGTGTGCCTAAAACTTCAAGGTTTAGTGAGTCACAGATCACAGCCTCATTTAATAGCAGGACACAAAGGGCCCATTCACAGCTTAAAAAAACATCTTACATAATAAACAAGCATAAAAGTGTCATGCAAGAAAAACAAATGATTGTAGCCCACTTAAATCACACCGCAAGCTAGTGGCAAGTGATTTAGAGGAGGCATTGGCCCCCAGGAGACACGTGTGTGTGTGTGTGTGTGTGTGTGTTTGCTATGGAAACACAAGCTGAACAACACGCATTGCTCGGTCATCCCGATAATTCTAACATTATTTACTCACCCTCATGTCATTCCAAACCTGTGTGCTGGTAGAATTATAACACTCGCTGGACACTTTATCAGATACACCTGTTCAACTGCTCGTTAAGGCAAAGATCTAATCAGCCAATCACATGGCAGCAACTCTAGGCGTCCGAAAGGCATTTGTGCATGAAGGCACCTCACGAAACTGATTTCGGACAGACTTCTTAGTCAGTGTAAACGTTTAATGATCTACAGCAAAATAGAGAGAGCTTTAGTGAGAACTAGGGTTGGGTATCGTTTGGGTTTTTTCCGATACCGGTGCCAAACCGATACTTTTAAAATGGTACCGGTGCCTGAACTGATACTTTTAAAATGGTACCGGTGCCTGAACTGATACTTTTAAAATGGTACCGGTGCCTGAACTGATACTTTAAAAAAAGAGCCACAAAACGAGGTGGATGAGATTAAAGAATGGCTTTTTATTGATTTTTTATTATTATTATTTAAATTGAACAATTTATTACAAGTTTAAAGTATACTTAAATATGTAAATATAAATAAATACAAAACAAAATTTACATAACAAATTCACAGTAAAACTAAAGCCACCTAACCCAACTACAATAGGCCTAATTTAACTCTAAATACAGTAATAACAGCAGTAGTCTGTATTCTTGGTATGCTACAAACCAGCTTCAAGCTTTAGCTTTATTTTGCAGAAATATGACCATATTCTCTGGCTAAATATTTTAGAGCGCATCACCTTATTGTTTCCATGGAGACGCGTCATGCTTCTCACATGACACACAGCTGCTACAATAGCGCTGTATGACAGCTCACTCAGCTGTATCGGGTTTATTTCGCTTTTTCTTTTTTAATCAAAATATTCACAAACTTTCTAACTATGTCATGAACTATCTGATATTCTGATTTTCAAATATGTGTGTTAGTTGATCTATACTGCGCGATGGGCGGCGCCACGTTAGTTTGCGCCTCAGAGAATCGGATCTGTCGGATTTACATCACATACATGTATCTTCATCTCACGAAATACATGAAAGTAAGTGACGTGCTGAACTGGGAGAGGAATAGAGTAAACTGTATAGTCACTATATAATGATTATCAAGCCAAAGCGCGAAAGCACGTTTGATTTTAAGTGGCACCGAAATGAGGCACCGAAATCTGCGTTCTGATTCGGTCTGGTACATACCGGTCATAAAGGTATGGCACCGGGTTTCGGTACCCAACCCTAGTGAGAACTAAACACATATTTAATTACTACATTAGTAATTTCTCACTAGAAATAACATCAAAAGCGCACATTTACACACAAACTGACCAGCAAACGCAACTTTCGGACGCCATCTTTTTTTTCCAGCTCAACTGTCACAGAATGGAAAGCACAGGATTGTGGGATATCAAAGGCAGCGAAGGATACATAAATGCTGCCTTCAAAAATCGATCAGATGAAGGTCTCTCAGGACACAGAAGTCAAGCTAACATTAGATTCGGACGTGCCTTGGTGCCTTCCTGCCTTGAAATGTGTCCTCCGAAGGCAGCATTTTCCAGGTTTCGGACGCAGCCATGGTCAAGGCGACCTGCTGAAGTTCAAACTGAGCATCAGAATGGGGAAGAAAGGGGATTTAAGAGACTTTGAACGTGGCTGTTGGTGCCAGACGTGCTGGTATTTCACAAACTGCTGATCTACTGGGATTTTCACACTCAACCATCTCTAGGGTTTACTGAGAATGGTCCGAAAAAGAGAAAGTATCCAGTGGCCAGACTGGTTCAGCTGATAGAAAGGCAACAGTGACTCAAATAAGCACTCGTCTCAGCTGAGGTCTGCAGAAGAGCATCTCTGAACGCTCAACACATCCAACCTTAACACGTCAACACATCCACTCCTGTCAGATGAGAACAGAAACTGAGGCGGCAATTCACACGGGATCTTCAAAACTGGACCGGAGAAGATTGGGAAAACATTGCCTGGTCTGATGAGTCTTGATTTCAGCTGCGACATTCAGATGGCAGGGTCAGAATTTGGCGTAAACAACATGAGAGCATGGATCTATCTGGTCTTGTATCAGCAGTTCAGGCTAAGGTAATGGTGTGTTGGATATTTTCTTGGCACACTTTAGGCCTCTTAGTACCAATTGATCATCGTTTAAACACCACAGTCTACCTGAGTATTGTTGCTGACCATGTCCATCCCCTTATGACCACAGTGTTCTGATCTTCTGATGGCGCACATGTCACAAAGCTCAAATCATCTCAAACTGGTTTCTTGAACATGACAGTGAGTTCACTAAACTCAAACAGCCTCCACAGTCATCAGATCTCAATAGAGCAGCTTTGGGATGTGCTGGAATGGGAGATTCGCATCATGGATGTGCAGCCGACAAATCTGCTGTGACCGTGTGATGATCACAGGTCAATATGGACCAAAATCTCTGAGGAATGTTTCCAGCACTTTGTTGAATCAATGCCATGAAGACTTAAGGCAGATCACAAAGCAAAAGGGGGTCCAACCCGGTACTAGCAAAGTGGCCAGTTAGTGTGTATATAACATATGTTTATAATGTATGAATTATATATATATAAGGTTTGAAACAGCATGAGGGTTAGTTAACAAATTATTCCACAGAACTGAATTATTAGCTGTGTGAAAAAACCTCAAAAGTCATTTTTGCATTTTTACATTTTTTACAATTTCCATTCTAGTATGTAAACCCCACTTTTCATGATCCAATCAAGTCACACTTTACTTCTTTTTCTTGATGATTATATTTTATCACTCAGATATAGTTGAAAATATCAATAGGTATTTATTACAAATGATTTTATCTCAAATTAAAATGGACTAATTTAGCCAATATTCCTGTATGCATATTATTCTTAAATCTTTCCCCGCCAGTGTTTTTAAAAAAAAAAGTTGCAAGCCACCGCCAGGGTTTTTGATCATTTTCACAAAAATGTAATGGCCCATAGAATATTTTGTTGTATGAATATATCTGAGCATGCAATATATCAAAAGAAAGAGCTTTACCCTCTGCTTTTAAACAAACCTGTTTTATTCTAGCTTCATGCATTCCTTTTTTTATCAACACTTAAAGGGTTAGTTCACCCAAAAATTAAAGTTCTGTCTTTAATGACTTACCCTCATGTCGTTGGACACCTCCGTTCATCTTCGGAACACAAATGAAGATATTTTAGTTGAAATCCGATCGCTCAGAAAGTCCTCCATTGGCACAATGCACTTTACACTCTCAAGACCCATAAAAGCTACTAAAGACGTTGTTACAAAGTCCATCTCACTACAGCGGTTCTACAATAACTTTATAAATCGACGAGAATAGTTTTTGTGAGCAAAAAAAACCTAAATAACGACTTTAGCCCTATTCGCACAGGATTAGTATTATCTGGGGACCTTGTGTGATTCAGAAATTACTCCCCCACATCTGAATTTTGCGCGGCGCATTCGCACGGGATAAGCAAAGCCTGTGATTTTACTCTAATTTACTGACTATCTCCCGGATATGATGTCAAGACTTGTAAATGTTTTTTCGTTATAGATATAGCTGTATGAAATTATAAACAGTCGTATCGATATCATTTTGATTGTTTTATAGTAATACAAATAATTTAGTTCAGTTAGAGAACAGACGCTACAATTAAAAACTGAACTGAGCAATAAAATAACAATATACGGCGGAAGATTCAGTTTCAAAGCTAAATGTAAAAGCGCCCATTTAAGCGAGTTTGTCATTGTGCTGTTCTGTTTTTGTGTTTTTCATTAAGAATAATATTAAACACACCATTCAAGCAATTTACTCCCAAATTGCTCATTCTAAAGTGAAAGTATAATCTGCGCGGCCGCACGGGAATTCATAACGGTGCGCATTATATGCAGCCTAGCGCCATTCTTTGTGAAAGATAAAGATAAAAATGCACACAGGACACAAAAACCTTGCAAAAATGATATACGATCCGCCTAATCCCGGCCAAATCACAGAGATGCCGATTCGCACGGGACTTATATTATCACAGGACCTCGGTGTTCGGCGAAATATGGTAGGTCATTTGCAGGGGAATTTTTACTTTACAAATTACAGACTTGGCCGATTTGCACGGGATTACGATCACAGACATTCACTGCAATTATTACAAATCACCAGAGGTCCCCAGATAATACTAATCCCGTGCAAATAGGGCTTTATATAGTGATGACCGATTTCAAAACACGCCATCATGAAGCTTCGAAGCGCTATGAATCAGTGAGTCGATTCAGCGGTTTGGATCGCCAAAGTCACGTGATTTCAGCAGTTTGGCGGTTTGACTCGCTGATTCATAACGCTTCGAAGCTTCATGATGCCTTGTTTTGAAATCGGTCATCACTATATAAGTCGTTATTTAGGGGTTTTTTTGCGCACAAAAACTATTCTCGCCGATTTACAGTATAAAGTTATTTTAGAACGACTGTAGTGAGATGGACTTTGTAACGACGTCTTTAGTACCTTTTAAGGGTCTTGAGAGTGAACCGTGCATTGAGCCAATTGAGGCCTTTCAGAGCCATCGGATTTCAACTAAAATATCTTCATTTGTGTTCTGAAGATGAACGGAGGTCTTACGGGTGTCCAACGACATGAGGGTGAGTAATTAATGACAGAAGTTTCATTTTTGGGTGAACTAACCCTTTAAATATGGGTAAGTTTCATATAAAAGCAACATTTTGAACAAAAAGCAGAGAAAATCCTGTTTTTGTGAAAGACTACATCCAGATCAGATTCAGAGCGATGATCAAACACAGATGGAGTCGATCGAGTCCATCAACACTTTGCACAGTCCTGTAGCTCGTCCTGGGTCCACATTTCATTCAGTTTTGATTTATATGTTTAATGTTGATGATCACTTTATTTTACATATGCATCTGCTTACATGCGATCGCTTGTTTTTTGCGTCTTCTTTACCAGTGTTTTGATTAGGAGATTCTGTACTCATTCAGAAGATGCGTAATTGCGCCCCCTAGCGTATAACAGTGAAAACACGGAAACCCATAAATAGAGTTTAGGGCCATTGTTTACATTTACGTTGTTTACTGTTTTCAACTAAAAACTTATTATGTATTATAAATGCATATTACCCATTCATTTACACAGCAACAGTGTTTTAGAGGCCTTAAAACGCAAACATTTGAAAATAGGATTCAAAGTGTAAGTATCTGAAAACAACACCGTCTCCATGCAAACAACAAAAATGCAGTTTGTGAAAACCATGACGTCATGCACATGCGTATTACGCGTTCAGTCTACCGTTGCGTAGTTTTTCTTTACAAACATCTGGCATACATTTAACTTACACCTGCCATGGTGTTTCTTATTTGTCATCTCTGATTTAGATCTGTGTCTCTGAGTGTGTCCTAAGCCGATGCGCTGCTCTGTTTATTTACTCGTACCCGATTACAGAAGTCACCACTCGCCAATGGTATGATTTTGTTTGTAAAGCAGGTTGAGTTAGTATGCTGCAAAGTTTTAGTGTGCATATGCTCACTCACAAAGATGACGTCTTGACGTAGCTGACGTTGCCGTGCGGGCGCGGACACTCTGGGTTAACGCACTGGAAACCTCCGCCGGTGTTGATACAGGTGGTGCCACGGCTGCAGTTGTGCTGTTGTGTAAGACATTCATCCACATCTGGAGCGCCCGGAGGGAAGGGAGACAGTCGAGGTGGAGAGGGGAGGAATAATGGAGGGAAGAAGAATAGAGGAAAATAGTGAGTTGGAAATGTTGGGACTGTTTGTTTGGACTGTAAATTTGATTTGCGTACAGGTCTGTGATCGTAGACGTGTTCCTGGCTGGATTTCTGAGTGAGATCATCTTTGTATCACAGCGTCACACGTGTTGAAATACTACAGGCACAAGCCATTTGACATACAAGATCCTTTCAATTACTGGTGTAATATCTAAAGTCTATGTATACTTACAATATCATTCTATAATCATTGTTCCATATATCTCATATTTCAATTTTCTGCATCATTGTACATTATTTTGAAAGAAAGAAATTAGTACTTTTATATCATCTTTACACAGATCGGCTCTGTGTCTGCTCAAAATTCTCTGTAAAGATGTAATGCCGCATAAAAGGTGGTCTGACCCACCTCAGCTCCTAGTATGAAAGGCGATGCTGAAACGGTTTTGATTCAGTGTAAATGAACGCGAACTTAAAGAGAAGCATTAAACGGTCTGTGTAAATGCTTCTTTTTGTGATTTTATGCCGCTTCAGATTTGGTTTCTGTGCCGCGTTTGCTGTGTAAAGATGTCTTTAGTCAGCAGGGATGCATTAAATTGACCAAAAGTGACCGTAAAGACATTTATAATGTTACAAAAGATTTCTATTTCAAATCTATTCTTTTGATCTATTTATCAAAGAATCCTGACAATTTTTTCTCATGGTTTCCACTAAAATATGAACTGTTTCCAGCATTGATAATAATCATTAATGTTTCTTGAGCAGCAAATCCTCATATTAGAATGATTTCTGAAGGATCATGTGACACTGAAGACTGGAGTAATGATGATGAAAATTCAGCTTTGATCACAGGAATAAATTACATTTTACAATATATTCACATAGAAAACAGTTATTTTAAATTATACTCTCTCTCTCTCTCTCTCGGAAGTCCATCGATCCCAATGAGGACGATGCATTGCTATTGATCATAAAGATATGACAGCAACGCAAAATTTGTGAAATTCGTTGACCGCGCTCAGATTTTCCACTATCATGGCCGCCATGGCATTAGTCCGGTGGCATGGGAGAACCTGGGACGACCGGTGCACACGATGGGGTCTGCCAGCTCATCACAAACTAAAGCAGAAAAACTGCCTAATGCCTGTAATGTATTGTTTCTATATGTAAGGAAGCCGTTGACTCACCAGTCACCACAGAGTTCATCTGCCTTCCATACACCAGCCGCAGCTGCTGCCCATAACCCCAGGCTCAAAGGGACACCACCTGCGTTTGCCACAGGGTTCTCAGTTGAGCCTGTCCACCCTGCATAACGGTGATACTTCAGCTGAAGCCTTCTCCACTGATGATATAGCCTCAATGAGCAATCCCTTTACTTGGTGTTCACCCCCACATCACAGTATATAATACTGTATATAAAAATACAAATAACACAAGAAGACACCCTAATTTATATAACATACATTTACACGACATAAAATCCAAAAAAAGACTTTATTTTTAGTTAGGATATTTTTAAACAGTGATGCGACTACGGAAATTTATTTATTTTTATTTATTACTTTACTCCCTAACACTGACCGTCATTGACAACCAGGGCATGACATGAACTTTTTTGCTCAGCCACTGTGTTTTTCCAAAGTTACTAGCCACTAAGCATTTTCACTGGCCACAATTTTGACCGATACCATGGGGAAAAACTGCAATATAGATATTTTTAATATTATCTCATAATTTGGCAGCAGGTTTATTAGGCTTCCGTCACTTTAAGACCTGACGCACGGATCCATTATACTGTTACACATGCGTTTTCTTTCTCAACTGTTTATGTTCACTTGAAACACAATTGACTGTGACCGGCATCTTGACATTATTTTGTGTGTATTTGATTTTTAAGCGCAAAAAGCAGCGAAAAAGAACCCAATTTAGTCCTGAGAGGCGGCTTTATGTACACACACTTTGGGTGTGAGCACAAAATCTGCAGGAATGAGTAAAATTATGCTCTGTAACACCAACAATATTAATTCGGAGCAAATGAAGCGAGCGAGTGAGTAGAGGCGGGTTTGTGTGTCACTCGCTGTCAGAGAGATGAGAGAGAGAAGGAGACGATGGTGTCGTGTTAGCCTGGCTCCGCCCTCCTACATACTTCCGCTCAATTTTCATTTTCCTTCAGTACTCCATCTGGGACTGCGGTATATTCTTAGGTTTTCTCCGAACAAATTTTTACCAGTCCAATCAGCGAACAGAGGGAGTGTCTGAGAACGATGACGTTGATGTCGTGCGCTAGTTTGAGATGTAGTTCAGTAATGGCGGCAAAAGATGCGAGCGAAGCCGTTCATTCCGTTGTGGCACCGCTGCCGAATATCCAGAAGTTAAAGCCGGAGCAAGAACAATCTTTGCTGAGTTTTGTTGGTGGCCATGATATTGTGTCCCGGGAAAAGTTTGATTTTCCAGCTCGCTCCATTAGTGGTGAAGGAGTTGCTGAAGCCCCGGTAATTGTTTCTCGTGCGGTCGGGAGGTATTGTCATCATTTACAGGGGCTAGTCAGTGATTGCCGTCCGTGTAAAAATCCCCGGCCGAATGACCTCCTGTTTTAGACAAACACCAAGGTCGTGTGGTCATTTAATTGCTGTCCGAATCCACATCTCTGAGTTTTCGAGAATATATCACTTCAAAATTCACTGTTTATATCCTTTTTGACCCCTGCAGAGCACCGTGCGGTTGCGCTTCGCTGTAATTTGGATGCATTTCTAGACTTGTACTTCTTTAAATGCTGGCAAGTATTTTCAAGAGCAATATATTTCATCACCGCTCAATAAATAAAAGGAAGAAAAGCACTTAAACATTTGAATTGGGGCGTTATTTACGAAAACAAAACTGTGAATAAATCACAATCCGAATGCACAAGGTTTTATCACTGAGGTGGCTGCACATTTATATTTACGGACTTCCATGTGAGAAATAAAGGCGAACGGCGCATGACATGTTGGCGATTTGTTATGGCAGATCCAGAACGGCTCTGGGCAGATCCAATAGTTTTAAACTTTAACAGAGGACCCGCCTTCAAGGAAGTTAACGCTTGTCAATGGAGAGTGGCCAGACTCTCTGAACAAATGAAATGTACGAGAGTCTGGTAGGACCAGGCTAGTGTCATGTGTCTATTCTGTGGAAAATGAGTATTGGAAGCGTTTCAGATATTTCAGTTTTGATATGTATCGAAAAATCTATATTTTTGACAACACTACACTGCCTCTTAAAAAACTACAATTGAAAAATGTATATATTATATATAAAATTCAACCTGTCAAAGTGGCTAGTAGGAGTGACTGGTTTACACGCCACTGCTGAAATACACACACGGTTGGCAGGTGTTAATGTCAAGCCCTGCTGACAAAAGCTAAAATCGTTTGCAGGATTGAGTCATATCAAGCCCGCCAGAAGAACTCCCTCACCTTTCCTCTCCAAACGTTCCTCCAACCTACCAGCCAAAAACTGACTCGAACGATTTTCCTCCACATCCTCACTATTTGTCTTCATCTACCAGCTTCATTTACCCCTGGAGGTCTTTGTAAGGTGTCCAAAAGACATTTACAGAGCATGTCCTGCCTGTTGCATTTTCAGCTTCAAAGAACTGAAAATAGAGGGTCTTTCAGCAAAGAACCGATGACAGAGTGTTTGTTTTTAGTTGAACTATTTCCTGTGTGACATCAGGCTGTAAAACGCTTCTAATCTGAACCGTTATTTGTAAGTGTATGTTTCTCACTCACCCTCACAGCTTCTCCCATCAGCGAGCAGCTTGTATCCGGTGGGACAGGAACAGTGGTAGGATCCCGGGACGTTTACACAGGCATGGCCACACAGAGGCCCTCCACGGTCAGCCTTATACACCTCACATTCATTCACATCTGGGCACATGCACACATAATAACTCAACATGTGATTAAAGCTGTGGATTTGACAGGAGAGAGTGACCGAAAGGAAACGAGACAAAAAATAAATAAAATGCTAAATGCACACCTTATGGAAAATGTGCTTTACAGTACTGCCATGATTGCAGAAAAATATATGTGGGAAAATAAATCATAAAAGTGGTTTGTTTTGTTTAAAAATAATATAAGTGTGTGAGGTGGGGAGGGGCCTTTTGCCCCACACACAGATACTGATACAAATTCTTCAGCTAAAGTCCTATGTTTTGGGTTGCACTTTATTTTACAGTATGTGTAATTAAAGTACCCAAGAAAGTACTGCTAATATGAGGGAACTACATGGGTTAGGGTTAGGCGTTAGTACCAACTGTAGTTATAACCCAGTTGTTGTAATTTCTTTAATAAGTACTTATTACACGGCTCTGTGGAATACTTGATTCTGATTGGTCAATCGCGCATTTCAGCGGTATGTTATTCCCAGATAACAACCGCCAAAGTGAATAACACACTGCTCATCCGGGCCATCTTGTGACTGAAAAACACTTAACCAATGGAAGACTTCAGCATTAATTTAAACATATATGGTAAAAACAAATCTTTTCAGCAATGGATAAAGTTTTTCTTTGCGTAAGAGCTAATAAAATATTTAAACTCAAGACAATATTTTGTGTGTCATTTACTAGAGACAAGTAGCCGTGTAATAAGCGGGATAATGTAAATCCATCTGGTTGTTATGTACGGCTGGATGTACATTATCCCTTACATAGCACATGCGGGTTACACTTTATTTTAAGGTGTCCTTGTTACAGTATTATTGTACATGGAAGTACTGAGTAATAATAATTAACTACATGTACTTACTATAGGTTTAGAATGAGGGTTTGGTTTAGGGTTAGTTGCATGTGATTATGTATAATTTATAGTTATTACTACATTAACTACATGTAACGTGTAACAATGACACTGTAAAATAAAGTATAACCATGTTTTGCACAACATCTAAGTTGATACTTGTTCAAAACAATCACTTCAGCAAAGTTTGTACTATTTTCTAATAGTACAAAACATTTTTTGTACAAAGTTTGTTTATTTTTATAATTTATTTTTGTTCAATAAATATACGGTCATTAAAATGTTCAGTTTAAAAAGGCAGAAAAACTATTCTGAAAGCTATCTCATAATAATTTAATTTGGCTTTACAGTATTTACAATGTGATAAAATATATTTTATTATATGATACGATTAATAGTATATATTTTTTAAATATGTTGGTTTCATTATAAATATTATTTATATATATATATATATATATATATATATATATATATATATATATATATATATATATATATATATATATATATATATATATATATATATATATATATATATACACTGACTGTATATAACAATACAAATAATACAAGAATACACAATCATTTATACAACATACATTTACACTAAAAAATGACTAGTTGATTAGTGAGGTCAACTACTTTATTTATTTTTAGGATATGGATATGTTTTAACAGTGATGCTACTACTGAAATGCAGATGTTAATTTATTGATTTAGATATTTTTCATTTTATTTCATAATTTGGCAGCAGGTGGACACAAAAAATTATAAATAATAGTTATTGTCCAGTTATTGTGCCTTTTAGCTCCAACAGCAGGGGTGCTTTTTACCCCAAATGCTATACTTTCACATTTTCTTTGAAAAACTGTTGATTTAATTACCTTGAACAAAACTCATTAACAAGACCTTTTTCTCAAAATACATTCAGTAATTTTAGCGATTAACATTTGTTACATAAACATATAACATTGGATAAAATTAGCTCAACTTGGAATTTGAATTGCCGTCCACGATTTCCATGTGCATCGTGAAACGTGGATATTTAGGAAAGTGCGGTGAGTTTTGTGCCGTCTAGTGGTTTAGAGGAGAACAAAACCAAATACACCAAACTCTTGATAAATTAAATCACAAATTCAAATAAATCATTTTAAAATAAAAACAATTAAAATGAAACCGTAAATAAGATATTTTATTTGTTTACCTGCATTTCATGTGACCATTAATCAACATCAGAGAACTGTGATTGTGTTGTTAAATTATTGAAATATTACCTTGCAATCTCAGGGGGACAATATGAGGTCGAAAAGGGTTCAGATGACAAAAAAAGTTTGGGAATCCCTGACTTATGACACTTTAAAGTGCCTCTAAAGTGCCATCTTATAATTATTATTAATAATACGTTTAGCATATTACTGCTTTAATGCATGCCGAAGTCCCTCATTTGTAAGTCGCTTTGGATTAAAGCGTCTGCTAAATGAAGAAATAGAAATGTAATGTAATGTAAATGTCTCTACCAAAGTCCTTGCATGTGTTGTTTGACGCTGTGAATCATGGGCCTACCCTGACAGATGCTGTTGTCAGAGGTGCCGCTCATGTGGAAGCCAGCGTCACAGCTGCAGTGCTGGGCTCGGTCCACTTTCGCACAGCGAGGCTTGCGGCTGAAGGCCGGGTCATTCATGACACTCCACTCCGGAGGGGCTGAGGCAGAGAGAGAGAGAGAGAGGGAGAGAGAGGGAGAGAGAGGGAGGGAGGAAGTGGAAAAGAGGAGGTTTAACCTCCCACGAACACATAGACATGCATATAAAGAAGTGAAGACAAACATTCACATGCATGCTTTCATTAATGGACCGGAACACAGGTTAGAGGTGAAGTGTGTAATTTCTGCTTCACAGGCCGGAAGAGCAAAATAATAATTTTTTTTACATTTTCTGAAGAAAATGTGTGTTGTAAAAGTCGTCACCTAGTGGGCAGTGTTGGGATAACGCATTACAATAACGTGCATTACATAATTACATTATTTTTGTGATTTAACGAGTAAAGTAGTGCATTACTTTATAAATTTACACAAATATTTGAGTTTTTATTTTAAGTAATCCACATTACTTTTCAGTTTAATGAATTAGCTTAAAGGGATAGTTCACCCAAAAATGTAAATTAGCCCATGATTTACTCACCGCGCGAGTCATCCGAGGAGTATATGACATTCTTCTTTCAGACGAATAAAATCAGAGTTATATTAAAAATGTCCTGGCTCTTTAAAGTTTTATAATGGCAGTGAATTTCATTTTTTTCTATGGCTCTGCATCAGCCGTCCCCGCGCCATCACTTCTGGCGAATAAGGTAAAAAAATAAGCAAAATATCAGCGCGATCATAGATATATACATAGATTCCTCATTAGTGCCTGCACGGATCGGTCGAATGAGGCATCTACGTATATATATCTTTGATCGTGCCAGTATTTTGACCTTATTCGCCGGAAGTTATGGCACTGGGAAAACTAGATGACATTCGTCTGATAAGAGGTAAAAAAAATAACATAAAAACTGTTGGGTTTCTCGCAGAAACCGATCGTTTCGGTCTTAAGACATCAATGTGTCGCCACGAGCCGCAGGGTTTAATAAGGATTCGTATGTCTGTGTGTTTTTACTCTCATTGCTCTCATACTCTAAAATATGCCCATTGACATGCATTATACGACTATTACACTGCAACGGCTGGAGTTAAAAATCTTCATTTGTGTTCTACTGAAGAAACAAAGACACCCACATCTTGGATGCCCAGGGGAGTAAGCAGATAAACATAAAAAAAATGCCTTATCTCGTTCTTTTAGTTTTGTTTAAAAATCACTTATCAGTGTTTTTCCGTTTGTGTGTGGGGATGTTACGATCCTCGGTATCTGTTTTGTGTGGGTTGTTTTTTTCTTTGTATATGTGTGCAGGGATTGGCTGTCGTTGGAGGAGTCTGATTGGTGGATCTACTGGTGCGTTGCTTTAAAAGGGCGGCGCTCATCGAAGATGTCGAGCTCATTCTGGTGTTGGGATGCCTAATTAATTGGGTTAATTTTTATGTTTTAGGGTGTTTGTGATTTGTTTATTATTAGGGAGCTAGTGAAGTTTCTTTGTAATTTTGTTTTGTCCATGAGGTAATTTATACATGTTTTATTTATAAGTCTATTTTGTTTGTTGTGTTGGCATTGGGGCACTACTTTTTATACTTTTTGTGGAATTAAGAATATTGTCTTTGGTGATCTGTCGGCTGGGGCGGGTTTTCCTTTTTTACCAACTAGAAGTTCACGTCAACTCCGTCTTTACATAACGGGTCATAACAGGATAGATGCACTTTTATGGACTTCAAAAACGGAGCAACCATTCACTGCCATTATAAAGCTTTGAAGAGCCAGGACATTTTTAATATAACTCAGATTGTATTTGTCTGAAAGAAGAATGTCATACACACCTAGGATGACTTGAGGGTGAGTAAATCATGGGGTGATTTTCATTTTTGGGTGAACTATCCCTTTAAACATTTTTAATTAAAATGTAAAAATATTAGTTTTTATGTTTCTATTTTACTTATGTACAGCACTTTGGTCGATTCTGTCGTTATTAAAGGTGCTATATAAATCAATGAAACTAAACTAAACTAAAAGTCCCTTCTCCATGTGAGCACGGAAACAGATAAAAAATAACAAAACACATGTGTTTTACCTGTCAATAAAAGAGTTACACCATAGGTAATATAACCTGAGAACTTTTGTATGGCATACGTAACTCGAGATCAAGAAATATTCTAAGTGGTCAGATTTGTTTTTAGAAAACTAGACAAAGTTCATCAAGACAAACTTTGATGGTGGCTTGAGAAAGCTTGAAGCAGTTTTACAAGCTTAAAGTTTGAAGCCCATACAGTCTGGATGTTCAGAGAACAGATGTCCTAACATGTCCTAGGCTACTTTTTAGGCTTTGCTAGTGATTAGATAATTAGATAATTAACACATTGCTAGCATTTTTAACATGATTCTTTTTCTAACATTAATTAGCATGTTGCTGGATTTTTTTAGCATAGGGTGACCATATTTTGATTACCGAAAACCAGGACACTCGGCCCGTCAATGAGATACTCAAATGATACTCGAAGTTTACTCAAAGATTCCTTATTAATTTCAGTACATTTAAAGTATGCCCCCTCTGTACGGATAGATTATATTAGGGCCAGGACAGGACTTGAAAACAGGACATGTCCTGGGAAAACAGGACGTTTGGTCACCCTATTTTAGCACATTGCTAACATGTTTCTAACCTGATTTACCTTGTTAGCATGTTTCTAGCATGCATCCTCAATAAGCCGCATGATTTGACACCTAATAAAGGTGTATGTTATTGAATGCATTACTGCATTAATCACTGCAAAAAGAACTTCTCAGACCCTCAGGTGAGAAAAAGTAACATAAACGTAACAACACACTACTTTCCGTAAAAAGTAACTCAGTAATGTAATAAGTGATTTTTAGGGAGTAGCGCAATATTGTAATGCATTACATTTAAAAGTAACAAGTGGGTTATTTGTGTTTTAGGCATTGATGTGTGATTCCCGATTCTCCCGTCTGCCATTGGCACATATAGAATAGATTAGAGAAACACAGACCTGTCTGCGTCTGGTATTGGCACTGACTCCCGCTCCAGTTGTGTGGACAGGTGCACTTGTACTGGTTAAGAGCCTCGGCACAGGTGCCACCGTTCTGACACGGGTTACTGGCACACACACTCACATCTGTGTGAAAGACAACAGCCTTATGATGAGATGAATGATAGTACTACAGTTCACAATTAACAGGCCTTACGGCAAATCAAGTCAAGTTACCTTTATTTTTATAGCACTTTATACATTAGAAATTGAGCTGCTGCATCCAAGCCTTACATCACCAAGTGCAATGCAAAGCGTGGGATGCAGTGGGGTAAAGCACGCCACCACTGGACTCTAGAGGAGTGGAGACGTGTTCTCTGGAGAGACCAATCACGATTCTCTGTCTGGCAATCTGATTGCCAGGAGAACAGGACTTTCCTGGCTGCATTGTGCCCGAGTGTAAAGTTTGGTGGTGGGGGGATTATGGTGTGGGGTTGTTTCTCAGGGGTTGGGCTTGGCCCATTCGTTCCAGTGAAAGGAACTCTTAATGCTTCAGCATACCAAGACATTTTGGACAATTTCATGCTCCCAACTTTTTTGTGGGAAGAGTTTGGGGACGGCCCCTTCCTGTTTCAACATGACTGCGCACCAGTGCACAAAGCGCCGCTCCATGAAGACATGGATGAGCGAGTTTGGTGTGGAGGAACTTGAGAGGCCTGACCTCAACCTGATAGAACACCTTTGGGATGAATTAGAGCAGAGACTGAGAGCCAGGTCTTCTCGTCCAACATCAGTGTCTGACCTCACAAACGCGCTTCTAGAAGAATGGACAAAAATTCCCATAATCACACTCCTAAACCTTGTGGAAAGCCTTCCCAGAAGAGTTGAAGCTGTTAGAGCTGCAAAGGGTGGGCCAACTCAATATTAAACCCTACGGATTAAGAACGGGATGTCATTAAAATTCATGTGCATGTAAAGGCAGACGTCCCAAAACTTTTGGCAATATAGTGTATATATATATATATTGTTTACAGTAATGAGAATGGGTGAATATTCTCTCATGTAAATAATATCACAATGCAAAAAAGTTGATTTAGATTTTGGGATAAAATTTGGTTTCATGAGAATTATCCCGTGTTTTGTAAAGCCACTAAATCTGGAATACCGTCTTTTATCATGGATTTGCCCTCCTAATTATGGCAGAATGAAAGAAATACTTGAAATGTCCCAGATTCTTATCTCCTTGTCTGTACAGCGCTGAGGATTATGTGTCCATGGAAAACACCTGAATTGTTGAAGGAATTAAACGAGCCCACATTCTTCCCTATTTCCTGTACAGAATGGCACAGTAAAATGAAACCGATCTCCTGGAATGTTAACAACGGACTGGCGAAACGGAGGAACGGTCAGAGGAGGGAAAGTTGAGTTCGTCTAACCTGCGGGTCTCTCACATGCCCGCTGTCACATTCACAGTGTCCTGCGCGCTGCGTTTGCATCCCTAATCGTAAACGGTTGAGAGGTCGGTTAGGTTTACAACAGCTACTGCGAACTCAACATCTGTCCACAGCAGCTGCGGGCTGCACACTTCCATCTGCTCGAGATGGGGATTTACTGCCTCTGCTGTAAATATCATTGATGGACAGTGAGAGCATGCTTGCGAGGCCCGTGTACAGAAGAAACGTTAACACATGTTCACCAAAGATGAGCAGATAGAGCTCTATTAGCTATAGATCCCTGAAGAGCTCATGCAATGATCCCTGAAACCACTTTCCTGTGATTTGATTTGTGGTTGTTTCTATAATAAGAGTAGTGATGTAACTACTGTGGTCAAGTGTGCGATTTAGATGATTGCAAAAATATGCCAAAGACAATTGTTTGGACAAATTACATCATTGTGCTATAGTCAAAATAGTCAAAAACTATATATATATATATATAAAAGATAAGTCAATCAATGCTTTTAAATGCTTGATCAATTTCATATCAGATCAATGCATTATGATGATGAATGTTGTGGGTTTGATACAAGCGTTTGTGGCATGATGTCAGTGACCACAGGAAACAATTCAGTGATGAGAATCACAGTCTTGTACTTTCAGGACTTAAAAGCAGATATGTGAAGTTTTAGTATTATTTATATGATATTATGATATTTTGAATTATGTTTGAATTTTAGTTTGTTTTATTCATTTTGTTATAGTATGTGCCTTTGTCATGTTTATTTTTTGTTTCAAGTTATGGCTTTAATGCATTTTTATTTAATTTTTAGTCATTTTAGGACTTCAACTGTTCCAAGGCAACATTTCTATTTTCCATTTAAGTTTTACATCTAATATTTATATTTTATCTTGGATTTATTTTAATTAACAAAAAATATTTTTAATAGGTTTAGTTAACAAAAAAACTAATGTGAAGACTGCATTATATATATATATATATATATATATATATAGAGAGAGAGAGAGAGAGAGAGAGAGAGAGAGAGAGAGAGAGAGAGAGAGAGAGAGAGAGAGAGAGAGAGAGAGAGAGAGAGAGAGAGAGAGAGAGAGAGAGAGAGAGAGAGAGAGAGAGAGAGAGAGAGAGAGAGAGAGAGAGAGAGAGAGAGAGAGAGAGAGAGAGAGAGAGAGAGAGAGAGAGAGAGAGAGAGAGAGAGAGAGAGATTTAAGATTGTTCTGAAGTCTCTTCTGCTCACCAAGGCTGAATTTATTTGATTATTATTACCATTTAAATAACTGTTTTCTATGTGAATATATGTTAAAGTGTAATTTATTCCTGTGATCAAAGCTGAATTTTCAGCATCATTCCTCCAGTCTTCAGTGTCACATTTGTTTTGTTTTTTGGAAACCTTGATACACTACCATTCAAAGGTTTGGGATAAGTAATATAAATATATATATAAAAAATAGGCCTATATAAATTCAGCAAGGATGCATTAAATTGATCAAAAGAAACAGTAAAGACATGTATAATGTTAAAAAAAACGTATCACGCTTTCCACAAAAATATTAAGCATGCAAAAATGGTTTTCAACATTGATAAAGATAAGAACCATTATTAACAATAGAGCACCAATTATAATTGAGCACAGAATATTTTACAAAGATTTCTAAAGGATCATGAGACACTGAAGACTGGAGTAATGATGCTGAAAATTCAGCTTTGATCACAGGAATAAATTACATTTTACAATATATTCACATAGAAAACAGTTATTTAAATGGTAATAATATTTCACTGTATAACAGCTTTTACTGTATTTTTGATCAAATAAATGCAGCCTTTTCACAGTAATGAGAATGAGGGTGTTTTGCTTAATTTGTATGAAAATAATGTCACAATGTAATTGTGCAGCTCTTCTACAGCTCTTCTACAGGGAAATCTCAGGGCGAAAAGAAATCCAGTTGTCCAGTTAAATAAAGACATCAGACACAAGGACATTTAAGTAGAAAGACACTGAAAGTGAATGAGAAAAAGCAGGTTTGGAATCTAAAGTTTTGACTCTCCGGCAAAAGGAATTTTTCTTCGACAACAGCGCTCACAATCCTTCTCCTGTTTATTTTCCTTCCCAGGAGGCTTAAGCACGAGAATTTGCAGATGTAAAAGGTTCACTTCAGTCCCCAAACTATTTCAAAACTCCTTATGAACATATTGCTGTTTTTTCATCCACTCTGAGAGGTGCTTTCGGAAGCAAAACTCTCAAAATAGACTCGCTTACACCCACCTGCAGAAATATAGACATTACACTGTCTGTGCTGCCTTTCAAACCCAAACTCTTCTCAAACACACGCCCCTTTCAAACACACTGCGGCACGCACGCCCCGTCCCACTGTACCACTTGGAATGTCCCGAATGCTGCCAGCAGCGATATTAAAGGAAGTCATCAATAGCATGCTTAGCATAGTTGCGTGCTATCGGAGCATGGGCCGCTTAATGAGATGTGTGCATGAGCTTAACCTCTGCCCACTGAGACTTTACACACGAAACACAGACTACCAGTCTAAAGCTATTCATTCTCTGTTAAGAATATTTTCTCATTTTAGAGCGGTCAAGTATAAAAACGATAAAATACCCCAAATGGAAGTGATGGGAATGATTAAGTGAACAAAACATGAAACCTCTTATTTTATATTCTTATGCTTTAGATTCCAGTTCTGCTCATGAGGTGCATCCTGGGATGCTTTTAAACACTATTGAAGGAGGAACTGTGTGATCTTATGGAAGATGGTTCCACTTCAGACTCAAAAATAAAACAGGTGAGATAAAGCAAAATATTGTTTACAGTGTTTATTTTTTATTTGAATTCCTTTTAGTACTTTACTTAAACTTGTTTTATTTCAAGGCAACATTTACGATTTTTAAACTTTTCAAGTTCATTTTTAATAGTTGTATAGTTAAAGGTGCACTATGTAACTTTTCCATCCGCAAGAGGCGGGGCTAGGCCTGCCTTGCCCAACCAATCAGAATTTAGGAACTGATAGTGTTCATTTGTTTTTACTATTTGTGGATTGATTAAAACAATCTGAGATGGGCTCTTGTGTTGAAAGTTTTGATGAAGGGCTGTAGAATGATGAAGGAGCTGAGGAACCGCTGGAGCGATTGTTGATGAGATGAACGCAACACATGCCTCGCGAGCAGCGGGACTTTTATTATGACACAGTCGCCGGCGCCACTTCCGCTTTTCTGGTCATGAGTATGAGGTATCGCAGCGCTGATGATCATATTAGACACATCTGAGTGTGTTAATGATGTTATGGCGTTACTCTGTGCGTTCTCTCTGCGGCTGCTATGACACTTGTTCACACTGAAGTGAGAGTAAAGCGTTTCTGCAGAGTAAAACCAGAAACCAAGGGGAACGCAGATATGATGTCATCGACAGGCTCCTCCTTGAACTGCCACCTTAACGTGGTGGAGGGGTTTGAGTACCCGAATGAACCTAGGAGCTATGTTGTCCGGGGCTATATGCCCCTGGTAGGGTCTCCCAAGGCAAAAAGGTCCTAGGCGACGGGTCAGACTAAGAGCAGTTCAAAAAACCCTTATGATGACCAAAAAAGACACCTTCCCGTGGGCCCACCACTCACAGGAGGGACCGTAAGGGGCCGGTGCAGAGAAGATCGGGCAGCAGTCGAAGGCAGGAGCCTAGACAACCCGATCCCTGGACACGGAAACTGGCTCTTGGGACATGGAATGTCACCTCACTGGCGGGGAAGGAGCCTGAGATTGTGCGTGAGGTTGAGAGGTTCCGACTAGAGATAGTCGGAATCACCTCTACGCACGGCTTGGGCTCTGGAACCACACTTCTCGAGAGGGGATGGACTCTTCACCACTCCGGAGTTGCCCATGGTGAGAGGCGGCGGGCTGGTGTGGGTTTGCTTATAGCCCCCCAGCTCTGCCGCCATGTGTTGGAGTTTACCCCGGTGAACGAAAGGGTCGTTTCCCTGCGGCTTCGGCTCAGGGATAGGTCTCTCACTGTTGTTTGTGCCTACGGGCCGAACGGCAGTGCAGAGTACCCGGCCTTCTTGGGGTCTCTGGGAGGGGTGCTGGAAAGTGCTCCGACTGGGGACTTCGTCGTTCTACTGGGGGACTTCAACGCCCACGTGGGCAATGACAGTGACACCTGGAGGGGCGTGATTGGGAGGAACGGCCCCCCTGATCTGAACCCGAGTGGTGTTCAGTTATTGGACTTCTGTGCTAGTTACGGTTTGTCCATAACGAACACCATGTTCAGGCATAAGAGTGTCCATCAGTGCACATGGCACCAGGACACTCTTGGTCGTAGGTCAATGATCGACTTTGTGGTCGTTTCATCTGACCTGCGGCCGTATGTCTTGGACACTCGGGTGAAGAGAGGGGCGGAGCTGTCAACTGATCACCACCTGGTGGTGAGTTGGATCCAATGGCGGGGGAGGAAGCTGGACAGACCCGGCAGACCCAAACGTACTGTGAGGGTCTGCTGGGAACGTTTGGCCGAGTCTCCTGTCAGAGAGATCTTCAACTCCCACCTCCGGCAGAACTTCGACCGGATGCCGAGGGAGGCTGGAGATATTGAGTCCGAATGGACCATGTTCTCCACCTCCATTGTCAAAGCGGCCGCTCGGAGCTGTGGCCGTAAGGTCTCCGGTGCATGTCGAGGTGGTGGACACCGGAAGTAAGGGATGCCGTCAAGCTGAAGAAGGAGTCCTATCGGGCCTTGTTGGCTTGTGGGACTCCTGAGGCAGCTGACATGTACCGGCAGGCTAAGCGGACTGCAGCCCGGGTGGTTGTGGAGGCAAAAACTCGGGCCTGGGAGGAGTTCGGTGAGGCCATGGAAAAGGACTATTGGCTGGCCTCGAAGAGATTCTGGCAAACTGTCCGGCGCCTCAGGAGGGGGAAGCAGTGCCCTACCAACGCTGTTTACAGTGGCGATGGGCGGCTGTTGACCTCAACTGGGGATGTCGTCGGACGGTGGAAGGAATACTTCGAGGATCTCCTCAATCCCGCCATCACGCCTTCAATTGAGGAAGCAGAGGCTGGGGGCTCAGAGGAGGACTCGTCCATCACCCAAGCTGAAGTCACCGAGGTGGTCAAGAAACTCCTCGGTGGCAAGGCACCGGGGTTGGATGAGATCCGCCCTGAGTACCTCAAGTCTCTGGATGTTGTGGGGCTGTCTTGGCTGACACGCCTCTGCAGCATCCCGTGGCGGTCGGGGACAGTGCCTCTGGGATGGCAGACCGGGGTGGTGGTCCCTCTTTTTAAGAAGGGGGACCGGAGGGTGTGTTCCAACTACAGGGGGATCACACCTCTCAGCCTCCCCGGGAAAGTCTATGCCAGGGTACTGGAGAGGAGAATACGGCCGATAGTAGAACCTCGGATTCAGGAGGAACAGTCTAGTTTTCGTCCGGGCCGTGGTACACTGGACCAGCTCTATACCCTCTACAGGGTGCTGGAGGGTTCATGGGAGTTTGCCCAACCATGTGTTTTCCACATGTGTTTTGTAGATTTGGAGAAGGCATTCGACTGTGTCCCTCGCAGCATCCTGTGGAGGGTGCTCGGGGAGTATGGGGTCCGGGGTTCTTTGCTAAGGGCTGTCCGGTCCCTGTACGACCAAAGCAGGAGTTTGGTCCGCATTGCCGGCAGTAAGTCAGACTTGTTCCCGGTGCATGTTGGACTCCGGCAGGGCTGCCCTTTGTCGCCGGTTCTGTTCATAATTTTTATGGACAGAATTTCTAGGCGCAGCCAGGGGCCGGAGGGTGTCAGGTTTGGGGACCACGCGGTTTCGTCTCTGCTCTTTGCGGATGACGTTGTCGTGTTGGCCCCTTCTAACCAGGACCTTCAGCATGCACTGGGACGGTTTGCAGCCGAGTGTGAAGCGGCTGGGATGAGGATCAGCACCTCCAAATCCGAGGCCATGGTCCTCAGTCGGAAAAGGGTGGTTTGCCCACTTCAGGTTGGTGGAGAGTTCCTGCCTCAAGTGGAGGAGTTCAAGTATCTAGGGGTCTTGTTCACGAGTGAGGGGAGGATGGAACGGGAGATTGACAGACAGATCGGTGCAGCTTCTGCAGTAATGCGGTCGATGTACCGGTCTGTTGTGGTGAAGAAAGAGCTAAGCCGTAAGGCGAAGCTCTCGATTTACCGGTCAATCTACGTTCCTACTCTCACCTATGGTCATGAGCTTTGGGTCATGACCGAAAGGGCAAGATCCCGGATACAGGCGGCCGAAATGAGCTTTCTCCGCAGGGTGGCTGGGCGCTCCCTTAGGGATAGGGTGAGAAGCTCAGTCACTCGGGAGGAACTCGGAGTAGAGCCGCTGCTCCTCCACATCGAGAGGGGTCAGCTGAGGTGGCTCGGGCATCTGTTCCGGATGCCTCCTGAACGCCTTCCCGGGAAGGTGTTTCGGGCATGTCCAACAGGGAGGAGGCCCCGGGGAAGATCGAGGACACGCTGGAGGGACTATGTCTTCCGGCTGGCCTGGGAACGCCTCGCTGTCCCCCCGGAAGAGCTAGAGGAAGTGTCTAGGGAGAGGGAAGTCTGGGCATCTCTGCTTAGACTGCTGCCCCCGCGACCCGGCCCTGGATAAAGCGGAAGAAGATGGATGGATGGATGGACAGGCCACGCCCTTTTCTCACGAGTTACAAATAGTTGGAAACAATTGGGATATTTTAAGTACTCAACTGAACAAAATATATAACACTGGCCTAGTGTTTTTTTGATATTTTACTGAAACTTTTTTACATAGTGCAGCTTCAACAATAACACTAATTTGAAGATATATAAACTTTTGAATACTTTTGTATATTGTTACAAACGATTTCTATTTTGAACAAATGCTGCTCTTTTTAAAACTTTTTATTCATCAAAGAATCCTGAAAAAGAGCACAACTTCCAACATTGATAATAAATCCTCATATTAGAGTGATTTCTGTAGGATCATGTGACACTGAAGACTGGAGTAATGATGCTGAAAATTCAGCTTTGATCACAGGAATAAGTGATATTTTAGAGTATATTAAAAATTTTAAATAATATTTGTTATAATATTACATTTCATTATTTTGTAGTAAAATATGTAATCATATTTCACATTTTTTTCTGTATGTTTAATCAAATAAATACAGGCTTGATGAGCATAAGATACTTCTTTCAAAAACATTAAAAATAGTAACTTTTGACCGGTACTGTGTGTGTGTGTGTGTGTGTGTGTGTGTGTGTGTGTGTGTGTGTGTGTGTGTGTGTGTGTGTGTGTGTGTGTGTGTGTGTATGTATATATATATATATATATATATATATATATATATATATATATATATATATATATATATATATATATATATATATATATATATATATATATATATATATATATTTCTTTCTTTTTTTTTAAATATATATATTTTTAAATAATAATTATTATTAAATAATGTATTAAATATATTACATTTAATTATTTAACATTTTTCATGACAAATCATTTCTCATTATGCATCTCTGGACCTTTTCATTTTGTTTTTGTGAAAACTCTTTAATTTTATTTTTTATTTTTTTGCTAATTCCCATACCACCTCCTCCATCCATTAAAAATGTTATTAAAATAATTAAATGTTGTATGACAGAAACCTTAGTTTTAGTTTATAAGAAATATGTAGATTCAATGCATGTAGGTAACACTTTACATAATTTTCTAGCAATTTTACATTAACTAGCAATGAGCACATATTACAGTATTTATTCATCTTTGTTAACTTTGGTTAATACAAATACAACTGTTCATTGTTAGTTCATGTTAACTATTGTAACTTTGTTTGTCTACACAATTAAGTTCAAACAGAAGCCTTTAGGTCAAACGTTTTTAAGGTCACGAGAAACACGAGTTCAGTCGAGTGTGTCCAAACTTTTGTGTGGTAGTGTATTTGCAGTCCGAGCTGAAACTTGACCTATGAATCTGGCTCTTTTTACAGTAGCAAGCTGAGATGAACCCGAAGCATGAAGGCACTGAGACGCACCATGGACAGGAATGCAAGTACAGGTGTTTTGCTGCGTTTCGGGACACTTAATGCTTCTTTAACGAGCGCTTCATTCAGTGCAGCTCAGAGGCGAAGAATGCCTCTCTTTCTTTACCCACTCCTTATCTCTATGCCTGTGTGTGTAGTGTTCGTTTTGCTAGCTGTGGTGTTCACAGTCAGTTTCTTTCACAAGCACAGGTATTCAGGCACTATCTCAGTAGTGTCACTCTCAATGGGATTTCAGATTACCCAGCTCACAATACAACAATAAAATGTGTGTCTTAGTCCAGGAATTCTGCTTAATAACACAGATATAGTTACATGGTGCATAGCTGTTACATAGCATAACAGAATGTGTGAGGTACACTATATTGCCAAAAGTATTGGTACACCCCTCAAAATCATTGAATTCAGCTGTTCCAATCACTTCATGGCCACAGGTGTATAAATCAAGCACTAGGCATGCAGACGCTTCTACACACATTTGTGAGAGAATGGGCTGCTCTCAGGAGCTCAGTGAACTCAAATTGGTGAAATTTCCTCACTACTAAATATTCCACGGTCAACTGTTAGTGGGATTATAACAAAGTGGAAGCAATTGGGAACAACAGCAACTCAGCCACACAGTGGTAGGTGACTTAAAATCACAGAGCGGGGTCAGCGCATGCTGAGGGTCACAGAAGTCGCCAACTTTCTGCAGAGTCAAGAGCTCCAGACCTCCAAACTTCATGTGTCCTTCAGATGATCAAGAACAGTGTGTAGAGCTTCATGGAATGGGTTTCCATGGCCGAGCAGCTCATCCAAGCCTTACATCACCAAGAGCAAATGCAAAGCGTGAGATGCAGTGGGGTAAAGCGCGCCACCACTGGACTCTAGAGGAGTGGAGACGTGTTCTCTGGAGGGATCAATCACGCTTCTCTGTCTGGCAATCCGATGGACGAGTCTGGGTTTGACGGTTCCCCAGGAGAACGGGACTTGCCTGACTGCATTGTGCCAAGAGTAAAGTTTGGTGGAGGGGGGATTATGGTGTGGGGTTGTTTTTCAGGGGTTGGGCTTGGCCCCTTAGCTCCAGTGAAAGGAACTCTTAATGCTTCAGCATACCAAGACATTTTGGACAATTTCATGCTCACAACTTTGTGGGAACAATTTGGGGATGGCCCTGTTCCAACATGACACCGCACCAGTGCACAAAGCAAGGTCCATAAAGACATGATGAGCGAGTTTGGTGTGGACTTGACTGGCCTGACCTCAACCCGATAGAACACCTTTGGGATGAATTAGAGCGGAGACTGAGAGCCAGGCCTTCTCGTCCAACATCAGTGTCTGACCTCACAAATGCGCTTCTAGAAGAAAATTCCCAAAAACACACTCCTAAACCTTGCAGAAAGCCTTGCCAGAAGAGCTGAAGCTGTTATAGCTGCAAAGGGTGGGCCAACTCCATATTATACCCTACGGATTAAGAATGGGATGTCATTAAAGTCCCAAAACCTTTGGAAATATAGTGCATGTGTGATGATTATACATCTATAATCATTTAAAACATAATTTTCTGTTGCAGGGGTCCTCAATCCTTTTCAGGTCAAGCTTTCTTGGTTGTCTCTGGATAGTCCAGTATTATGTTCACTTCCATGATTAACAGTGTATGATGCATATTTACTTGACACTTTTTGACCCACCTTTACAGACGACAGCAACTCCGCTCCAGGTGCCGTTCTCCTGGCACACGCGTGTCCCCGGCCCCATCAAGCGATAACCCTGAGAACACGTGAAATGGACCTCATGACCCACCAGGTACTTTGAGCCAAACTTCCTGCCATGGGTCGGAGCCACCAGAGGTGGGCATGAGAACTGGGCTAGAGATGAAAAAACAGGAGAAAGAGACATAAAGAGAGGGGGAGGTGAGGAGGAATGTCAGAGAAGGGTTACATGAGGGACGGAAGTCACGCATGCTGAAAAATGTTGAGATATTTTGCCTGAAGGCAGGCACATGTTACTTGATGTTGGGAACCGTCATGGGAAAAGATGGATGGGAAATGCCTCATTTCATTCAGACAGCTTACGAATACGTGAACAATACCACATAAACCATGCAGAAAAACAAGAGCTGGTGCTTGTAGGACGTTTATGCTTTATTGAAGTAAATATTAAATCAAAGTTGACTTATTGTGCGCAATTCATGCTTCTGAAACAACTTCAAATCATCAAAACCAGGGTTATTATAGTTAACTAAAACCAAAATCATAAAAAAAATATATAAATATATTTTGTTTCATTGTACTGAAATAACTAAAACTGAAAGAAATTAATAAAAACTATATAAACATTTTAAAAAAGAAGCTAAGAAACTAGTATCTATCTCAATGAAACTAAAATGACACCGAACTCAAACCTGCCCTACATTTTTGTTCTGAATATTCTGTTTCATTACAAAATATGACACAATATGGAAGTAAATATGCTGTTGGTTTTAGACTCTGTTATTACCGTGGTATCATTTAAAGAAGCATGTTAATACCATTATGCATTTTCCATAAATGCAGTGCACATTTAAAACTGCAAATGCTATTTCTTATGTAATATGTGAAAGGAAACATCTAATGCATGTTGGATTTATTCATTTCTTTTTTAAATGTTGAAGAAGAGCAGGACACTGAGCAACAGTGAGCATGTTTTTAAAATAGTTCTTTGCACATTGGGGAATAAAAAAATGCACAATCCCATCACATCAGCGCAGCAATTTAGTAGATGATCAGTAGTTTGTCACAGAATCTACTTCATTCTGTCCTGTCAAGCACTGGCTGTTACAAACGCCAAAGTAATTCTTGATGATGGCTGCCGCCAACCCCGGTTCATGAAATGCACATCAGCGTGGGCCAAATAACACAGCCTCACATCCGACCCATTCACATCATCCGTGGAGTACTGAGAGTAATCGAGACCTTGGACTCCTTTCCAAACCTGAAGAAGCAGCCAGACCACTCAATTGAAGGAAGGAAGTCATTTCATGCTTATAAAATACAAATAGATTTCGAGAGATCTTGGATTTGTTGGAATTCTACGGCATTTCAACTCGTTTATTAGGATTAATAAATCCTCTATGTCAGAATTACTGTCCAAAAGCAAATTTTTTTATTGACTGAAAACTTTTATCGCCAACTAAAACACGCTCTTTCGTTCAAGAAACACATTTGCATGGGGAAATGTTTAACTGAAGACCCTTCAGTTCATTTTCCTGATTAAAGCACCTCATTCCAACACAAGGCTTTAGTCAGAAAACATATTTTTAAAGGGTTAGTTCTCCCAAAAAATTTAATTATGTCATTAATTACTCACCCTTATTTGTCTGGCTATCACCAGACCAAGCTCAATTTAAGATTGAACACTGGTCTGGGGAGTCTGCTCTGTATTTTTGACTGCACAAGAGGCGTGATGAACGAGCATAAATTAAATGACTCTGTACGCAATTGGATAGTTCTTCAACCAATCAGACCACAAGAGGCGTGATCAACGGGCAACGACCCATCACTTCTCTATCCCTCATCGTGTTAAACCTGCCAAAAGCACGCCAGGTGGATAAGCCGGTCTGTGATTGGTTCCCGCAAAAGTGTAACAGAAGCAGTAGAAATGAATGTACAGGTTTCCAGACTGAGTTGCACAAATGAAGATCTTTTTAATGAAATCTGACAGCCATTGATAGCTACGCAGCTACCACTTTGACGCTTCAAAAAGTTCATAAAGAGATCTAAATCCATATCAATTGAGCCGTTAAGTCCACATTTTTTGAAGAGACTCGATCATTTTAAATGACAAACAGATTGAATTTAGGCTTTTATTCACATATAAACATTGATCAGCGAACATAAACAGAAGCTCAACCGAAGGGGAACCAGCTGTGAATTACTCTTTCGGGTTCTGATGTCATGCATGCATGATGTCTTTATGCCGAGACAACTATAAGTGGACCATTTGTATATTGACTCATAAGGAATGTCTCTGTTTGAATCCCGATGCTTGACTCAACCAATGGCAGGAAAGAAACCTGTTTGAGAACAATATTTTTGTAATTCTAGAGGTGCAGAATTTACACACTTCACCTTGAATTTAAAGCTGTCAGTCATGTGTATTGTTCAAAAACAAAAATACGAGCGGGGTCATAGATGTATACGTAGATGCCTCATTAGCGCCTGCACGGATCAGTAGAATGAGGCATCTACGATCGATATATCTATGACCACGCTCGTATTTTAACCTCACTTTGCGGAAGTTATGGCGGAGCTCAGACATGATCACGTTCGTCTGATAAAAGGTAAAATAATAGCATAAATACTGCTCGGTTTCTCGCAGAAACTGATGGAGAAAAAAAGAAAAATCCTGGAATGTTTTCATCAAAAACCTTAATTTCTTTTCGACTGCAGATAGAAAGACATGGACATCTTGGATGACATGGGGGTGAGTAAATTATCAGCAAAAGTTTATTTAAAAGTTAACTAATGCTTTAAGTAAATACAAACCATTTGAATTTGTCACTGTTACATAACATTATTAATAAACTGCACATATAAATATTATGTTCAATTTATAAAAGTTTATTATGTAAGGGGAACACATTTATCGACTTAATTTACACTATTAAATTAACTACTTGCTCTACAAATGTAAGTGGAAAACTATTAAATGACAAAAAGCATCTTAGAAACAAAATGCAAAAATAACTTAATTGAGGGCAGGAATTCCATCTAATAAATGTGTGTTTATGAATGCCCACAGTCTAAACACAGGCACCACTCTTCTGCATAACAGTAACCACAAAATTACAGAAACTCCTCTAAATGTCCAACATAACTGAACATTAAACACTAACATAAACTAACAACATCTTTCGCCTTTACTGAAATACATAAAAGAACACTTTAATCCCTAAATGTACTCTCCTAATGCAGTCCCTTGCAAAGCATGCTGGGAACGTTTCACTCAGCAATGTTAAGTTGACTGAACAAACGCTTATTAAGTAAAGCTGACAATACTAATTTTTAGTAGAAACAACTCTGTAAATTTAAGTTCATTTAGTTACATGAGTTGTTTGAGTGCAACTAACAACAGTGAAAGTTCATTTTTTTGACTGTGATAGTTTTAGTTTTAACGCTGGCCTCAAATCCTGAAGCAGCCTGCAGGTTTACAGCTTTGATGTATGTTTTACAGTGCCCTAAAATCGAGGAATATGACGGCAGCAACTCCAGATGCCTAAATTACATCACACACACACACCTGCTCCTCGTGGAATCAGTAAGTCAGAATAAACAGAGATATATGAATATGCCATGTGTTACTTACACGATGACTGGTCTGCTTGTGGGAACTTGGACACTGAGTTTTGAAGGTTGGTGAGTTTGGATTTCATAATCCGAAGCCCTTCGGTGAATCGGACCTCCTGTCCTTTAAGAAACTTCTCCATTTGACGCAGGATGCCCATCACTCGGTGCTTATCCATGCAACCCTGAGGCACAAAACCATCCCAGCACCTGGTTACAATTTGATGGCAAGCAGTTATCCCTAAATTACAGAACACAAGCTCATATGGAGGAGATATTGGACATCTAAAATGATCGCAAGGAACATTCCCACTAAACGTTAGCTTTGCATGAAAATGAAAAATGGCACACATGAATTATCAAGGCCAGATGTTGTGGGTGATGTCATGGGGACTCCTGTGGGGCATGACATGAAAGCTCAGGCCAGCGTTTCGCAGCTCATCATCGGTGTGCCAGCACACAACCAAGTTCCCTTAGAAACGCAAATATTACTCCAGCAACGATTTATCAGAAGCGATGTTGTCCCAGATGCATTTGGGCCGTGTATTCGGTCAGTGGGCAACCTCTAAGGTCCTCTCCAGGAACCACATGTAAGCGTCTAATACTTTTTCTCTTCAGCAGCTCGATGGCAGTTGTACAAAAAGCTGTTAGGCAGATGTCTCTACGACCTCTGTCCAAAAGGCTGGTCTCCTGTATGTTATTCATGGCTGTTAAATACAGCCTCGTTAGGGGAGAGAGGAAATGTATTGGCTTTAAATTTCACTCAGCATTTGCCATAGTAAACAGAGACCGTGCTAATCTGGATCAAACACAAAAATGCATCTGACATATTTAATGATATAACTTTGATTGTCTCCTATACCGGCTCCAAGTCACACTTAAAATGTCTAAATGTCATTACATTAGATTTATTTATTGTAAACTGATGTAATGCATGAACAATGTTTCAGTTGTTACATAACATTTCAAAGTGTCTGACTGTTTTTATGTCAGGCGGTCCAACCAAATAGTTGTATGTACATACTGTAGTTGTACCACCTGACATGGAAAGTGTACCAACCTACCCATACTTGAAATGAACAGCTTTTATCTGTATTTGAGAGATACACAAACCATTTCACTCCGCCGCAAATCAGTTGGGCTCCTCTGGATTATGCATTATCTTTACCATGTCAATTCGTAATAAAAGAGCCATGTTTGCAGTGGTGCCACCCTGACATTTGAGAATATACAAGTTATTGGACAAATGTTCAATTATCTCAACAGCTTTAAAACTACTGGTATTTGTAAAATGTGTTTATATGAAAGATTTCAAACCTAAAATGAGGCTAATGATAGTATTTAGTGTTTAATATTTTATTATTAAGACTTTTTAGTATTTGAAATAGTTGCACCACCTGACATTTGAGAATATACAAGTTATTGGACAAATGTTCAATTATCTCAACAGCTTTAAAACTACTGGTATTTGTAAAATGTGTTTATATGAAAGATTTCAAACCTAAAATGAGGCTAATGATAGTATTTAGTGTTTAATTTTTTATTATTAAGACGTTTTATTATTTTAAATAGCTGCACCACCTGACATTTTGGGGGGGTTAAGATAACAAAACAACATAAAATAATATGTACTTTGATTTAATTTGAATTTAACTACTAAACCGGGTTTATAGAATAAAGTGAGTGATGGTCTATATGTCATGAATTTATCAAATTATTTTGAAAGAAAATAATGCACTTGGACACAAAAATGTGCACGTCATGTCATTGACCCAAACATAAAATCAAGCATATGAGGTTTGTTATATTGTTCAAAATAATGTGAACTACACCTGTGGTCCACTTGAGATGCAATAACTTCATACAACCACTAAAAATAACATTTCAAGACATTGAGCAAAAAAGTATGAAATAAAGAAACTGTTGCAAAACTTGACATTTTGTTCAGGTTTTTGTTTTTAAGTCTGTCTAAAATGCTTTTGGGGCCTCTGTAAATTAACATTGTTATTTTTGATAGCTAAAATATCATGCAATGTGCATTCAGATAAATGTAGGGGTGAATTGAGTTTGATTCTTTCAGTCATCTCAATGGCTAAGTGTCTTAATTCACCCTAAATACAGTACCTGCCTTGTCAAATGTTAGTATTTGAGATTGCGTACAGATACCTACATTTCATACTAGGCTATATTTATATATTAATTTAAATATTATTATTAATTTAATATACGAGTATACTTACTTGATTTGCATCATTACAGTCGTACAGTGATAAGACGTTTAACAGGAGAAAAACTGAGTAATATAAATTCATCTTCCTGTCTCCGAGTCTCTGTAAAACAGCAGAATTATCTTCGCGTGTCGGTTGTTTTTAATCCTCAAGTGTGTTTACGGTTCCCAACTGTGCAGTCTGACAGTCACTGAAACAAGCCTGAGAGGAAGTGTTTGATAAACGGTTGCAGAAGTGAGTAAAGATGCTCCTGTCCTCCTCATGAAGACTCCACTGAGCGCCTGAGGAGTCGCGGAGTCTGAATCGCGATTTGTTCTTTTGGGTCGATTCTTTTAAATGATTCAGTTGAACCGATGCGTCGATTCCCGCATTCATCTATGCATTACAATGTGAACTATAACAGTGATACTGTGCAGATACAGGCATAAAACCTATGTATTACATCTGATCTCGTTTGTCTCCTAAATATTTTCAATTTTTAAAGGTCGTGAAGTTGAATTTATAGAAAGACAGATTTTAGGGGTTTTGCTGCCATCGGGTGTTCAGGGTGGGCCTTGCACAGCAAATTTAACCTCATGAGACCCAGGAATAGACTTTTGTCCACTGTAGTGGGCATTATATTTTAGTGAATTTCTCTGACATCATACATGTCACATGTCACAGTCTGGATGTCCTGTAAAGAACACATTCGGGGCTTTGCAGATATACCAAATGTTTGGAGGTTTCACCAGGACAACAACTTCTTTTTGGTCTTTAAAAACGGCTGACATTAATGTTTAGCACTCTTATTGAAATATAATCATATTTTTTAATTCTAATTCAAATCTGATTAATTTTCAAATTGTTTGTTATAAATCAACATCTCAGGAAAATGTTATGGGGTTTCTAATCAAAATATGACTTTCTGTTACAAAACAGGGCATTGATTTCATAAATGTCCACTGTAGAAGACACTGGGACTTAAATCATGTTTATCAGGCATTTTGGAGACATAACAAGTGAATAGGGAAATAAATTACATATTCAATATTATTATGGAAATGTTGCCAATTAATACTCCCATTATTACACTTCTATTTTCATTACATGTTGCACCAAGAACACATTAATATGCAAATTAGATGCAGTGATACATTGTATTGAATGGGAAAATCCAAGTATGGCCATTTTACCCACATATTGCATAAAGTAAAAATGTATATCAATGCATTTCATTATATCTTTCATAACATAGTTCAGAATTATCTTTAAATAAAGTTTGTTTAAAAAAAAACCCTGATACCAAAAAATTGATTGGTGAATAAAAAATAAATCCCATTGTTTTTGCCTATACATGCAATTTCATGTCATTTTATTTTTTAAACAACTGAGTCCTGGTGTCAACGACAGAGGACATATCATAACATATTAATAAAATATAATTTTTCAAAAATGTTTTTTTTTTCCATTTGTTCCTTATGCTCTAAACAATGTAATGACATGAAAAAAAAAATATATTTATTTTATTTTATAATGACTTAAGGACACTGGTATGCAAACACTGATTTACAGAATTAAAATTAAACATAATTTAAATATCCTCTGATTGATTAGATTACTATTGTTCTCATCTACTAGCCTATATAAGCCCTAAAGTTCACAGATGCATGCACATATACTGCAATTTTTCAAAGCATCTTTATAATTGAGAACGCTGTTTTCTTCTTAAAATCACGACAGATGTCATGATGCCCAACAGGATCCCGAGAGGTAGTGAATAAGCCCAGTAGAAATGTGATGTGGATGCTAAAAATTCAGGCCCTTGAAAAAAGAGCAGACCGGTGTTACTGATTTTGCCAATGTATATTTCTTCATAATCAAAAAAGGGAATAAACTCACTCCACGCTTTGATTGTGGGTTCAGTCGTACTACTGTGTGTCACTTCACATGTGTACTCGTCTCCAGTCTGCGGGGTGATAGTCATGGACTTGTACACCCTGAAGGTCCAGTCTTTGCTGTACATTAAGTCAGAGGTCTCTACCTTCACAATGGACTTATGGCCATTTAGATGAAAGTTTATTTCAATGTCTCCAGGGTAAAACCCAGTGGCATAGCAGTAAAGGACATTCGCTTTTCCTTCTTCCTCTGGAAACTGAGTATACACATTGACTGAAGGGCGTACTGTGAACAAGTATTATCATTGACAGTGATTAATTTGCATTGCAAAACAGAAGCAATTTACTTGTAAGTGATGATGATCAGATTTACCCAGAAGTGGCTTTGATGAGTTTGTTTCCTCTTTGAGTTTGTCCAGGTATTCAGTTTGTCGATAGAATCCCTTTGTCACCTCGCCCAGGCAGAAAATGCTGTCGCGCTTCTCTAAAACAGAAAACCCGGCGCTTGCACTGGGACGTAGGGCAAATGTCTTCTTTTCCTGGTCAAAGTATGCAAATATGCTGTCATTCACCAAAACAACAACTGCCTGATCCATGGACCCGTTTCCCATCATGCGAGTATAGGCCAGGACATTTACTGTATGGTAGTCTAAAAAAAAGAGAAATTAGGTCAGTTTTTTTTCAATAAATATGCATTTCTGTCAGGACCACTATCGTCAAAGAGGATTGACAAGTGGCATACAGTCTGGATTGGCGGTATGGTTCTGTTCTGGGCAAGCCTATAGCATAGACAAGAGCAGGGAGAGCAGCGATAACCCCAAACAAAACCAACATGAATGTATTGCAGATATCATTCATGTTCATAATGACAATATTTTAATGTAACAACATCATAAATCAAGACAGTCTGATTCGTAGATGAAGGCCAAGTCCTGACTGGACAAGAGGAGCTGGGGATGGAGGAGGGTAAATATTCTGTCTTTTCCTACGGAAATTTCCTACTTCCCACTTTTGAAGTCGTGATTACAAGCTTGTCGCATTCATGTGCTTTGTTGTCGGAAAGAACAGGAACCATGAGGACGCCAAGTTTATTCTTGCCTATTGATTGGAAAAATCGTATTAAAGCCAAAATGATATTTAACGTCCAATTCATTGACAACTATATAAACATTCACTGTCACCACGCTATCTATAGTCATGTAACAGACGTAGGCCAGTAGATTTATATTTATTTGGATATTTAGTTGAAAAATGTAGTGTCCCCGGTGTAGAGTAGAGTAGAGTTTAGTGTAGAGTAGGATCGGTTACATTTGATCCGGATGGGAGTGAGGTTTGGGGGCGACGGACGTAGCGGTATCAAAATTAGCACTAACTTCCCAGTGGTAAATATGACTTGACAGGGAGTTCATGTCCAATTTTTAACTAGGAAACTTGTATTTACGATAACTCCAATAGCACGTGAAGACCACATTAGCTCCTGAGCAACTGTAACCAGTCCTACTCGACCCACTCCAAGCAGGACTCGCATCGACATCTCCGGCATGGGAAGCAGGCACGCTAAGAGCGCAACCTCTAAGGACACTTAATATCCCTGGCATCAGTTGCTAGTGTCTCTAGCGTAGGGCTGTAACGATTTGACCAAAAATAAAAACCTTGATTAATTGAACATTTTACCTCGATTACGATTAATGAACAAATTTTTTTTTTTTTTTGCTTTCCATTTTTTGCCCTCATAAGGTTTTTGAGTAAGTTCCTGATAAGGTTTTTAACTGTAAATATTTTCTACTATTAAAGGTGGATTTTTTTTTTCTAATGAAAAAGTGCATTTCTTGGCAATTTTAAAATACTTGAAGGGAACGGTTCACTTTCAGCAGTTATTGTCTATGGGGCACATTTCTGCTTGTTGTACATCAGATACAGATAAATTTACACAGTAGGCCTACATTACATTTATTTGAATGCATTAATGAGAGAGTGATTGTGTGTGTGTGAATTACTCATACCGTCTCTATTCTTTATGAAGCTGTGGTTTGTACTTACTTCAAAGGTATTAAAATCTATGCTATAACGGTTGAGTTTCTAAGCTACTTTAGTGACTTTACTTTTGGTCACAGGACGGCGTCGACACTGCGTTTCTGCTGCTCTCTGCGCGCGATCTTCATGTGATGTGCGAGCTTCTGTCTGAGTGTTCATTTGTCACTATATATCAGGCATTAGTTCAACATAATACACATCTGATGGTCTAAAATCGCTTCAATGTTCAAACTGGCAGGCCTTAAAACACATACAAATGACAAAGCTTTGTGAGGACGCAGGTGAAAGAGTCTGCCTTCAGGGAGCGCGCGTGTTGTCAGAGACGTGACACCCCTCGGCTCTGTGTCACAGAAAGAAGCTGAGCACTGAACGGAGAAGTTTTCCGTATTGTTGTTTTTGAATAGTGCACAATCGCTTTAAATGTTCAAGCCTTTAAACGCATTTACTTGACAAACTTTATGAGGACGAAAGTGAAAGCGATCTGGCTTCGGGGCTTGCGCGCGCCATCTGTATGTATGTGTGTGTGTGTGTGTGTGTGTGTGTTTGTGTGTCGCAGCGCGTAGGCTATAAGAACGGCAATTAACTTACCTGTATAAACTGTGTAAAACATGCAGTTACTATAGGGATTCTGGGCATCTATAAACACAGATAACTGCACCTGCATCTCTCTGTGTGCCTGCAAACTGCACTTGATGTGACTGACGGGGCGGAGTCACGTGACTAAAACCGAAATAACCGACATGGGGAAAATACGTCGGCTAGAGGTTCTGAATTTCGGTTTTGATTATTTTTCTATTAATCGTACAGCCCTACTCTAGCGTCAGTCGCTGGCGCACCTCTTGAGGCAAAGGGAGTGAGGTTGTCATGCACATCTCTGACTGGCCTCGTTACGCTCACTCCCCTAAACCTCACTCCCATCCAGGTCACAGCACCAAATGCAACCGTCATACTCGACCTGCTCCGAGCGGGATTCGAATCGGGCTCTCCATTTAGTGTCCCTAGCGTTAGTCGCTAGCGCTAGAGCTGGATTTGGACAGGGGTCTCCAGTGTGGGAGGTGGGCGCTCTAACAAGGACGCTAAAGACCGCAGCCGCTAGCGCGCCTCTTGAGGCCAGGGGAGTGAGGTTTACACGCACAGCTCTTACTGGTCTACGTCCATTACACTCACCCCTCTAAACCTCACTCTCATCCGGGTCATGGCACCAAATGTAATGAACACACCATATACTGAATGGACCTTATAGGATAGGTGTCATTCTTATAGGTAGATGTGGATCAGCTGAAAGTTAGCTGATGCGAGCTTGACTGATATGACCTGCCAGAACTAACGCTACGTTTGATTTATTCACTTAGCAGATTTTAAAAAAAAAATGTTTTACCTGTACACAAACATGGTGTAAGAAAATAATTTATCACTTTTTACTCCATGGTTTCATTTGTAGGCTATACATTTTTCTGGACATTTTTGATTTATTGTCAATCTTGAGTCAAAATTTTGATCGAACATGGTAGACCTATAAACATTTTTTTTTAAACTAATTTTTTAGAACTAATATGAATACAGAGATTGCATAGTCTGTGAGTAAAAAAATAAAACGTTATGAATCATTTACCTGTCCACATTGTGATGATCTGTGGATACAGCAGCAGAAGAGTTAACACGGATGCACGGACAGTTAATATTTCCATGTCTACCATTTAAAGACTCGTCTTTAAATGGTACAATTCTTTGCTGTCGTTCTGTTGTCTATAATAATAATCGAACCGGTTTTCCCCTAGCTACTGTATACACTTTCACTTTTGTTTTTCCTGTGCTAAAGCACATATTGGTTTTTTCACTTTCACATTTTAAATAATGCAGACGAGGACTGTTCAGAGCAAAATGCTGGCTTTTCTCCTCATCGTAGCTTTTTTTGAAATCATCCTTGGTGCAGGTAGGACTGTCCTAGAGGATTACCCTTTACCAATGTATTTAGGTATTTTATAGATGCGTATGTAAATAAAGCACAATTTACTTGCTCTTGCATCTGTTTCAATGGTTCTTTTAGTTTTCTAATTGTCAATAGACTACTGTACTGTGCATAAATAGAATAGAAAGTAACTTTATTTCGATGCTGAATTTGGATTCATGTGCAACGCATTTATGAAGGGAAGTAAACAAGGCAATAATCTGAGGATGGTGACATCTGGTGGCCAGTAGGTTTTATAGCACCATGCCTATGTTATAACATATGGTTCCAACAGATGTAATTCCTCCAAATATGTCAGAAAGTTTAAACCATTATATTAGAACCATTATACCATTGCCTGAGAATTAACCAGTATCAATGTTCTGTGCATATTTTCATTTGAATAAATTGACAGTAAAAATGTAGATGTTACATTAATTGTTTTCCTTTAGAAGAACATGCATACCAGCAGTTCATTGAGTGTGCATTCAACAGCCAAGGGCAAATAGACCATACGTGGAGCTATGGGTATGATGGCAAAGACATCATGCATGTGGATTTGGTGAAGAAAGCTGTGATTGCTACCAGTAAACCTGGTAAAATGTTAGAAGAAGAGAGAAAGCATATAGAATACATTAAGAGGAAAGAAGAAAGACTAAAGATGGTGTGCTCGGCTGTGAAAACGGTCTTCCTAAAGTCCAACAATTCTCTATCCAGGGCAGGTAAATATTAACAAAGCAACCCTCATTGCCAGATTTCTAATAAACAAAGATGTTAGAAAATTCAGGTTTTTTTTAACAACACAGTGCTACAGTGGTTTTTGAATGTTTTTTTCCACAGGCACCTGATGATATCAAGACAATTTCATACATTTGTGTAAACTGTTACTTGTTTCCCCCCTCTTCAATGTAGCAAAACCAGCAGTGCTTTTATCTTCTGGTGGAGAACCGGATCAGAAATATCTTAAATGTGTTGTGCATGGCTTCTATCCGAATGTCATCCGAGTGCGTTGGACTCAAAAAGGAAGGCCGGTCTATTTTGGTGTATCAAGTACTGGAATACTCCCTCATAGAGATGGCACATTTCAGATGACCTCCTATCTTAGCCTTATTAACATGAGTGCTCACGGTGTTAGCTGTGAGATTGAACACTTAAGCCTGGATGGGATATTGAAGAAAACCTATGGTAAGTGACGGACAAGGGCATAAATAATTCATAAGAGCATAATGTTAAATGATGTGAAAACTCAAATGATTTGCTCTGTCTCTTTGTTTCAGAGGAGAAATCACAAATCACAGAACATGTGCTTTGGGCAATGGCTGCTTTTTTTCTCGGATATGCTTTGCCGGTGTTCCTAACTCTACTATTTACTATATGGAAAAAGCAACAAACAACGAAACCACCCGAGGACACAAGTGACGGATCAGAAACATCTTTATCTTTGAATATGAATATGTCTCAGGAAACATAAAATAGAGAATTGAACCACAAACATAGTAGATAGGCTACACCCCATCCGGAAAAAATATATATTTTTTCTGGCCAAAATATATTTTAAATATATGGTAAATGTATGTTGTAAACAGTGAAATATATTCGAAGTTTGATTAAATATATTTTTGAAAGTGAAAATATATTTTGTTCCAGCCTTCATATACCAAAATATATTTCAAAATGTATTTCAGCGGCCAGAAAATACATTTTCAATCGCCTACATATGCAAATGTGGATGGAACATAGCATATTAGCGATCAAAACCTAAACTAGATTTGTATCCATCATTTAAAATGTGTTAGAAGTATTTTAAACCCTTACAGGAAAGCACATGAATTATCTGTGTTTTCCACATGTTATCCACTTTTGTCCACATATGATTTTCCCAAAAGATTAATCACTGTGCAGTCAAAAGAATCCTCACAAATGTTATTTTTTTATTTGTTATTTGTTTTGTTTATTTTGTAATTTAATGCAAGTTTAATATGACAATTATACCATTTAAATGTACATCAAATAAAAATGTAAATATAAATAAATTGCAAGATGTATGACGTTAAGAACCGCGTCATCATTTGTGCGCACGGACTTTGGACTACTGCGCATGCGCCTCATTTTGCTCTAACGGTCGACTACCAGCGGGAATTCTCAGAGGAAAAGGTAAGAGCTATACATTTAATTCAAGTATTCATTTTTTGCATATGTTATGTTACTTGTCGCTTTATCTGTTGTCTTTTCAAGGTTTTGTAACATTTGTTCAATTTAATGCCGTGTTTGGTTCTTTTGCTGACAATCGCAGTGAGCTAACGTTACTGAGGTAACTTAACGTTAACATAAAATCAGAGATAAATCTTTTGATTTCCATTTGTAGTTATCTTTCATTTGGACACTTAGCAAAAACTACACAAAAATATGTTTCATATTTGTGCCTGTTACTGATATCAGTGGAGCCTGTACATTTTTGCTGTATTTAAAAATTAAAGACTTGTTAATTCGACACACATTCGCTTATCATTGGAGGTCTGGTATATGCTGGTTTGGTATTAATGCCGATTCATTCACAAACAAAGTTTTCTATTTATGTTTTAATGTTTTGTTGGTTTAATATCTTGTTTATGTTTACTATATAATAGTTTTTGTTCTCTTCTGCAGAATGACAAGCTGTTTTCGAGGAACCAGTTGAGTCAATAATTCAGTGAGTTGATTATAACAAAAGATGCTTATTTGTTACCACCTACAGGTTTAAATGTGTAATTAATTACTGTAAAAATTAAATATACTTTAAATTTTCAGTAGCAGAAGCGACAGATTTTGCAGTTTATGCAGGGTGAGGATAATCTGAGACACAATTTAAAGGGATAGATCACCTCAAAATGAAAATTAGCCCATGATTTACCTCAAGTAATCCTAGGTGTATATGGCATTCTTCTTTCAGGCGAATACTATCGGAGTTGTATTAAAAATGTCCTGGCTCTTCCAAGCTTTATAATGGCAGCGAATGGTTGTTTCTGTTTTGAAGTCCATAAAAGTGCATCCATCCATTATAAAAGTGCTCCGGGGGTTAATAAAGGCCTTCTGAAGCAAATCGATGGGTTTTTGTAAGAAAAAATATCCACATTTAACACATTATAAAGTAAAATATCTAGGTTTCGGCAGACCGCCTTCTGTATTTAACTTGCACAGAAAGAGTAGCGCCTCTCACAGTTCAAAATGCTTACGTTACGTCTGACGTTATCGTCGTGCCAGTTAGGCTTTTTTTACGCTACATCTGACGTCATCGTCGTGCCAGTTACACATTTTCATAAATTGAATATGGAAGGCAGTCCAGCGGAAGCTAAATATTTTACTTTATAACGTGTTAGATATGGATATTTTTCTTACACAAACCCATTGATTTAATTCAGAAAGCCTTTATTGACCCCTGGAGCCGTGTGGAGCACTTTTATAATGGATGGATGCACTTCTTTGGGCTGTCATTTATAAAGCTTGGAAGAGCCAGGTCATATTTTATTATAACTACAATTGTGTTCGTCTGAAGGAAGAAGGTCTATCATACACACCTAGGGTGACTTGAGGGTGAGTAAAACATGGGGTAATTTTCATTTTTGGGTGAACCAGCCCTTTAGTAAGTAGAATAAATCATTTTTAATCATTGGTCAAATATTAATGGATGTTATTTGTTTAATTTATGAATTGATATGTTCTCTGCATGTGCTTATGTCTTTGTCTCTGTCAGGAACAGTGTTAGCCCATCTGCCCACACAAGACAAATCCCTGTCCACATGCTGACCGCCCCACTGGCCCAACACTTGTGCTGGAGAGGCTCTGACCAGTAGCTTTGCTCTGCAGAGCACTTAGGTATGGTATATATTGTTCATAGTCAAGCCACCTTTATTTCTATAGGGCTTTACACATTACCGATTGATTAAAAACAGGAAAATACTCTACCCAAAATTGAAAATTCTCTCAGAATATGATTTTTCTTTATTCAGAAGAATATAAATCTTCGAATTTATAAAAACTTCAAAAAAAGCTTCAAAAACCACACATAGTGAACACAACAGTAATCAATGTGAGCCAAGTGGAAGTGAAACAAGGTGTGTTATAAAAATACACTTTTTTTAAACTCTCACTTCTCAAGCTTCAACGTGCATTTAAATAACATGCTGACGTTGAGTCCATATTTGACTGCTTTGACCGAAACAATAGTTTGTACTGCTTTGGAAGACATTGATTCATCAACTGGGGTCATGTGGACTACTGTTATGTTCACTTTATTTGGTTTTTGACCAATCCACTTGTGTGGACACACAGTGATGGAATTTTTTTCTTAAAATCTCTGTTTTCCAAAGAAAAAAAGAACGTCATATGCATCTGGCATGGCATGAGGGTAAGTAAATTATGGCCGTAGTATCTCTAAGTTAACTAGCTTAAAGGGTTAGTTCACCCAAAAATGAAAATTATGTAATTTATTACTCACCCTCATGCCGTTCCACACCCGTAAGACCTCCGTTCATCTTCAGAACACAAATTAAGATATTTGTGTTGAAATCTGAAGGCTCAGTGAGGGCTGCATAGCCAGCAATGACATTTACTCTCTCAAGATCCATGAATGTACTAAAAACATATTTAAATCAGTGATAACCGATTTCAAAACACTGCTTCATGAAGCTTCGGAGCATATCGATTCAGCGGTTCGGAGCACCATATTTCAGCGGTTTGACACGCGATCAGAATCATGAATCGACTCGCTGATTCGATATGCTCCGAAGCTGTTTTGAAATCGGTTATCACTATATAAGTCGTTCTTTAGTTTTTTTTTTGCCGCACAAAAAATATTCTCGTGGCTTTATAATATTAATATTGAACCACTGTACTCACATGGACTGATTTAAAAATGTGTTTAGTACATTCATGGATCTTGAGAGAGGAAATGTCATTGATCTCTATGCAGCCCTCACTGAGCCTTCAGATTTCAACACCAATATCTTAATTTGTGTTTCGAAGATGAAAGGAGGTCTTACGGGTGTGGAACAGCATGAGGGTGAGTAATAAATGACATTTAATTTTATCTTTGGGTGAACAAACCCTTTTAAGTTAATCTGCCTTTGTGAGATTCCATTATCCCTTTATTTTAAGTGAAAATGCAGTGCAGAAGTGTAAAAAAGGCTGATTCTACCTCCTGCATTTTCAGTTTCTTAACCGCATGGTCCAAAAAATATGCCCATTAAATATATTTAAAATCAAACATACCTATAATTGTGTTAGTTCCCCTGTGAACAAAAATATCAGGAAATCTAAAACTAGTCATAAGACAATGTGTGCCCTCTGTACCCTGTTCAAATGTTTATGTAATATGTTGTCTTTTGTAGGAGGGAAGAGCACCACTGACAGTGTTGCAGAGAAGAGCCCATGACGAGGCAATCATGGCCGCCATATACGGTAAGTCAATACTTGGTGAAAGGGAAATTTACTAGAGAAATTCAGTTCAAATATATCTGTGATCTTTGTCTCCTGCAGGGGCAGTCAAGAAGAGATTTCCAAATGTGTCCAAAGAGACTTTGGTAATTACAGTCAATTCTAAACAGGGGGAATTCACTGCTTGAAAGGGGGAAAAAACGTTAAATTATTTGAATATACTGTATTATTGTAATTTTTTTTGAACATTGTAAAGTATGTTTCTTGGAAATTTATTCAAATGTTCATGTGTAGCAGACAAATACAGTTTCTCTTTAAATGTGACATGTGAATGTATTTTATTGGATTGAAATATATGGAGGACAAAACATATTTTTAAATGCTTTTGAAAAATATATGTATATTTTGAAAATATATTTTAAAAATGGCCAAAAATATATTGGTAGAAAATATATTTATGTAAATATATTTCAAAATATACAAAAAATGGCCAAAAAATATATGTGCAAAAATATATTTTAAAATATAAAAATATATTTTTGCAAATATATTTTTTGGCCATTTTTTGTATATTTTGAAATATATGTGAAAATATATTTTAAAATATATTTTTTTACCGTATGGGACATCATTTCTGTATCTGGCAATAAAAGTTTATTCAAGAGATGCTACTACATTGTGATGCTTGATATTGTTGATCACTGCTTAAAAAAGTTTATAAATGTAGTAGAACTGTATTGTAGTTATTTTGTATAGTCTAACATACTTCACTGTAATTAGCCTCACTAGCAATCATTCATTTGCTCACAATAAACAGGTTATTTATGGCAAATGCTGTATATAGTACTTTGGTATCTCTTTAGCAACGTGATTTATTCCTTAAATACTTTAAGCCTTGTCTTATTTACTTTTTGCTACTGTTTCACTCGGGTCGTATCATTTGCATCTTTCAGTCGAATTAAATATTAGGTCTTTAAATGTGTATTTATTTGTTTTCTTGTTTATTACATTCCAAAACATGTACAGGGGCTAAGTATATTGGAATGATTTAGTAAATGAATTGTTGATTTAATAAAAGGATAAAACAGACATAAACATCAGAATATAAATAGTGCGTCATTCTAACATGTACGGTGAACAAAATGATTGGCATCTTCCCCAACCAATAGATGAACAGAAAATTGCCCTCGCACTTAGGCGCCAGTGCTTCAACCAATAGTAGAGCAAGACAACACAGCATCGCGACAACGGAAAGGCCAGTGATTGGCTCCCAGCAAAAACTGGGCGGGACCACATGCTTCTGCAAGATCCTCGCAGCCATTTTCACGAAAAGTGTTGCGGGCGCCATGTCTGTGGAAGATCCCGAAAAAGCCTTCGATTATAAACACAATATTCTGCGTCTGCAGTCTCGCACCAGGTCATCTGTGAAACCGCCGGGGACATAAACAAAGCAGAGGGTATCAAAGCTGTGTTGAGACAGCGTTAAACATGAGACCGGATATAATGTTTGTTAAGCGTCTCATGTGTTGTGAGACGTGTAAACCGTGAGTTTTTCTCCAGACTGTCAGTATTATATCAAAACCTTCAGCCAACGAGTGACTGATGCTCCTAACTCTGGTTGCGGAGAAGGGCCAGTTGCGTTTCCAACCATCATGGCTTTTGTGAGCCTCTTCTCCAGTCCCCCAAGCCCCGTACTTGACAAAAACATGACAGACTGTGAGCTGACAGGGGAAGAAAGGTCGAGTAAACATGTTCTTATCTGCAAATGCTTCACTGTGCAGGTTCATGTGTGTGAATGTGAATCTTTTGGCACCTATCTTGTTTTTTTTTTCTTTTTCTCTTCGTTTTCGTTTTTGGACAGGCCTTTCCCCCAGTTCACTAAGTAGTGCTCATATTTTCCTGCATGCACTTTCATTTTAATATCTGTTACAGAGCGACACTGCTCATCTTTGTCAGTTTTCACCGCTTTCCCCACTTGGTTTGCGCTTATTTAGCTGATTTTGAAGGACATTTGGGTTTTGTAGAAGGCTGGTTATTATTACAGTAATGCTAATAAGTCATTTCAAGGCTGTTGAAAATGTAAATTGATGCGTATGGAGCCCCGCCCACTCACGTTCCATCGGAACGCCCCGCCCACCTGGGAAAGGAAAACATGTCTTGTAGGGATTTGGAAGCCATGCGTTGAGCTGTTGTAATTGTCAACCAGGTCAGGTTGACAAGAGTCTGTCCATTGTTAACTTGACATTGGGACAAATTGACCCTATGTTATGCATTCCTGCACGGTTCATCATCACAATGTTTATAACATCACACTGCGTGTTGTCCATATTTGTCAGATTTCATTGTCAGAAATTATGTTGAATCAGTTCATTGAAACAAACATTCACATCCCAATTGGTTTTAATCCAATAATAGTTTGCTGCACCGTTCATGTTGCAATGGGCATTTTAAGAGGAAGTTGGATTGTCTGAAAATCTGGATTTGCCCAACATTTATTTTCTGGTCTTACTGTGCGTGATTCAAAACACCGTTTCCCATTTTTGTCAATTGTCATTGGCATAAATACTGTCTAGATCGGCTTAGAATAGAAAATTAAGTTATGTAACAGAGACATTTTTTTTGCCCCCACTTGTGTAGGTCATTTTTGGAGGCTTTTTTGTCCTGAATAATTAAAGATGCATTTAATCCTATTAATATAGTTGCACTTCAGTTGCAAAAGTAATATAGCATGCATTATTGAATAAAGAGATTGCTGGCTTGGCTTTGACAGCATCCACATGCAAAAACGTCTCATTGCAACTCCAAACCATGCCGCTTTTTACCTCTTTGCGTGCATTATATGCATTTATTTTTAATATAAATTGGGCCATGAGTTCATGGGTCATATGTTTAATATTGAAGAAGTGCAATGTGATACTTTAAATATTGTAATCATTGAGTTTTGCTTCCATTTCCCCTTGTTTTGGCCCTTCAACACAGACACCAAGTTTGTCATCAAACCACAAACATAGTGACCACATCTTCCTGTTTGCAAACATGTAGAAACATTATGTGAATTTAAACACACTAAGGGACCAGTGTCTTCTTTTGCATGTTCCATGCTAAGTCACTTTCTGTAAAGGCCATTTATTTAGCTGTAATACCCAGACGTGTAATAATCCTTTCTACAGTGTCATGGCCTACTTTGTGTAAAACTGAGTGACCTTCAGAGCCTCAGTGTTATCGTGTCCTTGTTCTCACTCCAGACTTTAACTCGGAGAAACTGTTGGGAATTGGACAACTGGCAAAACAAATATTCACGTCTATTTTGGTTTTAATCCAATAAGAGTTTGCCATTCATGTTGCATTGGGCATTTAAGAGGAAAGTTTATACCACATGATTATGTGACAAGAATTATCCTCCCCCCTAAAAAAATTTCATATCCAGCCTATGATCTTGAGAATATAATAGACGCTTATTTTCTCGTTTCTATTCTTTTTGTTGAGAAGATTTACTAGAATTTTATATGTAATGAAGAAAATCTGAGTGTTGTTTGTCCATGCACAACTCAACGATACAAAACTGTGGGTGTTTGCCAGTGCATTACTATGCAGTTTCCAGGATGTTCTTTGTGGTTGCTAGAGCATTGTGGGTGGATGTTTTTTGGCCCAATTCTTTAATACTTCATAACAAACCCCTAACGGAGTATGCACATTAATAGAAGTGTTGCTTGCCTTATCAAACACCATTGGATACTGAGTTCTGCTTAGAATATTTAGCTATTTTGATCGTTTTTGTTAATGAAATGCTCACACATTTTCATGCAGGGAGGACGGTGAACTGGAGGATGGAGAAATAGATGATGAAGGCATTAGCATAGAAGAAGTTAAGGAAATTAAGGAAGAGTCCGAAGAGGCCGAGAAAGACAAAGAGAAGGTGAAAGAGAGAGAAAAAGATGACAAGTCACACCGGCATTCCCGAAAGCGACACAGGAAAATTAAAGAAAAGCGGCGGTCGAAGAGAAGGAGACGAGACCGACAAAAGGTAATCATTCCATTCTTTTGTGCACTTGTCATTTGTTTTTACCTTTTCTTTTATGCTTTTTTTTTTTTCCTCCAATGTTTTCCCATTCAGCATCACTCTCCATCCAGTGGCTCCAGCTCGGACAGCTATGACTCTGAGCATGAGCGACAAGAAAGACCGAAGAGCAAGAAGAGCAAAGGGACATATCGTGACCATGACGGAGAGTTGGCACAGGTGAGTTCAGGGTTTTGGGTACTGTATTTAGTTGACTTCAAAATGAAAATGTCCTGATAATTTACTCACCCCCACGTCATCCAAGATGTTCATGTCTTTCTTTCTTCAATTGAATAGATATTAAGGTTTTTGAGGAAAACATACCTGGATTAGGGCTGTCACTTTTGTAAAAAAAATCCTGTTCGATTTTTGAGACACAAGTGTTGATTGAATCGATTCTAAAATCGATTTTAAATGACGTTTTCATTTTCAACGCTAAATATAGCCTACGCAATCCACGGACAACTAACGGGCATTAGGATGAAAGTAAAGAGGGCGCTTGAGACGCACAAGTCAGCAATATTTCTGATGATTTATTTTGTGCACAATGACAAACAGGAGTGCAACATTCTGGGAAAAAAAACATAAAGCAGAGTGGACTGCCATAACGTCAAAGAAAAACATTAGCTACAGGCTTTAACATGGCTTTGTTTACGATTATAAATTCCACAACAACAACAACAAAATTGTAGCCCATGAAAAGAGGTTGAAAATAAAGCTTAAACATTTACTAGCCTACACTGAATGTGAAGTTCGTGTGGATAATAATTTAACGTAATTATTCAACCGTTCAAAATGAAACTTTGAATGAACTTAGCTTGCGAACAGGCCATGTGTTTTTTTTAATTGAACGTAACCGACACTTAGGCTATGCGAGCGTTACTGATGAAACGTGCAAATAAGGCTCTATTACAAATTATTGGACAGGAAAACAAGTCTATCAACATTTTCGGGGTCCAGAGCAGAGCGTTTTTTATTCACTTTATGCCCAGCTGTTGAGAAGACGCGCTCCGACCGCACTGATGTTCCAGGGACACTCAGGTACTTCATTGCCAGCTGCGCATGGTGGGTTTTTTTTCGAACTGCCAATCTTCCACCACAAAAGCGGGTCGCTGTCAGCTGGCAAAGGTGGTTCCTTTTCATAAATCAACATCTCCTGTAAGAGGTCGCTTTCGACGTCATTCACTCTTTCGTAGCCCCTTGTGTAGATGTCACCAAACAGATCCCCCATTGCTTTTAAGGCCGTCTTTCCCCTGTTTGATTTCGAGCTGCATGGCTCTGCCTCCACGGGTCCTTTTTTATTTGTTTAATTCGTTCAAAAATAATAGTGTACATATTTGGTTAAAATCGATTCCCTATTTTCGTTTTCGAAACTTGTGTTGGTTGGTCCGATCGATTGTGCAATCGATTTTCGAACGTAAAGTGACAGCCCTAACCTGGATTTTTCTCCACATAATGGACTTCAGTGGCAACCAACGGGTTGAAGATCCAAATCAATGCAGTTTCAAAGGAAGGGCTTCAGAGGCTCTGCACGATCCCAGACGAGGAATAGGGACTTATCTAGCCAAAAAAAAAAAAGTATATATTTTTTTTTAACCACAAATGCTCGACTTTGGTGTTGTGCTTCTTCACAACATGTGACATCATCATGACGGAAAGGTCACGTCTGGACGTAACGACCCAGTGCAGAGCCTCTGAAGCCCTTTGAAACTCCATTGATTTGACCCTCAACCCCGTTGGTAGGGATGCAACAATTATAGATTTTGTTGATACGATTATAGTCTGAGAAATAATCACTGTTTCACGATTATCATGCAATAATTTATTTCACAACAATGTATAAAATCACATGAACACTCTTTCGATTTTAAAGTGTTATTTTTGCTACCTTTTGAACTAGGGCTGGGCGATAAAATGATAGGGATATGTATCGCGATAGACATGTAATTGATATCAATAAAAAATACGTTCGATAAAATGTTCAATAACTTTTTTTCTTCGTCGGAATAAACCAGAGGTTGCGAAGCAAGTTTGTTTGCATGAACAAAGGCGCTCGCTCTCTGGTAACCAAGCAACGTAGGGAGTGACACAATCTAACAGCCAATCATGTAACAGTATCAGGTTTGGTTGCGCCATATCGTTGTCTCGTGTTGGATTAATTCTTCAGTAAACAGAACCGGCGTGGAGTGATAAGTGGAAAATGAGTGCCGCAGCGAGCAAGGAAATTGTTGATAAAACAGGAAAACAAGTCAGCTCTCCAGTATGGCAGTTTTTTGGATTGTATAAGTCTGACCGTAGTCAGACCAATGTCGTCTGCAAAATATGCAAGACTGTCGTCCCCACCAAGACTGGTAATACCACAAACTTGTTTTACCAGCCTTGTTTATACTTTCGTCTGGCTCCACAGCGCGAGCCTCCGTTCATTTGGGGACGTGTTTATACTCGACACGTTTATACTTGACTTTGGCTGAATCTGAAATCGCCCCCTAAACGCTCAATCACTATACCCTACTTTAATCCACTAATACAGTTCACTTGAAGGAGTGATTGAAAACAAGTGAGCGAATTCGGACTGGCGCTGTGTGTACATCGGCTGTACACTTGTTATTGAATAAAGTCCACTATGGTTTCGGACTCCACTACAAATGGCTGTCCCCTCAAATAATGCCCTATTTAAGGGTATAGGGGGCAATTTCGGATTCAGCCTTTGAAACTACATGGAGAGGTAACGTTACTCTGCATCAGTGCCTTATGACAAAGCGTCTAAACGGTAACGGTTACAAAGAAATAACGGAGACACTGCACCTTAATGTTAAGAGATAAAGGTGTTCATTGTGATTTTAGACTTGAATTATTTGAGTGTTTTCCATGGTTGTGTTGCCATTTCTGCCTTTATAACTGAGGGGATTATAATTAGAGGAAGGTTACATTTAAAATAAAAATGTTTAAATGTAAAAAAAAATTCTTATTTTAAATAGGTCATAAAAAATCAATAATTATCGATATCGACCAATATGAAACTCTTATATCGTGAGACAGTTTTCAGCCATATCGCCCAGCCCTATTTTGAAACCGAAATAACCCAGTAACCAAATAATACAGCACAAAATAATAATTAAGACAAAAGTCCATCTCTCCCTTTGGAATTAAAGAAAGGGTTAGGGTGCGCTGAGCCAGAGAGACGACACGCTCAGTGCTTTTCATATATCAGTGTCACTATTCATTAGGGGTGTAACGGTACACATATTCGTATTCGTGTGTACCGAACGGTTACGAATGCAATCTTTAACAGTTAACAGTCGGCTTGTTTTAAGCGCGGAACACACTTCAGTCCTAGTTCCCACTCGAACATATTAAGTATTCAGTCCATTTTATCACGAAATTCAAACGATAAATGCCGTTTTAACGCTCTTTAATGTGACGACTGATCACTGTATAGGCGTGTCAATTCAAGCGGCTGCGGCGCGTGTGAGTGAACGCGATCATCTCTTCCAGAAGAATAAACATGAATTATAATTATATCTTAAAGTATGTCGAGGATAACACTTACTGAAACGTATCATATGTCGTGTAATCGCTCAGTGTTTCAATCGCGGAAAGACGTCAAACAGCTTGTAAACAATGTCACGCAGCATCATTTACCTCAGAGTCAGAAGTCCTTCAGTGTCCACAGCTGTTAATTCAACTCTTTCACTAAAAAAAAACAACTCTTTCACTAAATATATGCACTATATATATATATATATATATATATATATATATATATATATATATATATATATATATATATATATATATATATATATATATATATATATATATATATATATATATATATATATATATATATATATATAATATTAATTCTACTTAACCTATTTGGGATGTCTTGATTATTTAATGCTATGTTTAGATAAATCTGTCATGAAAATGACAGTCACTAAGATTATATTTCAACAACGAATTGGAGGAAAAACATAATTTTATAATTAGATTTAGGAGTTAATGCAAAAACTGCCTTATGTGAAGTTTACATGTTTGCACACAATGTGTTATTTGAGTGTTGATTATCCTATAAACATGAATATCAGCTGAATATAGGCTCATAGTTTGGGCTCTGTTGTTAACCTTTAATATTATAGTAATAATGTGCAAGTAAGGGCTCCCTATATAGTTTACAGCATTATCTTTAAGAAACTTTTAGTCATAATTCAATTCATTTAAGGACAGACAGAATTTTTTCAGTAAACCACTGTTTAATAAAAAATAAATAAACCGAACCGTCAGTTTTGTGTACCGTTACACCCCTACTATTCATATATCACTATTCAACCACATAATGCTTATTTGAGGTTTCAGAGATTTAAATAGATATTTTAAATCAGTGGTCGCCAACCCGTCGATCGCGATCGACTGGCCGATCTTTATCACTGTCCCGGTAGCTCCCGATAAATAACCGAAAAGTAATTAACAACATGTAACAAGTAGAATTATGTACTGCTCCTTTAATGCAGAAGGCAGTCCGTGCCATGGACGGAGCGCGTGCTGTGAATGTCGCATGTATGCGTGTATTTATGTTGCTCTCACTGTTTATTTTCTGTTCAGTAACACAGTTGTTAGTGAAGTGTTTTGCAAACTGCCCCATGTGGGCGTGGGATCGACGATGCTGATAATAAACCCCTGTGAAATATCAGATACGTGAGTTTGGCTTTCACTTGACTAACGTTACAACCATTCAGGCCAGCTATCCGGCCTCTCTGTGTAAAGTCGTACAAACACATTATCAAGGCACGAAATCGCTCCTTATGCTCCCAAAATGTATTATCTGCAACCTCAATTCACACAATAACAAATTGGCCGATGCTATAGTTATGACAGCGCTACTGCAGCTGAATATCTCTTCAGCAAACTGCCGCAAAGGAAAGTAAAAGTTGCAGACGCTCATACACAATCACTATCATTAAAAGTAAAGTAACTAAATGATCAGTGCTTATGCCACTCTCTCTCCTATTGCAGTCCTTGATTTGAAATTAGCTGTTTTGATCAATACAATGCAGCTCATATTTGTTGATTTCGGTGACGTGAACTCCATTAAAAATGCATATAACGTGGGACACCACATTTATGTGACCAAGTGTAAATGGAATCGTTCTGATAATCAGATATCTGATCTGTAAAAACACGAAGTGGACCAGGTATAAATAGTCCCAGCAAGATAACTGTTCGGGATGCTTGAAATATAGGAAGAAAAATATAAATATTGAATTGGGGAGGGGAGGGGGGTTAAATTAATGTATCTCTGAACGAAACTGTCTCAGTTTTGATGGCATTTTACAGCGGTAGCCTACCCAAAGAAACGCTTCTTTTCCATAAGCACCATCTACTGTCAAAAAGTGAATTAGCATTTTTATTCAGTCCATCTGTTTTTGTTTTGTGCAGGTGTGTCTTATGTATCAATTTCACAAAGCTAAAGCTGAATAAAGTCTTGAAATTATGCAATCTAATTTAAATTAAAAAAACACTGCTCATGCTACATGTGTGTACCTTTGTTTGGGTAGTGATTAAAATGCAGTGGTTGCCTCACATTTCAAATGGCTAATTTTTTAAGCTAGTTTGGGCTGTTATAGAGCAAATAAACAACAAAATAATTTGCTTAAGCAAAGAAAAAAAACGACACATGTTCTCGAAATAAATAAAAAAAAACTCTGAATCGGCCATGAAAAATCTATAAGTAGATCTTGCCTTTCATCAAGGCTGAGGTCAGGGATCTTTGGCTTGAAAAGGTTGGTGACCACTGTTTTAAATGAAATGAAACGCGTTATATCAACTTACATGACAGTGTTTCCCACAGATTAGAAACCAACCAGGGCGGGCGGGCTGGGCGGGGATTAGGGTGGGGTATTCTGGGTTGGTGATTGGCACAAATATCGATTTATTTTTCGATCTTGATTCAGTATCAATTCATATGTATATAGCCTACTGTACATATAAGGAAAAATAAGTTTGCCTTTTTAGTACTATTTCAAACTATTTTAAATGATATTTGCTCACATTCATTAATATTCACTTGTGTGTGCTTGTATAAGTATCATTAAAAATATTAGGATGCAAGTTATTAATGTTTTAAAATTTCACATTTAAAGAAATCTGGTGTTTGATCATGTCTAAATGTATTCAAATGCAAAACCTAAAAATAAGTAAGCAGTTATGATCTGCAATACTTTTTTGAGCAACTAGACTAGACACATGTATATTGATTAAAGAGCCATACAGACACCTATAGTGGGTAAACCATGGCATTACAAATTAAATTAATTATTTTTCCAGACATATAATGACTCTAATTTGCATTGGATTTCTCCATTTTAACATTAATTACTACACTAATTGTAATATAAATAAGAAAAAATATATTAGACGTATTTATTTTTATTTAATTCATTAAATGGACCATAATTATTGCACAAATAATAGGCCTATTTAGTACCAAAAGATCTCCTCAAAATATTCAATAAATATTATTAAACTAAAATATAGAACATTTATTTAATTGAAAAATAGTTAAGGTGTATGGTCACATTTGACCACCAATGAGTACAAATGTAACCAATAAGGGAGGAATACCTGAGGGCTAAATACAAGAATAACATTAACATTAATGTTAAGATGTTGCATCTCCATCACTCTCCATAATAAAATGATACTGTAAATGTGGTTGACGTAATAATCAATGCACACTATTCTGTACTGTTTACCAAAACTTGCTGCGAACACCTGAATAGTGAAACTGACGTCTATCCATTCAAATGTATTGACACAGCGCTAGAAGTATTGAGCGCTCCGTGAACCACGTGACCACGCGCCGCCGGGAGATAAGAGCATGTCGCCTCTGGCTTTAAAGGGTAACTAAACCCTAAACCAACTTTTTTTAGTTAATGATCTGTAATACTGGGGCTTTATTAATGCTGTTCATTGATTCGAGTAAATGTTTTGACATTTGAGTATAAAGTGTTTTAATTCTATAAATTATGGTGTAAAATCGCCAAAGTGCTGCCCTCTTAAGGTTGAACGGTGGCTACTGCAGTTGAATTTTCCTATTGGACGTTGTGGGACATCGTGACGTAGGATGGTACTTCCAACGGCTCACTATCCGCGCCCCTGACACGAGCTCACCACGCCCTCAGAAATGTTTCCCCCAATCACATGATGAGAACGGCTTCAGTCCAGTATGAACTGTCATATTACATGAAGTAGAAACATTATGAATGAAACTGACTTGACACTTGCTTTAACATTGTATTGAAGAAAATACGGTTAAATAATGCAGTTGCCAGTACACGTCAGGCTTTTCTTACGATATTATTGCCGCCCGTCATGTGTACAGATAATTTTCATACATGAGACGCGCTTTCAAACCCTGACACGCGCGGACGCAGATAGATTAGGTCAGTTCTCTTGCACGGCTGCTTCACTAGCATCGTCGGCATCGGGAGTTAATGCAGTTTGAGCTGCGGCTCGCATTGATAAGGCTCCGGGTCTGTGTCTGTTACAGACAATCCACCCTCCTCCACTTCAGGTGAAGGTAGGAGAAATGACCGCTCTGTTGCAAAGCTGGCGTCACTCCAGTCATTCTCCATCTTTGCAACTCGCGAGTCTGACAGCTGTCAATCAATCCGTCACTGCGGGTCTCAGGTGCACGCCCTCCGCTCAGCCCCGCCCTCGGTTCGTCCCCTCTGTCTCCGCTGAGCTCTGCCCACTTTTCCAGCATTTTTTGAAAATTGCCAGTGGGTGGAGTTAAGCTCTGAGCAGGGGTTTAGTTACCCTTTAACTGTCATGCCACATTAGCGCCAAAACGCTATTTATTGTTTGAATTCCGTATTAAAACTTTTAAAAAATGTAAAGGCTTAGACTTTGCTTCATAACAAAAGCAGGTTTGGCGTTTGAGGTTTGAGATCGAGAGACGCACGTGAGTGACAGAGAGACGGAGGGAGAGCAGGGAAAGAAAGTGCAGCTGAACTAATATCCTGCATGTTTTAAATAGGGCAAAAAAAAGAAAGAAAAAAAGAATAACGACACAATATGTGGCGGCCGGTGTTGATTCTGTGGCACACCGCCACAAATTAGTCTATGTGTGGGAAACACTGCATGATCATTATAAAGGTGTTTAAACGACAAAATGCATTCACTTCCACATATTTGACAATCGGAATGTCATAATTCACAATATAGTTAACAAGTTTGTAAATATATATATTTAAAAAAATCCATGTGTCGGCATGGAAAAATACAATCTAAAATAACGTCCCTTAAAAGGGGTGATGAATTGAGAAATCAACTCTCCTTTGATATATCAAAGCTCATTGTAAAATATGAGAATATCCTGTAAGTTTCAGAGCTGAAAACGTCCTTTTTAGTCAAAGAAAAGCTTTTATAGACACCAGACCCAGAAAACGAGAGATCTCAGAATATGTCGACCACTGACGTCATAGACATGCCGGTTCCAGCTCACGTGTGTAAGACATTGCGCGTTTGTTCGCTTCATTTCACCACGGAATCGTTTGTAAACAAGATAGAGGTCGAGACTGGATTTGCAGACATATTGAGATTAAAACACAATGCTGTGTCTTCTATATTGGATTGGACTGGAACGGTGCAACACACTTATGTGAGTAAAACATGTTTTTTTTTATGTGTGTTAGTATTGCATTGTTACAGATCATTTGATATCTATTGATTACATACCTTAGCACGCGGTCACAGGCTGGAGAAGCTGTTATTGGTTCATTCGTGATCAGACTCGGACTTGTAACACCAGCTTGCAAAGCCCAACGTCCCGGGGCTATGTGTTTTTCAGATGTGTGTGTGTGTGTGTGTGTGTGTGTGTGTGTGTGTGTGTGTGTGTGTGTGTGTGTGTGTGTGTGTGTGTGTGTGTGTGTGTGTGTGTGTGTACGGTTCGTGGTTATATTCACTGATGATAGGGCCGGCCAAGTAATACAGAAATAACATTCCAATCAATCGTGGGTGGATGAGAGATGAATCATTGTGTTTTTTTGATAAAGCTATTTTGCGAGTCCTGTGAGCGTTTCTCCAGGCGCTTTCAAAACGATTCCCACATGTACTGAGGGGAGCTGAAGCTCATTAAATATGCAAATCTTATCCAATCCTAGCCATGGGCGTTTACTTCCAAGTCTTCAGTGCGGCACGCACATCAAAACCGAGCGTTTTTCAGAAAGTCTCAAAACCAAGGCAGAAAATAGCCTATTACTTATTCATTATGATGTTTTTGAATGTAAAAAACATGCGAAAGTCATTAGTTGACCTCAGACAACAGTATAAAAAATATAAAAAGCCAGTTCATGACCCCTTTTAAACAAACCTCATGCTGAGGGCTCAGCTATAGACTGCCGACTTCAGGCGTTTCTTTGGTGGAAATAAAGCGTCGCTGTTTGGTCCCTCTTCCACAGTTAATCCAGTGTGTACAGTAGTAGCCTCCGTGACTCCGATGAGGACAGCACTTAAAGCTGGTGCACTGCTGGTGTAACTTTGTTTTCGTTTTGTGCAAGTTTCAACAGTTCGGTTCCGTGATAAAGAAACACTCGGTGTAGCAGAGCCTTTACGGTTAATTAGCCGTAACGTTGTTAAGTGTGGTTAATCAAGCAATCGGTTAATCGCTGCTTCCCTACCCGTTGATTGCAATTGAAGTCCATTATGTGGAGAAAAATCCTGGAATGTTTTCCTCAAAAAACGTTATTTCTTTTGGACTGAAGAAAGAAAGACATGAACATCTTAGATGACATGGGTGTGACGATCATTTTGAAGTGAACTAATCCTTTAAAATTTCAGCATCATCCCGTTCAATTAATTTCCCTTTCTGCTTATGATGCCCAGCGGGAAAATGAACCTGTAAAACCACAGAGATCAATGCAGCACAAGAACAGCGATCTGGACAAATACAGCGACTACAGTGAAGAAAAGTATGACTATGATGACGAGGACGATTTCTCAGAGGAGTTGTCTAAATACAGATATGCTAAAGAGTCATCTGGTCATGGCAGAGGAGGGCCACCTAAAGACCAGGCCAAGAGACCAATTATGAAGGGACAACAAAAACAACAACAGCAGTGTATGTTTGTTTACTTCAAAATATTCTAGAGGTCTGCATGGGAATTCATTTGAAGACCTAACAGACTCATTTGTGTTTATCTCTTGTCTTTTATTTGTTATATAGTTGGTGGGCAGCGTGGTAGAGGTCGCGGTGCCATTGGCAGGGGGCGAGGAATGCTCAACAAAAATAAGAAACAGAAGGGCAAGAACTGGGGCCGAGGCCGTGGTCGAGGAGGAGAGCAGTGTGGAGGAGACGGGGTGAGGATTTCTCTTTTTTGATTGGACCATCACCAGTAAGATCTCAGGGCACTTATATGTCGTCATATGTCTGATAGCAGGAATCTAAAGGTCCGCCCAGTTTCCAGAAGAAGCGTCCAATCATGAGCCAGGAATTCATCAACCAACATACGGTTGAACACAATGGGAGGCACATTTGTAAATATTTCCTTGAGGGTCGATGCATCAAAGTAAGCTTATTACAAAACGACAAATCCATTACGCAAACATGGTTAAACATTACATTTTGTTAATATGTGTTAAGCCTTTGCACATGCTTCAAGATCTTTTGCTTCACAGGGGGACCAGTGCAAGTTTGAACATGATAATGTTGTTCCGGAGAAGAAGAAAGAACTCTGCAAATTTTATGTCCAGGGATACTGTACCAAAGGAGATATCTGTATATACATGCACAATATCCTTTCAAAACATTTTTTACAGATTAACTGTGATGGATAGTCTTCATGTCAAGCACCAAAGGTGTGTAGGCACCTATTGTAATCATGCATTTTCTTATTATTATTCTTCCGCTGTTTCTTCTTTCGCTATTGAGTCTTTGGCAGCCCATAGAACCTCTTGTTGGAAAGTTATACAATTTGGCACATAGATAGAGGACAGTCTGAACATTTACCACAGAAATTGTGTTCACTTACTTGGAAAACGTGTCACTTACATTTATGCTAATAACATTTGAACCGTAAGGATGAACCAGGACATCTTCAGACCAAAAAGTTATGCAATTCAAGTTGATTTGTCAAACCGTTCTCTAATAACGCAAGAAAGAATTAGATGAGGAGCACGCCAAAATGAATGTGAGGTTATATGTTGTATTGTATATATGTATTCTGGCCAAACTTGGTGTGTGTTATGACAACCATGACCTGAGGAGACCTGCACAGTTTTGGTGCAGAGCCACTTAGTGGTCAGGAGATATGAAAAATGGCTTTTTTTTGCTTAACTTCTGAACGGTTCGGCCAAATATCAGATTTTGGGCATTGGCCATTTTGAGTTTCGTCGTAAAATGCTATATTTACAAACGCATTGACGTATCGTTACAAAACTTGGTAAGTATAGTTAGTATCATGCCCTAAAGGTACTCAAAAAGATTCAAGACTGCACCACCTTGTGGTCAAAAGTTGTAATAAAACTTCCAAAAATGCTAATAGCTTTGTAGATTCATGCCGAGAACATAGGCCCTGTCCCAAATGGCACACTTCATATGCACTTTCGGTTTGGTGGACTTACAGTGGCTGCCACGTGTGCGTGTCCGTTAAGTCCCACGAAACCATAGGGCAGGTGGCCCACGAGATCCACTTTCCTGCAGAGTTTAGCTTTAACCCTAATCAAACACACCTGAACATGCTAATCAATGTCTTCAGGTTCATTAGAAAATCACAGGTAGGTGAGTTTGATCAGGGTTGGAGCTAAACTCTGTAGAGCGTTGGCCCTCCAGGGCAAGATTTGAAGAACTCTGCCATAGGGTGTCCCATTTGTCATTTTAGGTCTCAGAAGGGTGCTCTTTGCGGTCGATATGCGCCCTCGATGCGCACTTCTGCCGAGCCGGCACTTCAGCAGCGGACTTGTTCCCGACAGTCAGCGGCATTACATCATGAAAGTGCAGACTCGTAGGAAGACCGTAAGGGTTTAGGTTGCCATTTGGGACAGGGCCATGGATACCAATTTTGCCATAGTCAGCCGAACATCCTGTCCTCCTTTTTGATTTTCTTTAAAAACCGCTTGTCCAATTTTTACCAAATTTGACTCAGATCATCTTCAGACCATGTCGACAAAAAGTTATGAATTTCCTGTTGATAGACGAAACTGGTTTCATATACCCAATTAACAAAGTTGAGGGCATGATGCCAAAACAAATCTGAGGCTGTATCTCTGCAATGCTTTAGCATATTGACACCAAACTTTGCATTTGTCATCGTCACCTCACTCTGACCACACCACATCAATTTGGTCACAGCGCCACCTGTTGTTTGAACGTGATACACAATTAAATCATATTACTAGTGAAAGTATTTATTTAGCCATGCTGCCATGACTTATCGTTCCTTCTTTGTTCTACATTTACATTTATGCATTTGGCAGACGCTTTTATCCAAAGCGACTTACAGTATTAGTTCTTGGCTCTTTAATTGCTGCTTGCTGCTATATTTATTCCTTGTTTTGGACCTTAACCCTAAAGTGTATGTGAGTATCCTTGCAAGTTCTTTCACACCGGAGCTAAGTGTTATCAAGGAGACAACTGCAAATTTTCCCATGAGCCTTTAACTGATGTTACCAAGGAACTTCTGGACAAGGTATGGGCTAACTTGTGACTTAACATCCAGTTTCCGTACAAATACATGCACTTTATGCATATTTTAAATACACTGATTCCTGAGAATTAACTTGGGATAATGTGCCTGGCTCAGTTATGCAATGGTAATAGAAATGTTCTCAGCAAGTGTACAGTGCCAGGCTCATAGTTATGTTTTTTAGCACTTTATATGCAGTCCAGTGGCCAGATGCATAAACATAGCCAATATGTCTTAAGAACTAGTCTGACCAATGAGGGGTCTTACTTTTCAGATTCAAATTAGACCAATTTACTTTTTCATGTAACTGACAGAGAACAATTAGATGACTAACTTGTAAGAGTAGTCCAAGCTATCTGTGCCATTAGCCACAGATATGGAAATATCAATCTAATATCTAGCTTTTTTTTTGGAAATATTTAGTCACATCAATGAATAAAAGCATGCAATGGAAACCTGATTGATTGTTGCACATTTAAGATCCTAAATACAGATGAGGAAACTGTCAATGAAGATGAGATGGAGTTAGAAGATCTGAGAAAACAAGGAATTGCCCCACTGCCTAAACCCCCTCCCGGAGTTGGATTGTTACCCACCCCTGGGCCTGGAAGTCCCCCGGATGGAGGCAAGAAGATCCCCTCTCTGTTTGAGATCAAAGTTCAGCCTACTGTGGACTTGGCACAGAAGATTGCTCTAAGGTACTATTGGCATTGATTGACTGAATATTGACCAAGAATATTTGGTCATGTTTGGTCTGTTTGCATGTTATATAACCCAGGGTACCCGCGGGATCTTAAAAAGTCTTAAATTTGACTTGGTGAAACCTGAAGAGACCCTGATAACCAGCTTTAGTATTGTCATTTAGCCTTTTTCATATTTTATCATAATGAATAGTGGATTCCCATCTATTTTTTGCAAATCAAACTACTTAACAATTGAGAGTCTTTGTTGGCATGTATGGATTACCTATTCAAAATGATAGAAACTGCTATTTTATATGGGCATTCACTTGTAGTGTATTTCATTGTTGTTTTTTATTGCAGGCCCAATTTCTACAACAGTGCATCTCCCCCTGCTGGACAATTTCAAGGTGGTCCGCAGTTTGGCGGTAGCCCTGAGGATATGCAGGCTGGCAATATGATGTCTTCTCCACCCAATCCTTCCCATCCCCCTCATCCAGGCTCCATAAGGAGCCCTCCCCTACCATTCACAGGCCCAGGAATGCCCCAAAGCCCTCCAGGCCAACTTCCACCCCAAGGCTTTGGTCCGTGCCCTCCAATGCCACCTCCAGGTCAGCCCCCTGCTTTCCACGGCAACATGCAGCACATGAACCATCCTCCAGTGAATCACCAGGGGGCTCCATTTCAACCTGTGCCTGACATGCAAATGAAAATGCCTTTCCAAAACATGGGCCAGATGCCCTCCGAGTTCTTCAAGAATTTATTTAGCAGCCAGTCCCTGGCCCAAGGGGGTAGGTCTTCATTTATCATTCAAATTTTTCCATGAATAGATGCTTCCAAAGCATTGATTTATGAAATACGAGTCTAGTAGTGATGCCCTTTTCACTGTTGTACCTACAGATGAGGGACCCATCCAGGACTCCCAGCCACATGGTAATGCTGATTCCAGTGGGATGCAGGACTTCCTGCCAGCTGTACAGAAGGTTTTGCTTTTACATCTAAACCAGAACAAGCAAGACTCCGACTCTCATAGGGACGAGGGACAAGGGTCTGCACCTCCCAACAGAGAGAAAGGTTAGAGAGGGATGTTGAAAAATACATTTTGAAACAATATTGCTTTAACCTTAAACAATGGCGTGCTGCAGGAATGAGTTCTGGAAATGGGGAAAAAAAGTTATTGTCCATTGTCCTGAACTCTGATGTCTGAAATAAGGTCTGTGGTTAACACAAGCTCAAGATATTTTGATGCTTTATTATATGATGAAATGCATCAGTAATACCCCACTTGTGATTTCTTCATTACATGTCTTCAGTTACTAACAATTGGCTATATGGGACTGCAGAGGTTGTCAGGGACATCAAACATCATCATGACAAACAGGAAAACTCATCTACACTTAAGTCGACTTTTACAGCGTAGTTGTGTTTATACTCACATTCTTACAAACGATTCTTAAACTTTACAACTTGTTGATTTTAAATAAAGAATGACTATGTTTAGATGTGCACCAGTAATGCAATCATTTCCAATAATCGCAGTAAGATGACACAAGCAAACCTCTTCAGTCCTATTTACATGCAATTTTCATTACTCTGATTATTCACTAAGAAGTGTGGTTATTTGCATACCCCAAAACACAAATTATGAACTTGCATAGAGTAGACATGTTACTGACAACGGTTTTAATCTACTTGCATCAAATGCAAAACACATTTCTGTGGATTAGGGATGGGCGATATGGACTTAAAAATTAATCCCGATATTTTCTAGTATTTATTGCGATAATGATATCAATGACGATAAATGTAGTATCATTCCCCATGTTTTTGGATACAAGTGAGAGCTGCATGCATTCTTGAGACACTCAGAAAAACAAAGAATGATCTAGTAAAACGTACCTGTCATCAAATAGGCTCCTATAATACACATATATATATATAATTTTTTTTTATGTAAAATTCCACACCAGCCTTTTCAGAAATGGAAAAGTAAAAATAGCAGAAACAGCTAAAGTATTTATCCCAAAAATGACACACAGTAATAGGTGCACGCCAGCCAATGAGATTCCCGTTTGTGCATTCGTTTCTTCCTGTTCATGAAAGGCTGAATAATTCCAAATAAATGCCATTATTTTACAGGAAAATACAACAAAGGATATTGTTTACATGTAGCACGTCAATTCTGTGTGGTATAAGTCTCTCTCGCTCTCTCTTTGAGTGTGTGTGAAACAGTGAGCGCTCTGTCGCGTGCCTCACATTAGTGTTTAATGTGCGTCAAATACACTGCACATTCATTGAGATGAACTGAAATAGTGTGCTTTACCGATCGATTGAGAAAGAGCGAATATCTTAAGCGCTCAGTCCATGTGCTCAGTGAGTGAAAATAAATCTGAATGGTTTAGATTGCCCTCAGGTAGCCCCTCGTTTAGCTATGAACTCTTCCGCAGCTTCCACCATAGTTGTTTTCGCTCTGCACATGAGATGCGGATTCAGTGCCGTCCCATCACGCTCTGCGCGTAGGGCACTAGGGCTGCACGATATGAGGAAAAGCTGCGATGTGCGATAACATTGTTTAATATTGCGATGACGATATGACTTGCGATAAATATTCAAATGTGAATGTTAGCTATACTGTTCCCATGTGTTAGTGCTTTAATAGGTCGTGTTCAGTGTTGGGCAGTAAAGGAATACATGTACCAGCATTACGTATTCAGAATGCATATTATGAGTAACTGTATTCCATTACAGTTGCAATTTAAATAGTTGATATTTATAATACAGTTACATTGTTGAAATCAATGGATAACATTAACGATACTTCTGTTTCATGAGTTTATTTACTCTCTAAATAAATTAAGGCAACTCGATGCATTTCTCAGAAGCCCCAAAATGAAAACGAAAAAATGCACGGTTTGCGTGATCACAATGGAGTCGGAAGAGGAGCAGCGGGAGCTAGAGGTAGAGATGGAGCCAGAACAACAGAGCCAGGGCAAGAAAGCGTTTCTATCTTGGAAATTCAAAAAGCATTTCATATTAAAGAAAGAGAAGGGAGAACAAAATATAACACTGCAGTGTAACTGCAGTGGCGCGGTGGTTGGGGGTGGCGGCTACGGACACACGCCTATATTTTTTTATATAGCCTATATTAGCCTATATATATAAATTCGTTAGGCTATATATTCGTTAAATATATTATTCGTTTATATTTTTTATTTTCAAAATGTAGGCTATTTAATTGAGATTGAGGTGTATATACACCTCAATTAAATAGCCTACATTTTGAAAATAAAAAATATAAGGTTCAAACATGCGTGTTTATTTTAGTAGGCCTACTTCCGTCAGTGAAACAACATACTACAGCCTGTAAAACATTTAAATAAATATCTGTAAATAATCGAAATATAAGTTAAATATTATTTAAAGAATTTTTTTTTTTTATATTTCCCCACAGACGTGCGTCTTATGCCTTATCCCATGCGCTGAAAGGGATGACACGAGCAGGAAAGAAGCATCGTTTTCAAATATCTATGTTTTTGAAGATAGGCTAAAAGGCCAAAACTGATAGGCTACTTGTAGTAAAATGTGAAGAATGAAATTATCTTCCGCAGGGTCAAGAACGTAGGCTTTGTTTGATTATGCACTGTGAGAGAAAGCGAAACTAAAAATCTCCGAAGTGAATGAAATGCGCTATACGCAAAAACCTGACCAAGTCTAATAGCAAGAACAAACTGTGTTAAATAAAGTAAAGTTTGAAGTAAAATGTATCTGTTCCTACTCCGTTTTCTATTTTACTACAGTAAATGATGTGTAAATTTACTTTAAATTTACACATCAATAACACAGTAAATTTACTACTCCTAAATAAATCAAACAAGGAAGAAACGTTTAATCCCCTGTGAGAGACGTAAATGAGGATTTGGGAAAATAAATAAGACATTCCATTAGAATAAAATGGAGTAAACCTATTGTTAAATTCGTGGAAAATTCGCAAAACGCAAGCAAACTTGAATTTGGCTCACCACACAAAGCTTCCTCTCTCGTTCGGCATGAATCCATATGTTTCCATGGCTGAATGTAACATTTAATTGCGAACCTATTATTTATTTTGTAAATAAAGCTTTGTGCTTCACTTGTGTCATACTATTTACGTAAAACAGCTTCACATACAAAAAAAAAAGTGTTTTGGCCGACCATCCCCGGTGCTACCTGCTTAGTTGACGTGCAACTTTACATTCTCCTATGCGCTGATTTACCAGCCCAAGAGCCGATGGCTAAATATTTTATAATATATGTTTAGTAAGCAGGATTTGATGGCCGCATTCCTACACTTATAAAACGCAATTCAATGTGGAAGTAATCCAAGTATTCAGAATACGTTACTCAGATTGGCGCATGTAAACTGTTTTCCCTTATTCATCGTGTCAGGCTGTCTATTGCGATGTGTTCATCGCGCGAGTTCATATCGCGATGACGATGAAAATTCGATGTATCGTTCAGCCCTATAGGGCACCACAAGAAAATCTCTGTCCAACCCCCGTTCAGCTATACAAAGTGACGAATGCAGCCACCGCGGCCATCATAAAGTAATAACACTTAGGGCATCAAGAGACGGCCAGCGGCGGCACTGTGCGGATGGGTCGCGCCATCAACTAGGCTTTATCGTTATCGCGGGAAGACAAATTCTTATTGTGGGGAGAATTTTTACCGGTATATCGCAAACGATAAGATATCGCCCATCCCTACTGTGGATGTATTGGATAGTATTCAAACTCTGTGATAATGTTCATTCATGAAGTTGTGTGAACAACAAGACATCCGTGTATGCAGGGTTTTTCCTGGGTCAAAAATGGTCTTCGGTGGTGGCTGACAGACATGGTCATCCATACACACACACGCACGCACACACAGTAAAAAAGTACCCTACCCACGTGATCTGCAAGCACAATACTGACAATACATTTTATATAAATTCAAAGAAAGTTTGTAACTTTTGCTTATCTTATTTTGATCCCACATGAAAAAATACTAGAGTATATTATAGTAAAATTACTCTAGTAAATACTATAGTGTTTTTGAACCGTACTATAGTAAATATACTACAGTAAATTAACAAAGTGTAGTAAATACTATAATATACTACAATTTACTGTAGTATCTTTACTATAGTATGGTTCAAAAACACTATAGTAATTTTACTATAGTATTTTTCCATGTGGGATACCTTGATGTTTGTTTTTGTTCCTCATTTTTACACTATTTACTGATAATTGTTTTGGTATATAATCATATCAATATTAAAAAGTAGTATTAAAAAAATGAACAAATAGCCTAATTTTCTGCCATATACAATTTCATAAAATTATCAGCTAGCTAACAACAACTTTGTTCTGGGTTCACCTCACTCCAGTCTAAACTAAGTGATTTATAGGCTATTTATTTTACTACACATTATGAACATAAATAAGATGTAAGACTGTGGATAATTAAAACTAACTCTTACACTCTTGCTAAATTGGGTAAGCACACTTGTGTTCTCATTTCAGATTGTTCTGAGTAAATTAATAAACTGATTTGTGAGTTCAGTGTTGGACAGATCAGTTGTTCTAACCAGTCGTTGAAATGATTCGGTTCAAATGAGTCATTAGGTGGCGAATCGGACATTAGCAGACGCGTTGTGTGCGAATCCCGTCTGTTAGAACATCGCGAAAGATTTGTAAACACACAGAAAACACTTCATAACCGGATAGGATTTGTTTCCCGTTTATTGAAAGTATGGTTTATGTCAGCTGGTCAGAGAATCAGTCAATGTTTTTTGAGCGCATTTCACACCCAGCGGTTATTAAGGGAAAACATATTGTCTGATAGCGCCACGTGCAACATGGATTCGGTCTTCCGACCTTTTGATTTTGATTAACGTAATATGTGAAATATTAGAAAGCTAAGAATGCTTATTTTGAATACAGAGAGCGTGCGAGGGGGGGAGGAGCTCTCTGATCGTTCTCTCTGACAGTCGGTTATGCGCAGCATCTATTCTACATTCATAAATCACAATAACTCATCAAATAAAGCTTTGGCGGGACAAAAATTTGTTTTGGCGGCCGCCAAAAAATTTTCAATGTAGGAAAAACCCTGGTATGTCCAAGCACATGCACACTTTGGTCAGAGCGGTAATATGGTTAAGGTTGTTACAATTAAGAGCTTTTGATCTACGTTCACACTGTGAGCCTTAATGGTCAATTCCGATTGATTGCTCCGATCACATTTTTATGTATAGCTGTTCACATTGTTGTTAAATGTGGCCAATATCAATTCCTGTGTGAACAGATCATGGTCCTGAACTGACCCGCATGTTGGGTTTGGTTCATTTGTGAAGATTATGTTGACCATAGAACTTTTTTCTTCCAATAATTAAAAAAAGCGTTGGCCTACAAAATTACATCATTCCTGCAGCACTCTAGTAGAACTGAAACAAATAACTTTTTATCTATTGTTTATATAGTCAAACCAGTGTAAACTAGCAAAGATGGTTTAACCTGTTAACTGTCACTGGCCCACCGGTGGGCCCATTTGCCACTGCATGTTTAAAACAATTATATACTATATTTATCCTGATCTAATGTTGACAAACTATATATCTTTCGAAAGCTTACGAACTCAAGATTCATCCTGTGAAAACTGTTTTGAAATCGGATTTTGCGTTACCATGGAAACGGTACTCTAAATTCTTCTAGCGGCTCCTCCCCTAGTGGCCGTCGTCATGTTTCATATTACAACCTTTATTTAAAAAACTTTATAATAAAAACCTTTTCTAATCTTGACAAAACACATATCGTCGGAAAGGTCTGAGTCTCACAGTTCTATATCTGCCCACTGTTTTATGATATTTGGACAAAAATATATACATTTGTTACAGGAAATTGCGTAAAAAAAATCAATGGAATTTCAATGACACCCGGTGGCTATTTGTGGTACAGCGCCTAAACAAAATCTCATGGGAACTTCAATTTTTGTGATATCAACTTCAAATTTGGAACACAAATTGGTTAGACATTTGGCTTTTATATGATAGTAATTTTAGAGTACAAATTATTTTGTAACATATATATTTTCATAAAATATAAAATATTTAGTACAGTACATTTGATTAACAGTAAATTTAAACTTTCATAACTTTTTCATACTTTTATTTTTTGAAGTGTTTTCACTTGAGCCATAATCTGCTGACTGTCTTCTTTAAAATGAGACCAAACTTATGTCTATATTCCAAAGCATTCTTGAATTGCAACAATTTAAGTTTGTATAGTGCATTTTCATGTACATTTTCAAAAAGGGGGGTGACAGTTAACAGGTTAATATATGAAGTTCTTGGTTCCGGTTTGAAAGTTCATATGTTAATATAATTTCTGTTTATTAGATGAAACCCCTAATTGGTACTCCAGTGACGAGGAAGAGGGCAGTAGCGTAACAGCCATCCTTAATTCCCTAAAGAAGCAGAATGAAATGCTGAAAAACCAGCCTAGCATGGCACCAGCCGACCCTAGACTCCAAAAGGAGCGAGCTTTGCCCAGCGATCCTCGAATAAAAGCTGACCCCCGCCAGCGACCCCCAGACCCCAGGAAAGACGCAGGAGATAGTGTCGGCGATCCCAGGCTTGCCAGAGATCCACGCAAGATGAAACCTATGGATGCCTCCAAACCTGATCCTCATCGCCACCCGAACCCCTCCTCGTCCCGCAAACCGCCCACTGGAGAGGATGATGAGGAGTTTGAGAGAGAGCTGAGGGAAAGAGCAGCTTTGATCCCATTGGATCCCAGTCCTGGAGCCACGCTGCGAGACCCCCGCTGTCAGCTCAAGCAATTCAGTCACATCCGGGTGGATATTCTCCTCCAGCGTCCGGCCTTTGCTCAAACCGTGGTTTGGGCTCCAGAGGACCTCATTCCTCTGTTGGTTCCCAAACAGGAGCACTCCATAAACCTGCCGCTCCCTCCTTTAATAGCAGATGCTCAACTAAACCGTAGCCTTTCCTCCCCGCCGGATCACCCTCCATTGGCAACTCCTCCTCCTCCTGATCCGCGTCTCGCAGCCGCCCGCTTCAAGGAGGGAGTTGTTCGACTCGGCAGCCCTCCCGGTAGGACAGTAGATTCTCGCCACCACCATCCGGACAAGCCCTTGGATCCACGCACTCACAAGACTCTTGATCCCAGAATCAGCCGGTCTGGCAGCCTGGACTCCAAGCTACCTGGTGTGAGGGAGAGTCCGTCCGGAGGAGGAGATCCACGGCTACTACGTGTATCCTCAAACCAACCGGTTGCCGCTTCCGTTAAGCCCGATTCGGAGAAGTTGCCTCCATATGCTCCTCGTCTGGCATCGTCCATAGGTGCAGGTCTTGATAGCCCAACCACACTTTTAGGCGGGATAAGTTTATACGATCCACGCAATCACAGCTTACTCTCCCCGAAACGTGAAAGTGAGGAGCACCCTAAAAAGTCAAGTATCCTAAAGCCTTCTGCGAAGCTCCAAAGCTCTCCACCACATGCCTCGCCGTCACAGGGGATGGAAAAAGATGAAAAAAGTCCAGTTGATGACTCTGAGAGCAACACAAGTGGCTGTACGTCAAATCCTCCTCCTCCTCCGGTGCCTACTGTAATGCCAGTGTCTCCGTGCTCGCCAATCCGAGCGGCAGCTCCCGCTGTGCACAACTTGCCCATCCAGGCACTAGCAGGACTAATACGGCCTGCTTACACTGACCCGCGGCAGAACCGACCGGTGAGCTCTTCCGGTGGGACTACGCAAGAGGACGAGGACGACAAAGACAGTAAGAAGAAAGACAGGCCCCTGAGGGACGTCTTTAAAACCTTTGACCCTACAGCCTCACCATTCTGTCAGTAATATAGCTCACACATTTACTGTATTCTGTACATCTGTTCTTTGTATTCACCCTGCATGTATATGAAGCTTTTCTATTTATTTATATTTGTTTGTACATATATTCTTCACTGCTGCGTTATGGTCTAAGCAGAGATATTTTTTCTTTGCCGCTTGTGCGTTCATAGATTCTTGTAAGATTTGTGTTACAACATTTTAAGTACATTTGTATCTGGCGTATGGACACATGAGTGCTGAACAGGTGCGTATGTATGTGTAATATCAGTGACACATGTTGCTAGCGAAGGTTCAAAGGGATGTGTGGCTTATAGTATTCATATTTGTAGTGCTGTGCAATGCATAAATATATTAAAAATATAAATTTTTGCTAAATTCACGCAGTATTTATCACAATTACATGCACAGCATATATATAAACACTGTAATATAGCAGGACTTCTATGTCTCATTTATCTCAAATGTGCATCTATCAAAGGTACAGTTGTGATTTTGGTGATGAAAAACGGTTAACGTATGAGATTCCTTTCAGAAAATCTCTCTTGTAAATGGTTTTCTTTTTAACACGAGGCATTTTTCATCTTTTTTATTGTCATTGTTTTTTGTGTAGATATTTTTATTGTATTTGTTTGTATGTTTTTCCACAGAAAATGCTGAATTGCTTTTGCGTTCTTTTACCATCGACTGAAATGATAGTAAGGGAATTTAAATACAGCAGTCACTTTCCTCCTTTTTTTAATTCATTGTCTAAAATAAAATAAAAAGGAATTGTGTGATTCTTATGCCAGTATTGACTTCAGTCATTCTTGTAGACTTACCCATTGTACTTTATTATTGCGTTTGAGAAAAAAATAAAAATGTTTATTCAGAGGCCATAAAAGCGCTCCGAAACTGACGACGTGGCATTGAAACCATTTTGTTTTTGCACTAAGTACAAATTGCACACCTGATATCATCTGATAAAATCATTTACCATGCTTCTAATACATGTATGCTGAAATCTATCACCAAAAAAAAGGCAACAAGTTGAAAAGACCAATTAAATGCAATGCTAATGTAAGACCGCAATCCTCAAAATTATTAAATGTGTATAAATTTATACCGTAAAATTTTTTTTTTCTTTGTATATTTCAGGAATATACGTTCGTATGTGTCTTTTTTCTACACATTGATTGTTTTAGAAGTATTACAGTAAATGATTTATAAATGTGAAACTGAAGGTATGCAATTTCTACTTAGACACTCATAATGTGATATTGAAAATGTTTTATCTTTGCCCACGTAGTTATTTTTATGGCCTCTGAATAAATATTTTGGAAAATCACGAAGCAAATTGTGTGCTGGTCGACTTTCTCACTATACAGTGACCTATGAATGAACTCAAAAGTTTTACTCATTTATAATTATCTAACACATTGATGGGGGGAGCGAGGCTGGGAGCCGCTGAATGCTGGGAGGTCCTACGTAGGCCCAAATCATCTGTTTCAGGGTTGAGCTGTTCTTGAGCTCGGTGGATTAGGAGACTCTTTTTCCACTGGAAACAGAACGCCGCTGCCTTCGCTGCTTCAGAGTTTGGCTCAGGTTGTTTCAAACCCTGTAAAACCAGAAAGAGTCATTTAAAATTGAAAACACCGCCAAATAGCATACAAGAGATGGACACCTCTACTTTTTACTCATTCCCTGGTGTTATGCACAAGGCTTTGGTTTCCTTTTATCCTCGTCTGGACCTTTCTTTGCTCCCTTCACAATCTTATTTTCCCCAAGTTGTTGAAGGAAAGCTTTTTCAACTTGTCTTACCCTGATGCAAGCAGTCTCTGCAGCTCGTACTCCTTGGATAACTGTCTGGAGTAGATTCTGTGCGTTCTTCACCAGGATCTCGTCTGAGGATTTGCACCCGGGAGTAACTGCATTAACACTGGAGAGACACCATGCACCCCTTGGGTCACATGAGATTTTTGCACGTTTAATTTATTGGTAATATTGTCATTTGGACAAGATTGAATGTGTCAGTGATGTAGGGAAGAAAGACCTTCAACCAGAATTGTTGGGAGATAAATATGCTTTTGATTATGTCTCACCTAGAAATGATGGTAAGTTGGTTGGAAATGGTAAGGATCTGCTCTGCAATGACACAGAGCTCATCTGTGCAATGCTTGTCCAAACAGTGGTCCGCTATAACACGCACAAACTGGGTGATCGACTGGCCACTTGAGATGAGGTCTTTTGCAGATGTTACAAAAGCATCTTTAGTCTACAGGTGAAACAAACTTGTGTCAATATAGAATCCCAGACCGCAACTGTGTCGGCCCAGATCTGGTACGTGTGGAATCCATGTGTACCAGATGTAGGCCGGATGAACATAATATTTGTGCAAAACAAAACTTTAAAAGTCTCTGACCTGGATTGGGCCTTTCTTCTTTAAGTACTGGGCCATGTGATAGAGCTTATCAGCCATTTCTTTCGTCACCTTGACAATCTGGTTACCCTTGTCATCCCACTTTTCAGTCTCCCATTTGAGAAAGAGAGATGTGTAAGAGAGAGTTGTGTCTACTATGGTGAACACAGGACCTCTTGGACTCCTCTGGGATGTCTCTTCCTGGGGTAAATAAATTATAATTTACATGGCTTAGTCTAAAATGTTGTCCACCAAGACAACAACATATTGTCGGCCCACATCTGGTATACATTGATTCCACATGTACCAGATGTGGGCCGGATCTGGGCCGACAATATAGCCCCGTTTCCACCGACGGACAGTAATCATTTGTCTGCAACAATAACAAGTATGGAGGAGATTAAAGCAGCGCTGCTTTTGCTGGTTATGTATTGGTTTACTAAAGAGGTCATAAACAAAACGGCGGAAAAGAGACTAGCACTGATACTAAAGCGTATTCTGAAAACTCGTAAAGCTAGATTTAAAATAAGACAACGTATGTTATTATCAGCTATTACGGACATTGACCATGAGATTGCTGAGACGAATGCGCGCCATCGGACAGAAAAAGCAAGACTGATATTTACTGAACGCAGAACGAACCTCGCAAAAGACTTTTAAAAATGCCGGTTGAAATAAAATGCTGCGTGAGCTCAACCAATCAGCATGTTCAGCGCCCAAGTCCCACCCCCGAAAGTTCCTGAACTTTGAAAAAGTACTACCTCACGAGCAGGGACTTTCGGAGGGGGAAATATTTACCAGGAACTTAATTTAGACCCTGCGGTCGAAACACACCGAGTACCACCCCAAAGTTCCTAGTTCCTGGGGAAAGTTCCTGTGGTGGAAACGCAGCTTATGTTGCTGTCTGGGTTCATCTACAATAACATTATTTATCAACAATTTGTTTTACCTTAATTGGTTCCTCAATGGACACATCTAGGACACTGGTACTCGGTTTGCTTTTAATAGGACCTTGAGTATTTGTGGATATTGGGTGTAGCGTTGCCTTCTGTATCCGGGACATTACAAATCCACTAGACTCTTTGCCCAGCAAACCACACTTGATCTGTTCCTTTGTGACCGCAAGAATCCCATCTACTTTACCGAGTTCTTCAACAAGGTAATGTGCCTTTGCTGACCAGCACTGTGACTGAATATCAAGAGTGAGAGTGTCTCCAAGAGTTTGCGTCTCTGCTATTAATCTGGCTCTACTGACAATGTCTGACATCTGAAATGCCAAGTGGTCATTAATGAATCTTAGATTGGACCTTTCCTTTGGGTCTCTAATGAAGTTGAAACAGTCCTCAATGGACTCTGTAGCGCTTTTAACATTCTGCATGAGCAATTCTGCAGCACTTTCAAACTGTGCCAGTTTAGCTTCAGTTTCTTTTGTTTGGACTGAGCATGCCAATGCAACAGTGTCTTGAATGGCCGTCACATAATCTTGGTTGACTTTGCTCAAAAGACAAGAGAGTGCCTTCATTTTAATCTGAAGCTGTCTCTGAAGCAGCTCAGACTTTGCCAGCATTAGGACACTCGAGAGGGACACCGTACTAACCCCTTCGGCAGACTGTAGGTAGGAGTCTGTAAGCGTCTTCACGTCTTCTTGTAGCTCTCCTAGTAGCTTTACCTTATAGCTGTCTCGACAGTTCAGAGAAGACAATCTTGCGGCTTCTTGTATACGAAGAGAGTTCTCAGACATCACTGCCAGCCATTTCTTGGGTGTCATTTGATGTGTAATTAGGTGCCCTTTACCATCAGTTGTAGCTGTTCCCAACATCTTATCCAATGAGTTTAACAGTACTTGAACAGACAAGGCCCAAAGCATGCAGAGACCATCAAGCTCATCAGTTCGAGTTGGTCTTGAACCCACTATGTCCGTGAGATTCTTGGTGTTGGTTTGAGCTTTTTGGAGCTTGCTCTGCAAAGACCCTATACCCTCATGACACCCTCCCATCAACTTTATTTCAGCTGATGTCACAAGTTGCACGGCATCTGCACATAAACACATTACCTCAGTGAGTTCCTGCGTGATGGACTCCAACATATTTGGTACATAGTTTTGGAACATGGCGTATACAGCATGGTACCACACCCCAGCCACTGGAAGCAGTATCTTACGGGCATTTTTAATGAGGTCGGAGAATTGTGTACTGTGCTTATAAATGCTATCTGTACCCATGGCTGAGCGCATGGCTGTTTCCTGCGCAGTCTGAACTAGCAAGGGTGTCAATGATACGAGTTTGGACCGCAGACTTTCCACTTCCTCATTGTCGGCTGTGTCTATGACACTGCTGGCTTCTCTTGTAGCTTGGGCATAGCTGTTGGAGAGTCCTAGAACTCCAGTGCAAGCCATGTTGAGAGCCTCTACATCTTTACCTTTGGTCATGCAAACAACTTCACACAAAAGAGGCAACAACTCAATATTATGGAGATGTACAACAGCTTTAGATTCCACGACTGGTGCAATCCATGCTTCTTCTGTGACTGGAACATTATGGTCCATTTGAACAGCCTGATTCTCCAAACCATCTTCGAGCTGACTTGCTTCACTAGTGGAACTTTGCACGGAAGACTCAGTTTTATCAGAAGCAGTTGATCTTTCATGTTCTGAAATGGGCGTAGCACATGGTACAGTCCCAGCAGGCTGGCGGGCTCCCTCCCGCAATGGGCTGAGAAGATGTGGATGCTGCAAACCATCAAGTCCTTCACGTAGAATGTCAAAGTGTTTTAAAGCTGTTGAGACACTAGTAGAGAGCAATGAGAAAGCCTCATTGCTAAGACTGGTATGAGAATATAAATCAGTGACACAGCTTGTTACCTCAGCAGCCGATCTTTCCGCTTGCTTTATCAGAACCAGAAGTCCGTTACGGTAGATTGGATTGTCACTCTTACTGACGTGTCTTCTCACGAGCTGGATAACCAAGCTCATATGGCCAATGAGCAAGCTTGCCTGTTTTTTGAGAAACTGTGCTTCGTCATCTTTATGTGCCTCAATGCACCCCTTGAAGTCGCTCTCCATCTCCAGCAAAGAGAGACAGACAAAGTCCTTCACGTTTATAATGCTACTACAAGCATGCAAGAGCTGCTCCATCTCCTCTGACCATCTCTGATGCATCTCTTTTAGTTTTTCCAGAGCTTCACCTGAACGCACCTGGTCTTCCTCAAAACTTTGTACAAGTGTTGCAATTGCTTGTTTAAGTCTCATAATGCACCCCCTCGAGTTCTCTACACCCTCAAGACTCTTTTCATCGCACGCCAAAGCTGAGATGAAGCCAGTCACCTCTGATATTTTGTCAGCATGAGCCGTGAAGGATCCCAATTGCACCCGAAGCGGTTCCACATCCAACTCATCGTCATCTTGCTCATCCTGGGAAATATAGCCTACGGTGTGCACCAACTGTTCCAAGGGAGTTGAACTTGTGACAAATATGTTCATTACTTGCAACTGGGTGGCTTTTACCACAGCATCTTCAAGTTTGTGGATTTGCTCCAATAGGGAAGCACAGGATTTTGCAAGCTGTTGATCATCACAGCATTTCATGTCTTGTGACATCTCTGTCCAGTGCTGAAGGACTTGCTTGGAGTGTGCAACAACCTCAAACTGAATATCCCTCCGAGACGTGTTTGCTACCGCCATGCTGTGGAACACAAGGTCACGAAGCATGACATCAAAACCACCATCTTTAACAGAAGCAGGGTCACACAGCAGTCTTAGTATCATGTTCTGAATTTCAGTGTAGTATCCACATGAACCAGTGGAAGCTGGTTCATAGTTGCTGTTGAGTGTGGTTATGATGCCATTTACAGTCGAATCCACCTGGTTTAAGATGTACAGCTTTGCACCCTGGGCCTCCTCGCTGTGTGGATGCTTGATGGTCGTGTACATGGCAGTGTGCAACATGGAAACACATTTTTTCAGGGTTTCAAGAGAAGCCCTCAAATGCTCTTGCTGTTTGCCATCACGCAGTTCCTGAATTCTTTCCAGCACTAAGTTGTGAAGAAGCAGCATTGCCTTTGAGTATACCTGAAATGCTTTCAATAAGGACGAGATGTTCGCTGCAGCTCCAACTTGAGAAAGACATTGCAAAAGCCAGTCAGCAGCTGCAGTGATCTTCCTTACAGTTGCATCGTCTTCAACTAGAAGGATCTAGAATTCAAAAACAAATTCCTTTTAAATAATGTAAACCTATTGTGTCTAGATGGTTATCCTTTTTCTGCAAAACTCAAAAGATTAGATTTTTTTTTAACATATTTTAAGGGTTAGGGATAGATGTACGGGTAGGGTTGCAACACAACTCTAAATAAACTATGGCTGTGTCCGAAATCAACCCCTATACACTTGAATAGGGCACTAATTGAGGAGATAGCCATTTAGAGTGCTGTCCAAAACCATAGTGGACGTTATTGAGTGCACTCATTCAATCCCACAATGCACCACAATGAGTGTACAACCGTTCTACGCTCACTGGCTAGAGAACACCCATAATGCACATTCATCCATAATGAAGATGGCATTTTCAGATGATTCATCCATTCATCCATTTTCCAAACCACTGGTCCAATGTGGCTACAGTGTATATCATACAGGTATAGATTCCTTTTTAATTAATAGTTAAATCAGGGCTCGACATTAAGCTTGTTCACGTGTTTGCGTTGTTATCTTTTCTGTATCCAGGGATTGATAACAGATCAAGGATACTGAATTCGCTCTAGAAAATCAGGACATCAGTTAGGCACTGTTGGCTCGCCGTACACTCGTCCAAGGCTTACGCCCGTTTCACACATACTCCGTTTGCAGTAGGGCTGTCAACGAATATTCTAAATTCGAATATATATTCGAATAGTTTTTAAAAAACGAATTTCGAAGGTGAAAATTAATATTCGAATAAATAAAAAAATGTGGGGGAAAAAACGCCCGCGGTAGTAGAGGCGTGGCTGTCTGCTTTGCGAGTGGGCGCTAGCGCGCCTGAAGCTTTGTGTACTTTGGCCCGTCTCCAGAGCGCGAGCCTCCGCTGACTGCGCGCGCTCCTCCCCAAACGGACGAGGCGTTTATATTTGACGCGCTCGCCGTTGTGCTTTTCTTTCAAACGACAGATGGCGACTCGGAGTAATTGTTCTATAAACTATCAGGAAAAGCGTCGAGAAGAAGTGGGCTAATGTACACAGGTGACGATATTTATTTTAGTACACTTCACCGAAAACCACACTACAAAAGAATCATGTAAAACAGATCAAAATAAACCTTGATATTACTTGTGACATGAGAACAAAATGTATGTAGAAATGTAACGTTAACTTATACAACTCAATTTATGATATCTAAATGTTTCCTAATTTCACTAAACACTTTAGGGAGTTTTCACTTAGTTTCGTGAACTTTTCTTTATTAAACAGGCTTTTTTATGCTTTTGTAGGCTCGTTTTGTAAATATAAGCAACTAATTTGTATGTGCAAACTGGACCACCCTTACTTTGCATCGCCCGCCACAAGCTCTCTGTCTACAACACGACAAGAGGCCATAACGCAGAAATTAATTTAGTTCATTTGTAAGGACATGAGAGCGATCAGTGTCGTGGATGGGGCAGGCTGGAGTTCTGTCAAGCAATGGAACCGAGGTACTGACTGAAGAGATATTGCATGAATAAAGGATAAATGCACTGCTTCCACTGGTTTGATTATTTTCCGTTTCATGTCAAGGAAAAGTTCCATGTTTACCACAGCACAGCTCGCTCGGAGCGTTCAATAATATGCTGTAAAACTTATATTAATATTTGTTTCAATCACTGAATGAAGCCTGCTATATTTGGGACAAGAGTCGCGACCTTAAATTGCTTGCACAAAACTCTTGATCAGCCTCAAAATGTGTGTGTGTTCATTTAACCCGTTATGCGCAGAGAGGGTGAGGGCGAGAGAGAGAGAGGTCTGCGGTCTTTAGCCATTAGTGATTTACTTGTTTTTGTGTAGGTAATACGTTGTCAAATATGTTTAAACTTAAATAGACTACCTATATAAGTAGTTATGTGTCTTTGTATTCATTTGTCCTGTTATTGACGTAATGTGCGTCATTGATAAAATGCGCAACCAGATGTTCGAATAGTTCGAATATTCGTGCTTTTTTTAAGAGGGAATATTCGAACGCCATTTTTGAGCAATTTTGACAGCCCTAGTTTGCAGTGCGTATGCGGTGCGTATTTTTTTCCGTACCCATGTTAACGGATTACAGCTTTCACACTGCCACGGATGCTGTCCGTCAGTCCGTTCCAGGTGCGGTGCGTCTGCAGCAGTCCTGCGATCGTTTCCGTAACGAGTCTATTTTTTGCTGTGCTGCACTGCGGAATTAAAGTGACAGCGCATTGTTCGCTTTAAAATAAACATGTACTGACGTGAAAATCTAGTAATTTTACCACAGATGCATATAATTTAAAATATACTCTGTTTCAAAGTCAACACATGGATTTTTTTTCTCAGGTAAAGCAAGGAAACGACAGCTTACCTGGCATTTAGTTAAAAAAAAATTAAATAATGGAGAGCACGTACGTTCCTGGAGGTGGAAAAACAAAGGTCTTTATGACCTGCTTTTAAAAGGATTTAAAAACGAAAGAAAAGATGAGAGTCGGCTGTTTTTGTATATAACCTATTGTAAGTTTCTAATTTAAAATGTTTATAGGCTATAAGTTATATTTAAATGTTTTGCCACTTGTGTGAGCTAAATCTAAAGTATAGGCTATATAAATATAAAGTAATTAATTGAATAAAAGGTTGTTTAAATGTACTACGTTAAAACGTGACATCTATGAAAGTGTAAACAAAGAGAATTGCAATTCTGACAAGCCATGTTCAGTAACAACTTTTGGATTTGAAAAAAAAATGAATAAATGCTGTGTTTGTGGTATACAACCGCGGATCAGTTGCGCTGCAAACGCCGCATATATGAAAGCACAACGGCGCATGCTGCTCCTGCACCGCATACGCACCGCAACACGCACCGCATACGCACTGCAGACGGAGTATGTGTGAAACGGGCGTTACTCAAGAAGTTTGCATCAACAGGAACAAAAAATAAATACAAATAATGCAGAGAACTCATCACTCATTCACATTCACTTAATCTGATAACAGATATAAATCACTTGAAATTTCAGATAAACTCTTTTCCCTCTTCAACTGCATATTAACTTATTTTACAAAGCACACGATCACAAAATGGCCCCGTTTGCATAAACTTGATGCACATCAATCGGCCTGTGACAAAGTTGATTTTAACATCACATTTGGATTAACTCTGGTTTTATGACAAAACAATCTGTATGTCTTCATAACAACATGTATATTTCGATATTCATTCATCATCTGTTTGTTATGAATCATATTTCTTACCATAAATCATTAATTGAACACATATGAGTGATTACAGAGCAACAACAGAGGAACAACACTCACCGGAGTTTCTTGAAATAAAAGTATGAAAGATCCCCCGGATTTCACTGGAAAATAACTTAAAACTCTTTCCTTCACTCTACTTAAACATGTTTTAAGTAGCTATGCTCTGAATCAACAGTTGTTTTCTTTCTCCACTCTCTCATTTGTAAAATGGCTGCTTGCTTCCTTCTTGTATTTACACTCCACCCTCTAGTGGAGAATAGTAGGTACTACATTTTTTCTTTTTCAAATTAAGAGTCCATTAACCATCTTAAAGGGTTAGTTCACCCAAAAATGAAAATTCTGTCATTAATTACTCACCCTCATGTCGTTCGACACCCGTAAGACCTCCGTTCATATTCGGAACACAAATGAAGATATTTTAGTTGAAAGCTGATGGCTGAGAAAGGCTTCAGATAGGCCTCCATTGGCAATCAGTACATTTACACTCCCAAGACCGATAAAAGGCACTTAAAACATCGTTACAAAGTCCATCTCACCACAGTGGCTCTACAATAATTTTACGATGCGACGACAATAGTTTTTGTGCGCAAAAAAAAATCAAAATAACACCTTTATCCAGCTTGTTATTGCCTTCCGTGTGTGCCTCCACGACGCATGCGCGAGAATATGACGTAGCGCCAGCGTTCGGGAATCCATGAAATGCACACTTTAGCCCGATTTTGAGAACTACGCCGAGACCTAAAGCAAGATCAATGTAGAATTCAACAGCTTAGAGACACGCACGTCTTCCTCTGCTGGTAAACAAATCGCTTCTGGGTCATGTGTCCGAGCGCCGGATCTGCGTCATATTCTCGCGCATGCATCGTGGAGGCACACACGGAAGAAAATAACAAGTTGGATAAAGGTGTTATTTTGATTTTTTTTTGCGCACAAAAAACAAAAAAGACTTTGTAACGACGTTTTAAGTGCCTTTTATGGGTCTTGGGAGTATAAATGTACTGAATGCCAATGGAGGCCTATCTGAAGCCTTTCTCAGCCATCAGCTTTCAACTAAAATATCTTCATTTGTGTTCCGAATATGAACGGAGGTCTTACGGGTGTCGAACGACATGAGGGTGAGTAATTAATGACAGAATTTTCATTTTTGGGTGAACTAACCCTTTAATTTTTTTAAAGGGGTTACACTAGTTTCCATGGCTGAGTTCAAGATAAAAATCTTTTCATTACTATTGGAGTTGCCAGTTTGCTACACTTAAAATAATTATCAAACAGCAGGCACAGACTATACAAAAGCAGCCCTTCCGGCACACTCAGTGTCCGAATTCACTCACTCGTTTTCATTCACTCAATCAAGTGGGCTATATTAGTGGAGTAATGTAGAGAATAGTGAATGAGGGTATAGGGGAGGGATTTCGAACACAGCCTATGAATGCCGCATGTGAATTTTGCAGGTCATTTCACAGAATAAGAATTACCATCTGGACACAAACATGTAGGCTAGAGCAGTGGTTCTCAAACTTTTTATACCAAGTACCACCTCAGAAAATATTTGGCTCTCTAAGAACCACCATAATGACCAACATTAAAATACAGTAGTGTAGTATGCCTAACTATTCAACTACATCTCTGCACAGTTCAAAAACGAGGCAGTTTATTCCTAATAGGAATACTTATTGTTGTCAGCCACTTTAACATTGTAAATACAGTTTGTATATTAACACTGCACTGCGCTTACATACAGGTAAATAAATAATTAAATAATGGTTCAATTAAAATGTGTTGTAAAGTTAAATTTAAACTGTACAGTACTTAAATGTAAAATAAAAATAAATAAATAAACTTTACTCAAATAAAGATTAAATTAAAATGTATTGTGTTTTAACATGAATTTATTTAGTGATTCCTCTGAGTACCACTAGAGGCAGGTACCACACTTTGAGAACCACTGGGCTAGAGTTTAGCTCTATCCCTAATCAAACACACCTGAATACGCTAAACATCACCAATATGTGACCCTGGACCATAAAACCAGTCATTTTTTGAAATTGAGATTTATACATCATCTTAAAAGCGGAATAAATAAGCTTTCCCATTGATGTATGGTTTGTTAGGATAGGACAACAATTGGCAATGTTTGGCAAAATCTGGAATCTGAGGGTGCAAAATAATCAAACATTTGAGAAAATGTCCTTTAAAGTTGTCCAAATGAAGTCCTTAGCAATGCATATGACTACTAATAATACATTTTTTATATATTTAGGGTAGGAAATTTACAAAATATCTTCATGGAACATGATCTTCCGTTAATATCCTAATGATTTTTGGCATAGCAGAAATAATAATAATAATAATATAATTTTGACCCATAGGCTACAATGTATTGTTGGCTATTGCCACAAATATACCCGTGAGACTTATGACTGGTTTTGTGGTCCAGGCTCCAGGGTCACATATAGTCCACTTGAGGGAGTGAATAAAAGCGAGGGAGTGAATTCGGCGGAAGAACAGCGAGAAATGGGCACAGCACATGGACAGTGAGAACAGTGCCGGAAGGGTTTCTGCTTTTGCGTAGTTTATTCTTGATGTTTAATAATTATTTGAAACTTGGCAAACTAGCAACTCCAGTTGAAATTAAAAGATTTATAACTCTGTCATGGAAACTAACAATTTAATAATCAATTAAAAAGGATTGTATACCTGTATGATATTACGCTGCACCCACATTGGACCAGCGGTTGGGAAAATGGATGGATGATTGATTCAGCGGGTGCCATCTCCTGGTCAGACGCGGGAATTAATTCGGCGCGTGACTATAACAGTGCATTATGGGTATTCTCTAGCCGTTGAGCGTACATCAGTTGTACACTCATTATTGCGGTGCATTGTGGGATTGAATGAGCGCACTCGATATCGTCCACTATGGTTTCGGACACCACTATAAATGGCTGACCCCTCAAATTGTGCCCTATTTGAGGGTATGGGGGGGGCGATTTTGAACACACCCAAAGTCTTCAGGGTTACTAGAAAGTTACAGACAGGTGAGTTTGACTGAGTTAAACTACAGTGGATAAAAGAAAGTCAACACTTTGGGCTAGAGCTGAGAACCCCTGATATAAGCCTACATACAGTACAGTACATGAATAACTCCCCAATTTCCGCATAGAGTTATTTTTCTACTGTGTTACCTTGACCACACCTAACAGCACATTTTGAGTGGCTTCGATGAGCTCTTCTCTGTGCTCTATGACCTCTGGTTGTATGCTGAGCTTTTGGGAGGCCAGGAGCACGTGTTGACCCGAAACAGTCAGCGATTCCACAAGTGGATCCATCTCCATTTTCAGGATCTCATCTTCAGTATCTGCCACTAGCCTGAATGCAAGGATATGAGGTATAACATGAATGTCAATCCCCTGTGGACCCAGTACAAAAAAGTAGCATCTTTTTATATGTGTATGTACTATAGTAACATGTTTTTTTTTAACGTACCATAACATTACAACCTAATTCCCCCACTTTAGCATAGTGCTGCCCTTTTGCCAACAATATTGTGTATAATGACGAGACCCTGTTGGCAGTTTTAACTTTTCAGGTGTTTTTTTTTTATATAAAGGTAATTTTTGTAATGCAAATATTTATATGCTTCACCTGCCAGAAAAAAAAGCATGCAACTGACCTTGTTGCTACAGCTGCCATGTTTTTGGATGCTTTGGCCACCGCTTTAGCTGCAGTTTCCAGCCGGATGAATTCGTCCAGGTCGGTCTCGCTCCCGCACAGCAGGATGAGGTGACACAGGTGAGTGGACAGAGGGGCCACAACCTGCTCTATTGAGCTCGTTTTTATCAAGCCATCCTCCAGTATAGATGTCATTCCTCTAGCACAAGAAATAAGCACTTTAATGGAATACATGTCAATCTATGTGAATGCATTACCTGGAGGGAAAACATTACATGTGCTACTCTGAGATTGGGATGTCAGGTCAAACTATTTCAGATACTGATTGTTTCTTCTTTGCTAATGGATATATTCAAATAAACATACCTGCTGGTGTTGTAGCTCCATCCAAGTGCTCTGCCTGACACACAATGAATGAGCTAATGAATAATGCAGTGCATCTGCGGCAGGGCAGCTCTGTGTGTTTGGCTCTCAGATGTCCCATGGTAACCAAAGTAATTCATCCCAAACTAGTTACAAAGTGAGATAAAGAGCTAGTGTAATTGTATAACCATTAACATTTCTGTATTCTGTGCAGTTTCATTTCTTTGCTGATTTTGATGCAAACATGTAATTCCAACCATATATATATATATATATATATATATATATATATATATATATATATATATATATATATATATATATATATATATATATATATATATATATATATATATATATATATATATATATATATATATATATATATATATATATATATATATATATATATATATATATGTATGGACACACTTTAGTTTAATTCTCACTATTAACTATGACTTTTGTCTCAATAAATGACTGCTTACTAATAGTTAGTAAGGTAGTTGTTGAGTTTAGGTATGGTGTAGGATTAAGGGATGTAGAATAAGGTCATGCAGAATAAGGCATTAATATGTGCTTTATAAGTGCTAATAAACAGCCAACATCCTAACTAACAAACTAAAGTGTTACCATATCCTTCTAACACTCAATACTGGGTTGTTTCAACCAATATTTGGGTCAAATATGGACAAACCCAACTGTTGGTTTAACAAATGTAATTAAAAAAATAAACCAATGTTTGAGTTTGTTCATATCTGACCCAAACATGGGTTGAAACAACCCAGTATACTTTCTTTTAGAGTGAATATAATAAAATAAAAATTTAATTCTGTATCCCAGAATACAATGCATTTTCAGTTTGAATGAACCATTCTATATAAACTGTGATTTTTAACATCCTAACTCATCATTTGATTGCATTTATGTCATTTTAAACTAAATTGGCCTAAAATTCAAATTTACAACACAATTTTAAGATGATAACCAGACGCCACTTGCTAAATTCATACTCAAGCAACTTTTTAAAGGTTATCATTGTGTAATTGGTCACATACTAATATGCAATAGTAGACATTGACCACTGCAGTGAAGTGTAAACACTAGAGGGCCTCAGCGCTACAGGAAACACACCAAATATTCTGGGTGGCACCGAACGAAACAGAGACGAAACATCTGTTTGTGATTTTTAATTTTAAAATGGCAGTTTCAGTAGATAAATATACAGCTTGAGCTTGTACAACAAACATATTTCTCAATACATCTATAAAACTGAAATTCAGTGACAGTAGTTTATTCTAAAATGCTCAAAATAGGTGATAATGGCAACAACACTCACAGTTATGTTACACACTTACAATGTCAAGTATGTGTCTTTCTGAAACACACCAATGCAAGAACCTGGTGTTGGGCCGGACATGAAATGCAGACGGGTTTTTGCCATGCCAGATATATATATATATATATATTTTGAAAATCTTCCAGAGATCATCTAACATCCAATTGCAAAGCTATTGGTAAACATCAGAGAAATGTGTACTTTAAAACTAACCCTCTAAAATGAGAGGGAAATGAAAAAAATGTACAAGCAACCAAGTTCAACAAACGTCTAAAACAACATCAGCCCCATGTTTGTTTTTCAGATGAGATATTTAAAAATCTCTACATTAACATCTCGTTTTGGCTCTGTGCCGTTTGTGCTCCGTTTGAGCGGTTAAAGGCAGTAAAGGATGTGAAGTCTGACAGCGAGCAGCTCATGTAAAGGGCTGCGCTCTGAGTGAAGTCCAAAATGTTGACTTAAAACAAGCTGTTCCCTTAAGCTCCAAAGTACGAGTTTGTGCCCAGTGATGAAGTACTGCACATTCCCACCTATTTTTAGGCCATTACACACTGCAGACCCTACACGTGCCTATGCAGTCTGAACGTCAAAAAACATGTCATGGGATTTGTTAGAAAACCGGAGACACTGTATGGTGTTAGGTCGACTGTAGAAGAATAACACAAAGCATTTTTGTAGAATATTTGGCAGATTTAAGTGATTTTATACTTGCAGTAGAATTGTAATTCATTACTTTTTTTTTGTCTTGAGATCTTAAAGGGATAGTTCACCCAAAAATGAAAATTAGCCCATGATTTACTCACCCTCAAGCCATCCTAGGTGTATATGACATTCTTCTTTCAGACGAATAAAATCATCAGAGTTATATTAAAAAATATTATCCTGGCTCTTCCAAGCTTTATAATGGCAGTGAATCACAGCCCAGTTAATCCATCCATCGATTCGCTTCAGAAGGCCTTTATTAACCCCCTGGAGCCGTGTGGAGCACTTTTATAATGGATGGATGAACTTTTTTAGCCTTCAAATTTTGGGCTGCCATTCATATAAAGCTTGGAAGAGCCAGGACATTTTTAATATAACTCCGGTTGTATTTGTCTGAAAGAAGAATGTTATATACACCTAGGATGGGTTGAGGGCGAGTAAATCATGGGCTAATTTTCATTTTTGGGTTAACTATCCCTTTAAGTCAACTAATTCATAGTTTTCAGTCACATGACTGTCGCGGAGCCCTGGAGGGCAAAACAGCCATAGAACTACAGCACAAGCCTGTCTATTTTCCATCTCGAAAACACAAATATGTGAACAAGATGCACATTTTTTTGCCCTTTCAATCACTAAAATCAGCAGAGCGTTCTGAAACACTTTTACGTGAAAAACACTAGCACCAGTAGGGACTAAATTAAGTTTAATGCCAATCAGGGATTTTTTATTTGCACCTCTTAATTTTAAACACAGATCAACAAATCAGGGATTACAATTCTAACCTGTGATTAAAACCTAAAATGAATTTTCTCCGCCATGATGGATTCGCCAACTAAACAGCAACAAAGAAAATATTTCATTTCCTTTTTTATTGACTCTCTCTCTCTCTCTCTCTCTGACAATAGGAGCTCTTGCCAAGAAAGGAAATAAACTTGTAAAATGTCAACTGTCTTTATAAACGTCTACATAGGATTAAAGGGCTGGACAGACGCCAGGCTCAATCCTTATTGTTGCAACCCGCCCTTAAAGTGCCTTAATGTACTAAAACAGTGATATTAAAATCTCAAAGATCCTTTTTGATGATGCATACTATATACAGGCGAGTAGATGAGCCCAGAATATGAACGTTGCCGCGTTTTCTTTATAATGGTTGTCGATGGATAAAATGCTTAATGAGTTGCATTCTGTTAATCTGCTTGCCTGTACATAGTATGCATCCTCAATAAGGTGCATGAATTTGGTCTTTTAATATCACAGTCTTCCTACATTAGCACTTACCGCAAACCTTGCATCCAAAAAAGGAAAGCCCTGTTGTGGCCTTCAGGTGGGCGTTCCTATAAGGACGAGACGTCACGTGAAAACTATTTGCGACATTTGTGAATGAAAAAGGATTTGTACAGTGGGATTTGATAGCACCTTTCAAGAATCATTAGATAGCGAAACGTTTCTATTCGACAAGTGGTTGGAAAATAAGACATAAAAAGTCAGAGAAAGTTCATATATTTTGGTGAAAGATTATGAAGACTTTTCCTTTGGAATAACATGCATCTTTCAGTGGGGTCAATATCCAGTGCAGTACAAACAATGCTCTAAGCTGTGAATTTCACATATAATGAACAAAACGTGTTTGAGCTGAGAACATACATGCTTTTCTCTTACTGTTTTTAGCACAACTGGACTGAAATGAACAACTCGAGCAGTTGCATCTCCTCTGTCATTCTCGTTTGTTCATGACATCTAGTAGCTCGAGAGTTGTCCGAATAAAGGACGCAAATGTTTGCTTTGTATTGTCTGTAAATGAAAACTGGAGGGGATCCGATCCGTCTTCAAGGTCTCCCCTTCATCTGAAAACACTGTGAAGGAATAACATCATCTCTTTGGCATGTGTCAGTCATCAGTGCTTTAAAACAACTCTTGAAGCTCTCTTCGATACAGTATGGAATACATTTTATAAAAAATAGATTTTTGCTTTTCAACAGCGCCCTGAGGGTTGCAATTGTCTGCTAGTATTGACACGATATCCACATTCCGTTTCGGGAAGTCTCTCCCATTGGGATCAATGGAATTCCACTGCGAGTCTTTTCTGGCAGGCCACGCGGTCACCTCGAAACGTCAGCTAGATCACCATCAATGAAAAAAAGTGTCAAACCTCCGAAAAATCTGGAGAATATTCTTTTCTTCCACATATGGAAGGCTGGAGGGTTTTAGGAGAGAGCCGTGATGAAGGTAGTAGCAGCTTATTGGATTTTCTGGACCCAATCCCAGCTTTCATCGCTGTCCTTCCTGTTCTTTTCCGCCTCTATGATCTCTCTGTAATGCCTCCTGAAGAATCCCATCTGCAAAACACAAAAATAATTATATCAGCATTCAGGGTGAGACAGTGGACAGATGCACAGATGCTCGCTGACAAAATGACACCCCATTATTTCCCAAGAAAATCCCATCGGATCATGCTAATACAATACCTTTCAATAGTGTTGAAATACTGTTATTCAGCAAGGATGCATCCAATTGATCAAAAGAAACATTAAAAAAAAATTGTAATGTTGCAAAAGATTTCTATTTTGAATAAATGCTGTTCTTTTGAAATTTCTATTCAAATAATCCTGGAAAAATTTATCACAATTTCCACAAAAATATGAAGCAGCACAACTATTTTCAACATTGATAATAATCGGAAATGTTTCTTGAGCAGCAAATCATCATATTAAGATGATTTCTGAAGGATCATGTGACACTGAAGACTGGAGTAATGATGCTGAAAATTCAGCTTTGATCACAGGAATAAATTACATTTTAATATATATTTAAATAGAAAAAAAATACTTTAAATTGTAATAATATTTCACAATTTTACTGTATATTTGATCAAATAAACTCAGCCTTGGTGAGCGTAAGAGACTTTAAAACTTTTAAATATAAAAAATATTACCGACCCCAAACTTTTGAACAATAGTAGAAAAATGAAGGACTACTTATTTTAACTGGCAGATCAGAATCACCCAACCTAATGCAATCCAGAGGTATGGGGATGGAAATGGAAATATGTATTTAATTAAATTAAATAGAGTCTGTGAAAATACCACACATTTTTAAGGCCTTGTCCCAACATTATGAAATCCCTGATGATTATCAAACTGTAAGAGGAATGCTTTATCATATCATATAGGTATCCAAAAATATTTACACATCCTATAAATTTACATTAGCAATGGTATTGGATGTCATTAATGCCTGGGTTGAATGATCACACCTGAATATTTTGAAATGCTAATGAAATATGAGCTATAGCAAAGGGGAAATGTTTTAATGAATAACTGATATTTCATTTTGTTCCTCACATAAAGCTATGATATGATTTTGGAAGACCAAAATAATCTAAATATAAAATGAAAATAAGAACAAATGATCTAACTACAAGCAACAGCACAAATAAATACAATAGAACAAAGATACAAAAAGATAAAGATAACCCTGTCCACGCCTTTTCACTGCGTGTCTTTTTCAAATCCTGACAGAAGTTTTTTAAACGCCAAAAGAGGGTTTGCATTGGCGCAAGCTGTTAGTAAATCTGGCCCTATGTCTGCTAACCCTAACCCTAAGCTGACATAATTTGTGTGTGAATTTGTCCATTCAAGCACAAGACCTGAAAGAGAACTGTCTGAGATGTGGGTTTCAGTGTGCGCGATTCGGACGAGTTCACACACAAATCTTCTCACAGCGCGAGTTCTCATTCGAGTCTTCTGGCTCTTGAATGTTTAAATTGGCAAGGCTTAAAGGAACACGCCTCTTTTTTTGAAAATAGGCTCATTTTCCAACCCCCCTAGAGTTAAACCGTTGAGTTTTAACGTTTTCAAATCCATTCAGCCGATCTCCGGGTCTGGCGGTAGCACTTTTAGCATAGCTTAGCATAGATCATTGAATCTGATTAGACCGTTAGCTTCTCACTCAAAAAATGACCAAAGAGTGGGCAGTGCGCTGACATATAGCGCTGTTGCGCTTTGGGCGACCCGAGTTCGAGTCCCGGCTTGTGGACCTTTCCTGATCCCGTCCCCCTTTAAAAAATTACCAAAGAGTTTAGATATTTTTCCAATTTAACCCTCTGGTTTTGAAATGTTAAAAATCACTGCTTCATCGGAATGATATGAAACTTTCTAGCATTAGGTATGTAAACACACAAAAATTGGGGTCATGATTCGAGCAGGCTAATTGGTCGTAAAAAAAAGAAGTAGTGTTCATTGTCTTCGATCATAAATGACTGACCATAGGAAATGAATGGGAAATCGGCAAAAACACAAAATTTCTCTGAATATTTGTGAGTGCAATCTACAAATCGGCCACGATGCTGAAAAAAAGTACACAGCAGTAAAGGGGTGACACTCTAAAACATCAAGAGTGTGATATTGACACATCCACATCCACACACGCACACATACACGCGCACACGCACACACACCTATGAAAAACTGAACCTATGAACCACATTTGGAATTTTTAAAACTTGGTGACTTTTCTAGCATTAGGTGTGTAAACACATAAACAAATTGAGGGCATGATTCGAGCATGCTAAGTTGTTGTAAAAAAATACTCCCACTTGTGCTCTTCGGTCAAAAATGACACCACAGGAAATTAATGGGAAATATGCAAAAACACAAATTCACAGAAAAAAATCTATATTTCTAACAACAACAAAAAAATGTATCTAAAACTTTATAATAAATTGTCTTTGAGATTTTTTAAATATATATTCAAATCCATCAACAACAAAAAAAACCATTAAATGTGTTCAAAACAGAACTAGGGAATTTTCAAGCCTCTCCATTGATACAAAAAAATTTGTTTTGTATAATTTTCAATGGCAAAAATAGACCATAATTATTGCATAAATATTTTAAAAATACCATCAAATCATCTCAAAATAGAAAATTAAAAAGAAAAAATATTATTGAAGAAAAATAAATTGCATTGGTTTTACTGGGATGGAGGAAGTTTAATTTTTAGATGTCTTATGACCGGGAAGACAACCAATGCAACCCCTAAATGAAGAGCACCAGAGGGTTAAAACTTGACCCTTCTGTAGTTACATCGTGTACTAAGACCGACGGAAAATGAACAGTTGCAATTTTCTAGGCCGATTTGGCCTGGAACTATACTCTCATTCCTGCGTAATGATCAAGGAACTTTGTGCCGTACCATGAGTGGAGCGGCGCAATGATATTACTCAACTGTTTAACCCTAGGGGAGTTGGAAAACTAGCCTATTTTCAAAAATAGTGGAGTGTTCCTTTAAATTACTTAAGTTTAAACACAGATATGTGGTGTTCAGGTCTCAACACCAGCACCCAGCTGATGACGGCATAAATGACCGGTCATATTCAAGCATACGGCACTCGCATTGAACAAAGTTTACAGAGAGTGACCACGGGTTTTTAGATCGTCGCTGCTATAATGTATTGGGAAGCCAAAATGCGCATCTATCGACAGAAACATAGATTAGCTGAACTCTGTCTGTCTGTTTCACACATTGATGTAAGATGGACCACGGTGCAAGTGTGTGCCGAACGGTGTGCTTAGATTTTTCACAGAGAACGTTACACCCCTATATATATATATACACATACATACGTATAGTGGTGTAATACACACATAGAATATGGTGCTTTTAATTGGAAAGAAAAACTCCTTTGTGTTTCTCAGAAGAAAGAAAATCACATGGGTTCTGCACGACAAGAGTGAGCAGATGATGTCATTTTTGGGTGAACTATCTCTTTGTGTAGTTTGAGCCAATAGTCCGGGGAGGGATTCAGATAAATAGTGGGATGGGCGACACAGATAGCGCTACTGTAAAGAGCCGCGTCAGCGCAGGAAATGTGTTGTTCCTCTTCCTGTGACTCAACAGGTTTGTCTTTGTTTGAATGCGGTTTATTGATTCAGACCTCGGCTCTCTCCAGGCATTTCCTGAAGCTGGAGTAGCTGGACATGTGCTGCTCTTGTTGAGGAGGTTTATTTTGGCAGATTTGGGATTTGGGGGGGGAAGTATCCCTACACACACATTCCAGGATTTGCCCTAGTATTCCCGCTGGAAAGTAATGGAGTAGAAAAGAAAAGAAGGGCTTGTTTGAGAAGCCTTGAAATCCGTTCGATTCACTTTTATGTGTATGTGTAAATTATTGTCAGCGCTGTGTTTTGTTCACTTTACGGTCGGTCTAAAGCTCTCTATTGACCCCTCAGGCCAAGAAAAACAACAGTAGTGTGTGAATGTGGGACATGTGACCCTCTACAAGACTCCCGCAAAGTCTAGTAGGAGGAGGGAAGTATATTTCCAAACTGAACGACCAAGATCATCAATGCACTAATTATAATCTAAGAAGTCACTGCATCATTTCACGGAGGTTTCATTTCATGTGCATGCACTAATGAACTATCTAAGAACTGTTACTGTACTTCAAACAAAAAACAGTTCATCCACATCCGCTTTACGTGCCCTTTTTTTGACTGAGGATATTAAAAGCAGCCCAGTGCTAATTTAACTGTAATGGGACGCTGCACATGAGCAGGTGGTTCTACTCTTTCAATACACCGTGACCTGATGGGTCACATTCTCTGCTGACATTTACTTTGCAAGAACTGCTGTCTAACAGGAACCATTTCAGACTTTTGATTTGTACTGGGTCTCATGTGAAAAGACAAAGTGAACATGACAAGCAAACAAGCTCATCTGGACTGGAACTCTGTGTGTGTTGGACCGATGAGGGAGGAAACCTAGCATGGTTCACCATCCTCTGTTGATTCTGGAATAATGTTTCTGTCAAAAATCACTCTTAAATACCAGCATGACCCTAAAAACAGAGGGAAATGACAGGTCGATAATGTTGAACTCAATGCTCAAGGCCTTAGGAACGATCTGAAAAGTGTGGCGTACACAAATCATAAAACATTTCGTCCTGGCTCATGAATATTAATTAGTTGCCATATGCAGTAACAGTAGTCCTGTGGCGAGCGGTCGGTCAGGTTGGGCGATATGGTCAAAATATGATCACATCTTATTATTGATGTGGAAGGAAATGCATTCCACATGTTTGTCAGACCTCAAATATAACTTTTTTTTGTTTACAAGTAAACTCCACAGTGTAAGCTACCTTTTAATTTAGGTCCCCATGAAATTAGTTTTATTTCCCCCCCAAATTCTGCATCTTTTTGTTTTTATTTATTTAAATTTTATTTTTTAAATGATTAAAATAGAAAATTATTTTAAATAGTAAAAATATTTCACAATATTACCGTTTTTACTGTATTTTTGATTAAATAAATGCAGCCTTGGTGAGCAGAAGAGACTTCTTTTCATAATGTTTCCAAAATTTTGCCAGGTACTGTTCCATTTTATAAATCTTTTCAAATATGCATATAATTGCATATAACCTAGAATACTGTTTAAGGCCGTGTGTCCAACAAAGGGTTATTTCATGCGGCTGGCTGGCGTATTCAATTGTTTTCAATGTGAGCGTCGCGTTTTTTGGAACGCCATGCGCGTAACGAGGCGCTGAGCGAGTATTTCATGCTCAAGCGCTGAGCACTCTGCGTTTTTTACTGGTCGCCAAGAGTTGAAGAATGTTCAACTTTGAGTAAAACGCAGTGCTCATCACTGTCACTTTTCACCCAGCCGTCCAATCAGAGTGGAGGAGGGGCGGGACAAATACAACACCGACCAACCGCAACATTCTGCTTGTACTGTACAACGTCAACAGACGACAACAAGCAGTATAATAACAGAACAAAATAATTAAAAACAAGAGCCAGAGCAAATACTTTACATTGAATCTGCATTTTTATATAGATTCAATACACAAACAAATTATCTGTGAAATGAGATACTAGTAACACTTCCGCGGATATTCTGTATCATAACAAGCAAAGAGTCTCAACTCAAAAAAACGCTGCACTGCCAAAACACTCTCAAGCGCCCACAGTGAGATGTTTTCAGCAACACGCTGCCTAAAGGCCCGTTCACACCAAGAACGATTATAAAGATAACTAAAACGATAACTATATTATCGATTACTACATAACTATCGTTACGTTTATTCTGCGTGTGCTTGTCTGCCACTTTAAATGCTCAAGCTCGTAACAGCAGGATGGATTCTGATTGGCTTTTTATCGTTCATCAGCTGATAAAATTGTTCTGAAAGTGATTACAACAATATAATTTCTCTATATTGTTATCGTTTTAGCTGTGGTGTGAACTGCTATTCTTTAATATTGATAAGGATATTTAGAACTACTTTATCATTATCTTATAGTTATCGTCCTTGGTGTGAACAGGCCTTTAAGTGATACTCCACCGTTGTTTCATATTAAACTATGTTATTCCCTTAACTAAGACGAGTTGATACATACCTCTCTCGTCTCAGTGCGTGCACTTAATCGCTCTGACGCGCTGTGACATTTTGATAGCACTTAGCTTAGCCCACTAAGCCCAGTTCATTCATTAGGTACCAAACAGAGATCAAGTTAGAAGCAACCAAACACCTCCACGTTTTCCCTATTTAAAGACAGTTACACGAATAGTTGAACGACCAAGTATGGTGACAGAAAATAAAACGTGGCGCTTTTCTAAGCGGGTTAAAAAGGATAACTATAATGTATGGCGGAATAGCACTTTTGAGAGAGTACTTCGACTCGGCACAGTAAAAAGTCACACCTGAGAGGATTTTTCAGGCGTGACTTTTTACTGCGCTGAGTCGAAGTACTCTCTCAAAAGTGCTATTCCGCCATACATTATAGGTACCTAATGAATGAACTGGTCTTAGTTAAGGGAATAACATAGTTTAATATGAAAAAAACGGTGGAGTATCCCTTTAACACTTGATGGCTGCTCTGTCGTATCTTCATCGTCAGTTATGAACCTGGGTGTGCTTTTTGATACCAATCTTTCATTTGAAATCCATGTTTATAGTATCTGTAAAACCGCATTCTTCCATCTTAAAAATATATCTAAATGAAGACATATGCTCTCAATGCCAAATGCTGAACAGTTAGTTCCTCAAGGTTAGATTATTGTAATGCTCTACTGGGTGGTTGCCCTGCTCGCTTAATAAACAAACTCCAGCTGGTCCAAAACGCAGCAGCTCGAGTTTTTACTAGAACCAGGAAGTATGACCATATTAGCCCGGTTCTGTCAACACTGCATTGGCTCCCTATTGAACATCGTTAAACATCCACTGCAAGTGGTAGGTCCTTTTTCTATTTAGCACCTAAACTTTGTAGAAGTTTTCCAAGCATTGTTCGGGAAGCAGACACACTCTGTCCGTTTAAATCTAGACTAAACACATCTCTTTAACCTGGCATACACATAGAACATTATCAATTTATATTATCCAAATCAGTTAAATGAATGTTAGGCTGCATAAACTAGGTCAGCCGGAACCAGGAACATTTCCCATAACACCCAATGTACTCTGTGTATCCCGGATCCGGGCCAGATGAAGGACCTGCGCATAGACACGACACAATGCTTCTGCTTGGTCTTAAAATCGCCGTTTTACAGTATGTGGAAGGCTCCTATTTTCTTTCTTTCCACAGTGACTGGAACTCAAAAAAATGATGTGTGGGTGGTGAAATATCAAAACATGTTAAATGTTTGCTGCACTCCTGCCAACCCTAAATCTAATCCTAACCTACTCCTAAAATCAGAGCGAAATGCTAGGCTGATAAGAATCTTATTCAAGCCCCTAAATCCAACGGCAACCCCGAATGTTGCTCCAGAACCAACAAGGATGTTGATCCAGGAACATGTGTTGTCTGATGCGGTACCTTCCAGAGCAGCACAGCCAGCAGCAGGAAGATCAGGATTCCCACCAGCAGGCTGATGGCGATGATCCATCCCACCACATAACCCCTGGGCTCCTGACTGTGAAGGGCCTCAAACACCAGCTGCAGGACGACACAAAGAGAGTGAACATACACATAACATTCAGCAGAGCCCGTCATAACCTCACTCAGTTAAATAAACATATTACAGATCGTCATTTCTCAGTGGGACCAGAGATTTTATAGACTCTATGAATCACTGTGTCATTTCCTGAATGTTATAATGTCTGTGCGGAGTCTACAGTATATTAGGTGTTGACTCAATCAAAGGGAAATGAGATTTCAAGTCAACAAATCAATCAAACACACATCTGTGAAGGTTTTCATTAATCCAGATCAGTGTAGAAGGTCAGTAAGAGATCATTTGTTCACAACTGGACTTCATTTATCATTGTCTGAGGATGAGCTATCCTTCTAAATAACACTCCAAACACATACATACACAGTTTTATGCACAATTTGTGTTATATGGCATACGTGCTTGCTGACCGTTAAATGTGGAAGAATTTCACCTCTGAAAACCATAAAGTACTGCCACAAAAACACAGCGAGAGATCAACAGTCCCCTCAATGGATCTGGATGTAAATGTTGCATGAAAAGCTAGCAGAAAATCCCCGTCTGGAGAGAGATGCCAGCCTAGATAAATCTCGCTTCAGCTTCTGACCACAATTTCACTCCTTGAATATGAGGACCGAAATAAAATACCACAGTTCACAGCTTGCAGTCAGGTGAAATCTCAAGTGAGACCTCTTTAATATCTCAGTTGTTTCTTCTAAACCACGAGATACAAATACAGATTTATCTCACATGTGTCTCCTCTAGAGTTTCAGAAGAGATCAGAACTCAAACTTTGCTCAGATTTGCCAAGATACCAGCGTTTTTTAAAGCATTATTTACTTGCTATTATGATTTCAAATTTGAAAATCAGCTTTTATTTTTATATTTTCCATTTTCATTACTTTTTAAACATTTCAATTTAGATTTATTTTATTTCAGTATTAGTTTAAGTATTTTTTTAGCACTTTAACAACTTTATTTCAGTTAGTTGCCCATGCAACAATTCTAATGTGAAGTTTTTAATCTAAAACAGAGCCTTAGGGACATGGTGGTGGTGGTGGTGGAAAAATACATGAGATTGGAGGAAAAGTAATAAGTCAATGCTTTTGCATTCTCTCACAATTTTTTTTTTGCATTGCCCTGAGAAACTGTTTGCTCGCAAAGCTATCTTTCTATCTTTTCCTCCATCTAATATTTTAGGGGCATTGGAAATATTTATATTTTGATTTATTTCTGCTTTATTTCAATTACTAAAACTAGTTTTGATTAATGACAACGTAGCAATATACTAACCTCAGCAATAAAAATTCAAAGATCTCAATGTGAACTAATATTTCTCATCAAAATATTTTAAGATCAAATGATCTGAGCTTCATTTTATAGCTCTATAGGTCTACTCTTACTGTATTGACACCCATTAGTCTCATTTCTGTACAGTATATTTTTATTTCTTGTCTTTTAGTAGCTTCTGAGGTAAAGTTGATAGATAAATAAATCACCTCCTGAGCTATGAAAGAGCAATAATATCTTCCTCTGGGTGATAAACAGTACTATATTATTTCTATTCTTGACTAACAATGGAAACTGAAGGGTATATAAAAATTGCACTAAATATATCTAAAGCATTTGTCGAGTTCAGCTGACTGAGTCAAAACTAAAGTAAAGATACAGTAGCATATAAAGGTTTAGCGCTCATAGTCGGTCTGTCATTTCCAATTTGTCTAGGTGGCTGTGAACATGATGGAAATGATACATTTGAAGCATGTTAGAAGACTGTGTGGTATTAATGCTTATACCAATGCAATTTCTAAATGAGAGTTGCATGTCTACCGTTTGCCCGAGGGACCTTCTTGTGCAACTTAATAACAGATTGCTCTGGGACCGAAGCGTTTCCTAAGTGCAGAGGGTAAAAGGGGGCGCAGACCCATTAAACAGCCCTATTAGGAATTGTCCACTACACTGGTTGAAACCAGGTCAGAAACCCAATCAGCTGAATGCAGGGCTGAGTGAGATGCCATGGCACCATACTCCTCCAATCAATCGGCACGCCGAGGTCTGTAGTATTCTGTTCTTGAGCACAGCTGTAGAGTAAAAAAAGCCCCCTACTCTCATATGAACAGCAAACTCGAGCCAGATCTCAGCAGCTACTATGAGTTGATGAGCTCAGAATCATGCAAACGGACAGCTTAATTCTCTTCCGTGCATCAGGGGTCCTGATCGGTTTCAAACACAATAATCATACCGGTTTCAAGCGCACAATGAAAACCACTAGCATGTCATCTCAAGTCTGAGTGTAGTTTACAGTAATGGTACAAATATGCTTGGCAAGAAATGCCTGAATGTTGGATTGGATTATTCATCCATTTGATCACTTACAGAAATCTCCTCTGGAAGTCCGGTGGCGACCTCCACAGCCCTGCCGTCCAGCTGGACGTGACCTCGTGTCACAAACTGGATCACAGAGGAGCTGTCCTGCAAACCACATATTAAGACAGACACATTTTTAGACAGACGCAAAAAACGCAACTGCCTAATTTATAAATATAAAGACATTGCTCAATTATTCCCATTGCCACTTTTATAGCAAAATATCTTGTTAAAAAAGGGCTGTTTAGTACTGTTTTTGTTTTTATTAATTACATTTTATATATATATTTACGTAAAGCTGAATTTACGTCTTCAGTGTCACATGATCCTTTAGAAATCATTCTAATATGCTGATTTGCTGCTAAAGAAACATTTCTGATTATCAATGTTGAAAATTGCCTAATATTTTTTCTGTGATTCTTTTTTTGGGGGATTATATGATGAACATAAAGTTCAAAAGAACAGCGTTTACTTGAAACGCAAATATTTGTAACATTATAAATGTCTTAATTGCCACTTTTGATCAACTTAATGCATCCTTGCATTAATGCATATTGTGATAAATAAATATAGGCTAGGATAATTAGCCTCAATAACTACTTCTTGTTAGTAGTTTGTCATGTAGCTAACTACTTTTAGCTAACTAAGGCCCTGTTTACACCTGGTATTAAGATTGATCACAAGTAAACGAGGCAGACACATTCTCGTTTAAACCTGGTGTTTTAATCCGTCCCTTTTGTCCACTTTCAACCACTTCTGTCCTGATTTATTTGAGGGGAGGATCTATGGGAGGGTAACTGTGTGTTTTTTTTTTGTTTAGATCTTTCGATCTAATGGGCAAAATAAGCCAATGTAATTTACATATGATCAATTATATCAATCAATTGATTACTAAAGAATTGAATACTAAATTACTCATCATTTAAAGTAGTTAAACAAGCTACCCTTAGGCCCTGTTTACGGCTGGTATTAAAGATGTTAAAGATGATTGATCGGATCACAAGTGGACAATGCTAAATAAAGGTGTAAACGGGGTCTAAAACGTTTTGATCTTGTCCACTTTCGACCACTTCCTGAGGTAGTGGAAAACACATTCGACCGGATTGCTTTCGTAGTGTGAGCAGTCATGTAGTCGACAGACCCTAAAAGGCTGCCTACTGACCTAATGCGTGAACATTATGGGAAGCGCAATAGCCATACGGGGTTAAACCATGTCGGCGCGTGCCCAGAGACAATAGAAAAACAGAGAGAGCATCAGCTTTCATTTTTGCTCTGACAGCCGCAAGACCAGCCGAATGCTGTGAGTGTGTGTAAGAAATAAGGAATGGCGAAACAACATTGTGCTTCGTACGTTTTTCGTCTTTAAACCAAACTTGAATCTTCAGCCGACAAAGTTTAATCCCGTCTGACTAGCGTGCTTCCCATAATGTTCACGCGTTAGGTCAGTAGGCGGAGAGAAAACAATCTTTTGTGGCTGTTCGAACGCATTCGACCACATGAGCGCTCACACTATGAAAGCAATCCGTTTAAATGAGTTTTCCACTACCTCTGGAAGTGGTCGAAAGTGGACAAGTTCAAACCGTTTACACCTGTATTTAGCGTCGTCCACTTGTGATCTGATCAACCAAAACACATCTTAATATCAGACATATAAGGGTAGCCTGTTTAACTGCTTTAAATGGTGAGTAATTTAGTATTCAATTCTGCAACATTAAACATCGGATCTCCTTGCATTGACATTACAATAACTTTTGTACATTATTAGGCCAGTTACTCACCCTCTGTAGTATTTCAGTGTTCAGTAGTATTTGCACATCTATACTTATGACCTCTTCTTTAGCCTGAGAGCCCAGACTGCAGGAAATAGTTTGACATGCTCTTCCAGGCCGGTCACAGTCCTGTTGACACAGTATACCATCAAAGATTCACCCGTTCAGCACAAAAACTGATGAGAAATGAGGAGTGTGTTTTTGGGGGCATTAAATGCTATGATCCACTAATGCATATGCGTCTACAAAAAGGGCTGTAAAACAACATTAAATATGCAAATATGGCTTATTTCCAAGCGCTAAATGCATTTGGATGCCGTTTTCACACAGTGTGCATTTTTTTTTAACTATTCCCAATAAGTCTTTTGTCATACCAGAACTTTTCTTCCGGATTTGGTGAAGAAGGCAAAAATGGTGTGGAAGATGCTCTCCTTGTCCTGTGGGATTGTGCAGGGTTTGGGGTTTTTGTGCCACGTGCAGTTCCCTCGACCTTCTGATACCTGCAGACAAAAAGAAAACAAGATAAAAGTCATTGTGGGCACACCTCACACTCAGAGTTATTTTAGTATCATTGATATACTACTTAATTAACTATAATAAACCTGCTAAGAGTTTGTCAGAAGCTTAAACACACTCTACTGTACTGTACTGTACTGTTTAATTACTGCAGCCATCATCAATAGAATATGTCCATAAACATTTTAAATCAAATTCTTTTCATTTGCAAAATGCCAGTGGTTGGGTCAGATTATTGAAAGGTGATGTGCTGACATTATAATTCATCCAGTAAGCTCAGACCTGGTAAGTAATTCAGATAACGAAAGGAAGTTCATTCCCAGTGGGAGTTTGGAAGCCTTTCTCTGACAGCGCGTCCCATCTGGAGTGATTTAATGTCCCGCTGCCCCTTCCTCCCCTCTGGCCCCGGGGAACACTCCACTTCTTCCTTTAATTCGCATCATTTCCAGTCAGACCTCCATAAAGGCAAAGTATCTAAAGACCTTACATTGTCTTCTTTCCAGTCAAAGGAAAGGATCTCTGCCTGTTTCACGAGTGACTTTTTACGAGCCTACTTTACAGTGTGTCATTCATTCATGGGCTGATTTCACTACAGTACTGTTTCAAAACCTAGTGACTTGCCTCTCTAGACAGCGCTTTAAGAAATATACAACCCAAGGAAATTGGCGACATTTCTGCAAAATATTGCTTCTTGGAAGTTTGTGACACTTTCAAAGTGAAATGTCCAGTGAGTGCCACTAAATTTAGTTCTGTCCATAACAGATGAACATGAATCTGGCAACATTTTATTATGTTATTATGTATCGGAACAGTTTGGAAATGAAATGCTAAAAGATTAATGCTCTATAATGTACCACCTACAATAAACCGACAGTGTTAACAAAAGCAACCAAGAGATAAAAATGCATTTGCTGAAGCAATCATGTCATTTTAACTTGCTTCTACAAGTCTTTGAGTCAATGCTATACCAGGTGAGCTACAGAACATTGATTTCATTAGAAAAGTCATACATATGGATCTGATTATGTGATGTAAACGTCAATATGTGTTAGTTTACAAATCATGCACTATGGTAAAAGAGTTAATTCTGCCACTGTAATCATAATTTGTGTGAAAAGGATTAAAAGTTATTGGTGTTTTACTACAAATAGTTCATTTCAGGTGGAAACTGCAGTGGATTGTACACAGTATGTACATTTTCGAATGTCATTCCAAACAATAGGCAGTTAAAATCAGGCCAGAAACATACACTATACAATTATGTGAATGCAAACATTTTCTGGCTACACAAGTTAAAATGCAAAAGCACACATTAAAGTATGTAAAAAAAAACCCTGTGTACTTGCCAATCATTCAATTTTGCATTCAAGTATTTGCTTGTGTTAATAAAATGTTGGTGTTAGAGGTCACATTACACCCAAATTATATAATATATATATATTTCATATTTCAGTCTAAGCTATAATAAATGTTTTTCTTTTAACCTGAGTCCATGCTGTTTTTTTAAAGTGTTGATTTTTGGCGAATTGCATGGAAACCCGTGGGGGTCAATTTGACACCTAACACCATCGCAGGCACACAATTTATGCAGCCTTTCCAAAACCACACTACATCTACACCGAAAAAAATGGTGAAGAAACAATTTTAAAAAAAAGGTCACAAAAAAAAATTGACAAAGAAATTGCAAGTAACATTGAATTAAACATGAAATTTTGAAGAGATACTGAAATAATATTTTCATACTCCAATATTCTGTCAGCAATCTTTACAGTGTATGTGTCGCAACTTGCACATTTCATGACCTCGAATGTCAAAAAGTCACACAATTTCAAGAATAAATCATTTAACCCGTGTTTCAAGCAGTTTAAATGCGGGTCAAATTGACCCGAACACAGGGCAGGGTTAAAGTATGTTTGCGGCTTTGGAAGGCAGAAGACAACTAAAGGCAGCTCTAGGTTTTGGAACAGGTAGTCAGGTAACCCCCTCTAATTTAAGACATCTCCTCAGCGTCGAGGGATCAGCCCAAGCTGTTTATGTAAAAATGCCCCATATGTTTTCAGCCATGCGAGCAGTGGAATTCCTCCACGTGTGCATTTTTAATTAGGCCGAGTGTTTGTGCTGTCCGTGTGGGCGCCTGGGAACGTCCACTCCTCTGTGAGTCGGGTTACCCGGCACTGCCACTGTGCTACAGGTTAGTCAGGGTGAACAGAAGCTTTTCCCCAAGTGTCCCATTCCAGCCCTTCGTGCAAGCCATCTAATCCCCCCATAAGTGATTCCATATGGGGCGTACAGGGTGGGATACAAACCTCCCCCGTCCTCCCATTCACAGTCAACAGGTTGATCCCTGCCCTGATCTAGTAATATGGCCGCTGCAAGGGTTAAATCAACATTGAATGCGGTGCTGGTCTTGGATTGAAATACCCTCGATATGAAGCTTATTGTGAGTCTAACTTAGGCACTATCCATGGCAGCTCAGTAAACCCCGTCTCTCACCTCTGAATTAACTATAAGTCTGAGGATGTTGACCTCTCTAAGCTCTCTCTGCCCTCTGCGCTGTATGTGTAAAGAACATAATCAACACGCCACCCTCATTTCAATAGATACAATATAGCAAAAGCCTAGCTCTGTATATTTAGCTGAAAAATCCAAACATGCAACAATTGTGGCATTTATGAAGTACTTCATAAGGTAAATACAGTACATGTAATCTTATACCTAACCTTAAGTAGAAGCAATGTTTTACACGTAATATAAGTAAGGCATAATTGACAATGGATCATTGAATTATTGAAAATTGAATGCATGTAACATAGACATAATGCAACAATCCACCAAATGTACATTTACATCCAAGATTTTTTTGTCCCTTAAACACTCCCTAAAAGTACTTATTTACAAAGCCAATTAACCCTCATCAAGACTGCGAAATCATTTAAAAAATGTCTGTAACCGATTCGTATAACGTGGCGAAATGTAAGCAATGTGTATATGTAACCAATACCTGATGATAGGGCCATGAAATTACTGCAAACCAATATGATGCAATTTATAAGTTAACACCATCCATTAAGAAAGAAAGAAATAAAGAAAGGATGGATGGATTTAGAAGCTTAAAAAGAACATGGTGAAGTGCACTGAACATTTTTCAAACCCTCTGAGACATGGTCAACCAATCAAAAATCAACAATGCCGTGGTGTGACACAAAATACCTGGGAAGAACAGCCTAAAGCACAAACAAATGACTCTGAGAAGTCTAGCTAAATAAACAAGAGCATCAGTGGCAGGAACTCACTTGTGTGTCAATGATATGGAACATAGCTGGTCCGTTACCAGCCAGGCGGTGGGGTATCCTGATGTCCATCTTGGAGCCTGGAAGTCTGCTGGGCCCATTGTTAATCACCTACACAAACAGCACATGGGAAACGGATTTAAACTGGGAACTATGCTCAGCACAACAACTCACTGCTAATTTATCACAGCAAATAGTACACTTCATATTCATTTAAAGCACATTATAATGCAGCATGGCTCTGGACTGGACATTTTAAAGTCTAATTGGACTCACATTTCGGAAGTTGGGTATAGGGGTCAAAGTTGGGTAAACATGAACAGAATTTACATATAATTGTTTTGACCCGATAGCAAAAGAAAAAAAAAATCATTATAGTGCTGCTATGACTTTCCAAAAGAGGAAGAAATATTGAGAGATTAATTATTTTGGTCAGAAGAGAGAAAAGGTCAAATTTGCCATCAGTTGTATTTGAAAAAGACCCAGAAACCGAATCTAAATTGAACTAAATTGAGCTGAATACTGACACTATTGCCCTCTGTAGAGCTGCTGCACAGCTGAAAATGAAAAAGTTTTAAAGAATGATAAAATAAAACAACTTTTTTAGATTTACAATGTTAAAAACCGTAGAAAGAGTCCAACTTTATGTATTTTAGATACAAGATAACATCCATTCAAACAAACTAATAGGAAAGGGGAGCATCAGACACATTATCAGTAACTTAACAGTCTGAGAAAAAAGGTGTGTGTGTGTGTGTGGTGTATGATTAACCATTTTATAAGGCAATTGATCCCTTGATATCTCTAGTGCTTTAATTTATACTCAAATCAATATTTCATATCTTTATTTGGGAAGTATTCATGTAAGTGGGATAGCAGTCATTATCACTAAATAAACCCCTTCAGACTACACAACGGCCTGCTGTTTCAGGGTGCTGATCACAATAAAACCAGATTCTACAATAAAGTGTACAGAAAAAACTTCACATCTGAACAGCACGTGAACATATGGGATACCTGAAAGGTGAAGTTGAGCGGCTGAAAGCTGCACTCCATGTCTTCCAGCTGAAGGAAGCGTGATCGGTCCACTGAGTTTCCATACACAAAAGACGAAGGGGTGACCACACTGCAGAAACAACCACTCAGTTATATATGGCAATCCTTCATTGTGCTATAATAGTATGTCTTTCACTTAAAGACGACCTATTATATGCCCTTTTACAAAGTCTTGATTTTGTTTCTGGGGGCTACTAGAATAGGTTTTCATGCTTGAATGCTAAAAAACACATTATTTTCCCGTATTCCCCATTTTTGCAGCTCGTCTCTTCCCAGTCTGTCGGTAATGCTCTGTTTAGTTCCTGTCTCTATGAAGCCCCTCCTTCTGAAAAGCGCAATGTGCTCTGATTGGTCAGATCAGTGTGTTGTGATTGGTCAAACGCTTCAAGCGTGTTTGGGAAATGTCCCGTACTTTATCATAACCACCAATTTCAACACACTACTAACTAACTAAGGGGCCCCGCCCCTTCATTCTGCATATTTTTATTAATTATTTAAATTAGGAATATTGTGACGTGTTTGTTCCTGGAAGAAAACTCAAGACTACAATGGAGGCGTTTCAGGGAGTTCAGAAACATTGACACTGATATAGAGAAGAACTCCCGCTGGAGGGACTTTGGAGAGCTCTTTCATGCTCAAACAGCAACATTACACACTAAAGAAAGTTGAACATGCAAAAAAGCATAATAGGACCCCTTTAATGTGATTAATTTGATGGTAGCTTTGATATAATGTAAGTGTGCTGCTGTCAGAATTATTTATTTTGGTAAAACATTGCAGCTTTTATAGTTCAAACACCTGGAAAATACTCCAAGCCAGTACAGTATTGCATAGATTTGTCTATGTGTACTAAATACAATCTTTATATTCATACACTGATTCCAGAAAGCTTCTAATACATATGAAGTTAACATGCTAAATGACATAAAACAGACTTTGATCTGGTTTTGCGTCTAACCTCTGAAGTTCATGTTTATATATTAAAGTGTAGTCTCTGGCGCGCTCATATAAAACATTACAGGGAGGACGTTCTCATTATCAGGCTGTACATCTTGCTGTAGAACATGTTGTGTATTTAAGCCTCATTCATCTCTGTGAAACAAGTGTCTGTGAGCCTTTAACTTTGAAATACTCCAGCGCCGCAAAGAAACAGGAGCCAAAAAAAGAAATGTGCAAGTAGAAGTAAATACTGAGCGGACCACATTTGTCTCTGGTGTTATCAGATGTCTGGCAGTGTGATGGACTACAAAGCTGTTACAAGAATAGTCTACCAAAAACAATACACCCTTACTTTGATTAACTAACCTAAACAAAGATGAACAAATACAGTAAAATATGTATTGCTCATTGTTAGTTCATGTTAGTTGATACATTAACGAAACCTTGTTGTAAAGTATTACCGCAAACTCTAATATCATGTACTTACCCTCATGTTAAAAGCCTGTATGAACTGATTTTATTTCCCTCTAAACACCAAAGGAGATGTTGTGAAGAAAGCTCACTGAGGTCTTATGGATTCAATGGAAGTGTGTATAACTTTGGGCAGTTCCTCATCTGGCTTTAGAATATGGTGCACAAGTTATATAGACAAATCTTGAGGTATTTTAGGTACATTGTTTGGAGTTTGACAATCCACAGAAGAAAGAAATTTGTACAGGTTTTGAACAACATGAGGGTGAATAAATAATGACAGAATTTTCAATTTTGGGTAAACTTTACCTTTAAGCTCATGAAGTGTAAATCTTACCCTGTGATTGCTGTGTCCACCTCATGTACTAGCGGTATGGACAACTCCAGTGTGTTATCATGAAGCGTGCTATCATGTTCTGGATTGGCACTAACAAAAAAACAAAAAAAACAATAATATTGAACATGTATATATATATTCTATCGTGGGAAATCTCAGCCGTGCTGATATAAAGTCATATCGCACGACTACAAATGTGAAATTGCATTTATACAACAGTTCAACGGCCCACGTGGTGTCTTAAAAACCCTCTTTTGTGCAGAACTACTTCCTTCCGCCACAGATTCAAATCTCAAGTTGACAGTTTAACAGTTGAATCCAAGCCTCGTTACTAACTGGAAAAAGTCACTTTAGAACTAGTAACGAAGGAGTCGCTTCATTGAACGAATCACAGCCACTTGGATATAGAGCCATATCACACTCCTACTAGTGTGATATTGCGTTTATACAACAGTTTGACGGCACAATAGTGTAAATAAATAAGAAACAACTGATATAGAGCCATATCGCACTCCTACTAGTGTGATATTGCTCATATATACAGTAATTTAGTTTGGGGTATGTAAGATTTTTTTTCTTTTATTCAGCAAGAATGCTAGCCTAGAAATCTAGACGCACCCTAGCGGCAGCAAATCTAATTTGCAGTCAGGGTAGTCTAGCAACTCTCCGTTGGCTTGCGAGCTGGAAAAACCAAACTCTGGTCAGGCCAATCACATCATGTATAAGAGTCGGTGGGCGGGCTTAACATAATGACGGCAGAGTTGAGGCGGTTCCGCGTGCTACTCGTAAAAAAAGAAGCTGGCGAACAACGGTCTTCCCAATCGGCTTTGGCCTCGACTCTGGAAGACTTGGAGTTAAGCTTTTCTTTGAGAAAAGAACAAAGAACGGCACTGAAGTCATTCTTAGGAAAGGAAGATGTGTTCAGAGTTTTGCCGACCGGATACAGCGAAAGTTAAATCTATCAACTAGCTCCGCTTCACCTTCTTTGTTGCTCTGGTTGATTGTAGCGCTGTCCTATTGCGTGCTAGAGGTCTGCTACCCGACCCGAGCCCGACGGGTCCCGAAAAATGTGCGGGTTTCGGGTTGGGTTCGGGCTAATGTTTAATGAAAAGCCTCGGGTTCGGGTCGGGCTCGCTTTTGTAACTAAGAAAAATGAAACGGCTGTATATACTTTGCGTGCCGTGTGCTTTGCCTGCTTGCTGTGACCGAAGGAGCGCGCACGTGCGAGAGAGAGAGAGCGCGAAAGGTCTCAACACTGACGGCAGAAAGCAAACATTAACTGAAATAAACATTAATTACTGAGGGAAAACTTATAACAGTTTCAAATGATGCAGGAAAAGTTGCGCTCTGGAAGAATTATGATCATCTGTCGATGCCGTTCTCTTAACTCGTAGGCTACTGAGAAGGATATATTTGAGGAAATAGTTTAGTAACACTGCGTGAACTTATGGAAGTTTAAAGCTTGAGTTCCAGAGAAATGTGTGACTGAACGTTACACCTGTTCGACCACAGCAAAGTTACGTAATTGGTAAGTCCGTGCTTCTTCTCTAACTGCTGTGCTGATGGGGCCGCTGTGCCTGTGTTTGCACATGTATTTGTTTACCGTTGCAAGCAATCTATAAATACAACATATTGCAAAAAAGTTATTTGCTGTTAGAAACGGACCTCGGGTTCGGGCTTAACATGTCAATTTAATGGTCGGGTCGGGTTGGATTAAAGGATCTCGGGTACGGGCCGGGTTCGGGCTTCAGTTTAAAGCCCGTGCAGACCTCTATTGCGTGCAGAGGGAATCTGAAAGACAACCGTTTATCCCGCTCCTCGGATTGAGCCCTGCCAATTGTGTGTTCCCAGACCCAACATCTTGATGTGGGTCTGGCTTGTCAGGCTACAAGGATGCATTAAATTGATCAAAAGTGACATTTATAATGTTACAAAAGATTTTTATTTTAAGTAAATGCTGTTCTTTTGAATTTTATATTCATCTATTCTATGAATCCTGAAAATGTTTTGTATTAAATGCAGCCTTGAAGAGCATAATAAAACAATCTCACCAATCCCAAATGTTAAACGGTAGTATTGGTACTAACATGCCCATGTGTTTTCAGCACGGCACAGTGTAATTGATTAAGTCTCCACTGTAAGATGGCCAAATGTGCATTATGAGAGTTCATTTTGTCTCACAGAGAGCTAGTCTTTACCACTTAGTGTGTAATGCACATCTCTGAGCAAAGAAAACACATCTGGCCAGCATTAGATTAAAATCACGACTTCAATATCAAGCAAAACCACTTAATTTCTAACAAAATAGCCAAATAGGGAAAAGTCCAAATGTCCAATCTATCTAGTTGTTTCAAAAATAAACATCATGACATTCACTAATGTGGACTGATGATGTGAACCATGTGTTTTTTAATCACAGAAATAAACCTTGTTTTTTTTTTAAAAGTTCATTAAATCAAGACTGCTCACCTTCTAGCATGTACTAAAAACAGCAGTGTCTCGTTTTCACCAGATAGATGACTCGTGTCAAACAGCACAGATAGATGGTACTGAAAAAAAGGTTAAAACTACAAGGTTAAATGAATTGGGCTATAATTAACAAGTTCACCAAGTAAATCATTAAGCTGTTAAACTGACACTCCTGTCATACTACCTTGGTTTGTGCCCTCATGAAAGGAAATCCAACGCTGCACTTGAGGAAGTCCAGCTCTACCAGCATACAGGAAATGCCCTTTTCTTCCTGGAGCCAAAACAGACAGAGAAAACACCAAATGACAGTGAGAATAACCAGTCAAACCCTTCAAAAGCTGTACTAATTTGTAGGGACCCCAGCAGAAAGTCTCATCAACCGCAACGCCTAAAAAATATTATATTCAAAAGAAATTCCCCCCCAAAAATCACTGATTGCCAGACAAACAGTCAGAAGGCATGCAAAACAGTTGAGAAAAATAAACTCTTGCAAGCTGGATTCAATTTGCATTAAAATTATGTTTAGATCTTCAATTAAGCTCTGCAGAAACTGAAGGGGGAATTTTTTTTTTTTATGTTTAACTTTTGCAATTTCAAGCGGTGCACACACGTGCAGACTGGTTTCAGACAAGTTTAAAATTGGTTGCCGCATCTGCAACCGTTCGAAATGTGTCTCGCAAATGTGGATACTGGAAAAGTGTTGTGAAAGGAACTTGCGGGACAGGATCACATATTCATGGTTAATATAACTTAATATAAAACAATAAAGATAATATAAAACACTAAAAAACCTTTTAGGGTTTAAAGGAGTCATGAACTGAGAAATCAACATTTTCCTTGAGCTTTTGATATACTGTATATGAGGTCATCATACTATAAGAATATCCTGTAAGTTACAGAACTGAAAACTTCCTTGTGAGTCCAAAAACAGCTTTTATTGTTTCCAAGCCCGATGACTTATTATGTGAAAGACCACCAGAAGAAGATCAACGCCTACTTCATCATCACAACTTTGGCCCCGCCCACTGGTGTGTTAGTGAGATGACAAGGAGAGAAGAGCGATACAGGATGGACTACAAATAACATGATCTTCCAAAGGATCCTAATGCTACAGACTTGTACGATATGGACTCAACAGTAATGCCACATGTAAGTAACTGTGTTAATTCTAATGCCTGATCTGTGACCAGTGATTTCTGAAATGTAATGATTCATGTACAGTCAGATGTTCTTTGTCTTTGTGTCAGTAAATCAAACCAGTGACTAAACGCTCAACTTCACATTGTCTCTCTTAGCAGGATTAAAATGATCTGTGATTAAATTATATATAGAAAGCGGTCAAAGAAAGCTATCTTTGCAATCGCTGGAGCTGTCAATCAAACAGAGTGAGTTTATCAGCGACTGGACTTGTGCCAAAACTCCCGTAATAATCAACGAATCTCTTATTTACATTGTGTTTGCACTGTTAGTTATGATGCAAGCATTCGTTAGTGTACAGAAATTGAGTGATAATGATGAGATTTGCATCTCACTGCATTCATACGCTCAACATGTCTGTGATTGGCTACAATGCCCATCACTGCAATCTAAATATAACGCTATAATCAACACTTTTCACAATTAGTTAGCCTTGAGAGCTGTAATAGTAAAAACATGCTAAAAGTTTGAGAGAGTCCCATATGTAATACTCAGATATTTCATATGCAAAGATGTCAGCCAATCACAGCCGAGGGCGTTTACACTGAAGTCTCACAGCAGCCAATCACAACCTTGGGCGTTTACAATGAAGTCTCACAACAGCCAATCACAGCAGTGGCCGTTTACACTGAAGTCTCACAACAGCCAATCACAGCAGTGGCCGTTTACACTGAAGTCTCACAACAGCCAATCACAGCAGTGGGCGTTTACACTGAAGTCTCACAGCAGCCAATCACAGCAGTGGGCGTTTACACTGAAGTCTCACAGCAGCCAATCACAGCAGTGGGCGTTTACACTGAAGTCTCACAGCAGCCAATCACAGCAGTGGGCGTTTCCACTAAAGTCTCACAGCAGCCAATCACAGCAGTGGGCGTTTACACTGAAGTCTCACAGCAGCCAATCACAGCAGTGGGCGTTTACACTGAAGTCTCACAGCAGCCAATCACAACAGTGGGCGTTTACACTGAAGTCTCACAGCAGACACGCCCCTTCAAACAGAGCGTTCAGATCGGAGGGCTAAAATCAGGGTAGTAAAAAATGCCTTTTATTTCTAAATTACGACAATTATTGCTGTAAAAATCATACTAACATTATAAGTGCACCACAGTAAACATTATAAAACAATAAAACAATGCAGTTCATGACCCCTTTAAAACAATGAATATTCAGTAATATTAGTGATTTAACTGCACTGACACTATGGGATGAGAACAAAATGTGAACTGAATTGAGCTAAATAATTTGCAACATCGACTCTGCAACTGACCTGAACTGAATCAACACTAAACTGACTTGAGCTGAATAATGACACTATTGTCTTTTGTAAAGCTGCCTCACAGCTAAAATAATAATTCATGTCATTCATTGAATTGATGAACTTTGCAACATTGCTATTGAACTGAAGTAAATCAACACTGAAGGTCTTGAGCTGAATAATGACAGTTCTGTAGAGCTGCTTTACAGCTGAAATAAGGTGAAACATTAATACTGTTATTTTCGTGAAGATTCTTTGAAACAATCTATTGTATAAAGTGTGATATAAATAAATGTGACTCGACTAACTTATAAATAACTGTACTGTCACATGCATTGTACACTAGGAGAACAGCAACAGGGACAATCGCCAGTGAGAGTTGAGAGCTTTTTCTAAACACAGCAGAGGCACCGGCTGGTTTGTGTAAACAGCTGAGATTCGACCCCGTGAGGAGTGAGCGTTCCTACAGCGAGAGTTCACCAAGCTGTCATTTTACAGAGCTGAGAGCGTAAAAAACCACTGAGAGCCTTCAGGAATATATCAGGGCCGATGACAAACCCGACGGCCTCCCGCTGCTGGAACAATGCAGAGGATGAGCGCTTAACTCTGGGATCTTCAGATCCACGTGAGGTCTTGCACGTGCTCCCCATTCTTGAGTTTATATTGGAGCTATTCTTAGCGAGGTTGCAGCAATAACAAAAGCTGCTGCCGGACAAAATACATCAATAAATAGTCAAAAGTAGATGAGGAGGGGGGGGGTTCAGGAAAGCCTGGGAGTTTGCAAAACTCATTTTACATGCACTTGGCGACTCTCTGGGGAAGAGTTTGAGGCTTTGGCCTCACGTTTTGCACTCGTTTACGCTAACACCCTTGTTTCCCGAGCTTTGAGTATTGCTAATGTACAGCAGGGCACCTCAATGGCGGCCTGCGGACTAAATGTGGCCCGTTAATCATTTCTGAGTTCAAGAGCACTCAGTGGTGCACAATTTGCGGTCTGTGGTCCATATCCGCACCAGATCATGCAGTTTTACATTTCTTCTGTAGTTCAGCTACCCTAGTTCCCCAAAACATTATTAGGCACAGATATTCAAATGTGTCTGATCCAATCCAATGTACACTACTGTTCAAAAGTGAATACTTTTAGTCAGCAAGGATGCATTAAATTGACAGAAAAGATTTCTATTTCAAATAAATGCTGTTCTTTCATCAAAAAATCTTGAACAAATTGTATCACAGATTTTGCACATTAAGTGCATGGCACAGCTGTTTTCAACATTGATAATAATCAGAAATATTGATTATAAACAACTGTGGGGGAATCTTGAAAAGTTATTAGAATGATAGAAATTCATTCTTAACCCTGGACATAATAACATTTGTTCTGTGTTCACTAATATTTTTCCACACAAATATCTACACAGGCTCCATTTGTGTCCAAAAATTATCATGTTTACAGTTTATCAAAACCGATTTGTTTTGCTAGACTTCTACGCCAGATAGGACTTTAAAGTCAACCTTAACAAATACCTGATTACATTCACAATAAATGGCACTTTTCTAAATCGGTCCAGTGTTTTGTCACTACTGTTTCAGTAATTGTATTCCATCATGGCGTACAGGAAGGAAAGAGGTGTTTGTATTAAGTCACTTCTCTCTGGTCTGTGTGTTATTAAACTGAAACATCAACAAATCTCAAATGATGTATGTATTGGCTGCATCTCTAAAATAAACTGCCAGATTGTTTTGCTCTCTCTCGTCCTCGTCCTTCAGCGCTTCAGTAACACTAAAATAAATCGAGTTGTTTCTGAGACAGCAAATTAAAGGTCTTCGCTTCACCTGCCGCAATCTAATAAAAGGACAATCCGCCGTTTATCTAATTACAGTGAGTGTGTTTCTTCTCAAGAGGGGCCCCGGGGCCACCTGAATGAGGCGATAGAGCTTCTGAAACCAATTCACTGCTGCAGATGGTTTGGGTTGCAAGACAAACACAGGGGCAACAGGACCTACTATAAAACAAGAGGGGAGCGCAAGTTCACACTCGGCATGACGGAAAGCTGAAGTGGCCTGAGGGAGACGTTCTGGCCTGACCTCCGCCGCGTGGAGACGGGTCACATCAACACAGACGACTTCTCCCGGCATTGGCGTAATTAGAGGGGTCCTGCTGCGCGTACAGTACTAGAACAGCAAACAAAGCATGGCCACTGTGTCTTCTCACAATACACTTCCACCTGGACCCCCGCATGCATCCTATTCAACAGTCATGACCAATTACTCTCCGAAAAGAGACAAAGCTGGTTTGCACTGCAAAAAACGATCAAAATGAAATTTAAACCTGTTAAACAATGTTAAGCGCTCCATATGTGTCAAAACACAAGGATATATAGAGTGAAATCTGAGCGCTTCAAAAACAAATCTATGTTTAAGTTGAAGATGACAGAATTAATTTAGAATAGGAATGCAGAAGGAGAAGAAAACATGATGGTCAAATTACTAAATTATCCATTAAGGCTACACCAAATGTAAATTATTTGCAATTCTTCACCTGAAAATAAAAATGGTGTCATAATATTTTCACCTTTCCAAACCAGTATGACTTTTTAACTTCTGTGGATCATAAAAGGAGATGTTTTGTTGAGTGTTCATGCTGCCCTTTTCCATGCATTGAAAGTGAATGAAGACCGATCCTTTCAAACTTCAAAAAGGGCAAATAAACACTGAATATGTTATATGCTTTTGTTTTGGGAAAAGAGCAGCATTATTTTTTATATAAATGTATGGTTACTACATGTACTTACTATAGTAATAACAGAATGCAATTCTGAAAATCATACTGGTTTGGAATGACATGAGGGTGAGTAGATACACCCAAAATATAGATTTTTGGGTGAACTATCCTTTGCAGTTATTGATGGTCCATTCTCACATCTTCTGCATTTTTTTCTAAAATCAGTAAAGTCGTAAAAAAAAAATTCAGTAAATCTAGAAAAGGTCATAATTAGCAAACACATGTCCGATCAGGCATATCATTTTGACCAGGTGAAGTGAATAACACTGATTATCTCTTCATCACGGCACCTGTTAGTGGGTGGGACATATTAGGCAGCAAGTGAACATTTTGTCCTCAAAGTTGATGAGTTAGAAGCAGGAAAAATGGGCAAGCGTAAGGATTTGAGCGAGTTTGACAAGGGCAAAACTGTGATGGCTAGACGACTGGGTCAGAGCATCTCCAAAACTGCAGCTCTTGTGGGGTGTTCCCGGTCTGCAGTGGTCAGTCTCTATCAAAAGTGCTCCAAGGAAGGAACAGTGGTGAACCGGCGACAGGGTCATGGGCGGCCAAGGCTCATTGATGCACGTGGGGAGTGAAGGCTGGTCCGTGTGGTCCAATCAAACAGAAGAGCTACTGTAGCTCAAATTGCTAAAAGTTAATGCTGGGGAACCTGGGGGGGCACGCCTTCAGGGGTCTATTGGAGTCCATGCCTCGACGGGTCAGGGCTGTTTTGGCAGCAAAAGGGGGACCAACACAATATTAGGTCATAATGTTATGCCTGATCGGTGTATTATCCCTTAAAATTAGAGAACAATTCTGCTGCTTCGTTTCCCTCTTGAGAGGGTTGAGTTCATCAAAGAGGTCCGTTTAGCAATCTTAAAGAGTCTCTCCATTATTGTCAAACTAAACTAGGAAATGTTCTTGCTCATGCTGATAACACAGAATGCTTTTCAGCAGGGGAAACAGACCTTGAGGGAGCTGTAACAGAGATTTCAGTGTGAGACGTGCTCTAAAAGCCTGAGATAACGATACACTAGCCAGCTGCAAGTGCTCTCATCTGTAACTGTGCACTTCCTCCTGTTTCCACTACTTCCTCTGCTGACTGAACGCCTATCTCTCCATATTCTAGACACTTTTTTCCATTCTGTCCCTTTAAATCATGGATATGATGACCACATATACTTAAAAAGAAGATTCAAACTTGTCACATTTTCCATGTAACCTATATGTCAGTATTTGGCACCTAGTTCATGGCACACCCGTATTCCGCCTGGTGTGTATTACAAACAAGAACGGCAAAAACTTCAAACTTCAGTATAACTGGCTGGCTTTACGCAATCTTCAGTAGGTCTTCTGGGAAACAAATTGGTGTTTACCAGGCTGCTACCATGAAAAACATTTAGTTTGAAGCAATTCAGGTTTACCAACACCTGTGTCATGTTAATAATAGTGCGTCACTTAACATGTCAGTCAGTTCTTGGTAAGAATAAGCTGCAGACTGGACCAGACTGTACGTCATTAGTCAAAAGTCTGGTTTATAAAAAACGAATGGCAATATATCAGACTTACCCTTTGTAAGAAGTTGATGTAGTGAACCTCTCTGGAGAAGTTGAAGTAGATGTTGGTGTCATAGGCGTCGTCTCCAGCATTAGAGATGGTTAAATTTAATGACACATTTCTTACTCCACCAAGAGCCAGATGAGAACTGATGTAACGCCTGAGAAATGAGAGAAACAAAAGAGAAAACAAGTGGGACACGGATAATCTCAGGAAAACTGTTCAAAATATTCCTGGGTCATACTTTATCCCAAAATCAAACAAAACAAAAAAATACATTTTGCATTTAAGAAAAGCACAAAAATGGGAAAATGTGACATGAACAATAACAAAAACCTTAAAATCTTTAAAAGCTGAAATGTGTCAGCATCATTGATTTACTATTCAAGTTTTTGTAAAAAAAATATATAATTTTTGTGTTTGTCACTTCTATTATTAATTTTAGTACAATTAATACTGTGACAATATTTTCATTAGTTTATCTGCAACTTCTCATTACCGTACTGTAAAAATAATTATTGTATTATTATTTTAAGTATTTACTGTATATCACTGTAGTATTTCTTGTAATGCCTTTGTGTTTTGATGAGTTAAATGAAAATAAGAGAAATTATATTTTGCATAAAGAAAAATGAAGCCATTTTAGTACAATTCATTTTTTTAAATATTTTCTTTACAAATATATTTGCATTATATACTCGGCACTGTATTACATAAACAAATATTGTTATAAGTATTTACTGCATGAAGCATTTCTTATGACGCCTTTGTGTTTTTGATGATTTAGTAATTAATATTCTTTGCATTTTGACAATATTTTCATAACTAAGCACATTTTATCTGCAAATTCTAATGACTGTATATTGTAAAAAATATTATTTTAATCTTTAATCTAACAATATATACAGTATATATCACTGCATTTCTATATTTGATGGTTTAGATAACAAAAAAAAAAAATATTACTGTAATGCGAGTCTAATTACTTTTTTTCTTTTGTCAAATCAAAATAACACAATATTTTGAGTTACTGCTGATTAAACTAATATCTTTGTATTACCTCCCATTTTTAGTTTCAATGAACACCAACCTGGCCACTTACTTTTATTTAAAGTTAAACCAACAAAATCAGTTTTTATAGTGCACTAATAATTAAAAATATAAATAAATGTAAAATATCTAAATGTGTTTGAAAAATGAAAATATTGTAATGGAATTTTTTTTACAACAGGTCTTAAAATAGACTTAATCTTTCTTCAACAAATATATATCTGATACATTGAGCATAGAACTTGAATGCCTGTTTTGTAGTCATTACAGTAAAATATGTTTTCAATTACTAGCTCTAGTACATGCAGAAAGTAGTGAATTCCCATCTGCTCTTTAAACAGTGAAGGTTCAGCTTTTAAGGAAACTACAGGGAAACCAGGTCCAGGTCATTCAGAACCAGACTAGGACTTCCTTAAAACAGTCTAATGAATGACGTCATGGGCCGGTGAGAGCCAACCATGCGTCCACACCCACAGCGACTCAACCCTAATGACGTAAATGAACTGAAACGAGCCGCTGCGCAGAACCTCGAGAGGAGAAGACCAGGGGCTTTACCCAGAAAGCAGCAGTTTCCCATGAAGCCTCAGGTCAGCGGCACAGTCCTCTGACAGACAGTTCTTCTCAAACCACGTCTGTGAAGAGTCAAACAGAGCACAGGATGTTTACACAACTTAACTGTCATTATAACCTGAGATGGGAAGCAAATACTAGAGGGTGCTGTTGTGCAAGACTTGAAAAAGCTCTAGTATGAGTAGCGGTTTCAAGCGTGATGAACAAGAAAGTGCCGTGTGTTCATGTTGGACAGATTTTGACATCAACACCTTTGCTTTAGCACTACAGACAAACTGGTGGACACAGTTACTAACAGCCTCAGATTCCATCATAATGGATTCCTGCCGCGCTGAAAGATGCCAGCGCCGTGTTTCCTCAAGCTCAGAGGGAAAAGCATGTTAACTAACAGGAGGGTGGGTTATGAAGGAGGCTGTTGGCAAATAAATTCATTAATCTTCCACATTCCACTCACAAAGAGTCAACAGCCATTACTGAGTGCTAACTAAAAGCACATTTAAAACTAGAGAATAGGGTCATTTCTGGCATTCGGAGCTGCTGGGTGATGTCAACGGCAAATGAGTATGAGGTGAGTAACGGTCTAAGAGTAAATTAGAATAATCTTCTGTATAAAATCACTGTAAATATGTTAAAATGTTAAAACAAGCAATATATACGTAATGTGTTTGAACCAGGTGTGATATGTTTCCAGTGTCACGTCATTTATATTTGTATAAACATTCAAAATCACGGGCAATCAGAACATATTTGATTTGATGTGATATTTTACTCTCTTAACACACATTCGTGGTCTTTTTGTGCATGATCTACATATCAGTGCTCTTGGAAGATCATGTTCAATAAAGCAACCAGAAATTGGCTGATTAGGACAGAAACTCTGATTAAAGGCACAATATGTAATTTTTTCGCCACTAGACGTCGCTTATTCAAAACAAAGGTGTAGCTTTTATTCTGCCGCTCATGTGTATGTGGGATACATTTGGACACATTTGAGCGTTGAAAGTTATGCTATAAAGCTACTCTGTGCGTTCGTGGCCGCTACTACGAGACACTTGTTCACACTGCAGTGAGCTAGATCAATATTAGGCATGGTAAAACATGGTACTCGCGGTAAATCAAGGAAACCAGATTTAAACAATAAGACTAACTGTGTTGAGCTATATAATGATTAGTTTTCTGTCAATGAATGTCTCCAAACAGTTGCTCACCTGTCTAATAAATCTAATAATATATACAGTATATGTTACATAATATATTAAAGCGTCTTTAAATGTCGTTTCCATGGTTTCTACTAAATAAAACTGGAAATCGAGGGTAACGTGGGTATGATGCCATTTATAGGCAACACACGGTACGAGTCCTGGTGAAAATTGCTTATTTCTCCGGATTTAAATATTCTTGGAAACATCTGGGATAATGTAAGTACACAAGTCAACTAAATATAGAACATTGTTCTAGTGGTTTTTGGATATTTGAATCCAAAAATCATACATATTGTGCTTTTTAAAGCTACCTGAATGCCTTAAGGCCTAATCCTGGCTTAATCTATCTGATAGTCCATCTGATATGAGATCTGTCTATGTTTTCTTTTAAATTAGCATTTTTTTTCTATGTTTACGTTTAGTCATTTCACTTTAATGGCAATGAAAAGGTTATTAGTCAGTTACTGAAATGCCTTATTTTCAAAAATGTCACTAATCAATGTATTGGTATTTAACAAATTTAACTGTCTTTTGCTAAACCAGCTAAGTCTGTGTGCTTTTTTTTTGTTACAAAAACCTCTAAGTCAACAAGACATAGTAAACAGTTGCAAAATCACTAAAGATGCAACTGGAAACATTGCAACTGATGAAAGCAGAATTCAACATGTGAAGAAACTGTTGAAGGAGCTGTGACTGCCACGTTCATTTCTGTCAAGAGTTTTACAGCAGCGCAAGGAAGGAACACTTGTGTTTGCTACTTGCGAAATCATCCTGTCATTGCCACTGTAACAATAGAAAAACATGATAAAAACTTGCAGCTTGGCAATTGAAAGCTGACTCGTATGCATACCGTCATTCAACGTGAAATCATATGATTCGATTTGCATCTTCTGATTGGTTTCTGTGGACTTAGAGGATTTTGCTGACAAAGCAAGTGGTGTTTAGCAGTTTCTTCCAACGAATGGGTATTTCTGAATGGGCTGAGGCTGGGATTTAGTGGATTTGAAAAGAAAGTATTTGATGCAGAGGGGAACAGGATCGGCAATAGACGAGCTGGGAATCGAATTTGGGTCGCTGGAGGTGGAGTTGTGCTATATGAATATGTATCTGCGACATTAATTCCTAAAGGTTATCTTCATCTTCAGTGATATCCTGTTTAAAATGGATTATTTATGTGCAGTGAAAGCTGAAGGATTCAAACCTCATTCTTTGCGGCGATCTTCTCTCCTTTTTTCCAGCGTAGAATAGGAGTCAGAGAGGGAAGGTCGCGGTCCTGATATCCATCCACGACGTGTTTTCCTAAACTGTATGCTGCCTCAAACACGATGGCGGCAAACACATCCTTCACTTCTTTCTGTTGAAAAGCACAAAAATGAGAAAATGTGAGATGAACAATAAAAAATAAACCTTTAAATATTTAAAAGCTGAAATGTGTCAGCATCATTTAATTACTAATAAAGTTTGTAAAGTTTTGTTGTTTTATCATTTTGTCATTTCTATTAGTTTTATTGCTTTTTATAATGTCTATATATTTTTTATTTTAGTACACTCAAAAAAAGTTAAGCCTTTTTTTTTAAGATTTATGCATTTCAATAGTAAAGTTTGTAAAACTAGTAAAATTACAGCCAATTGAATGGAATAATCCTTACACATTTTATTTGAATATTTGAGCAATAATTCAATTAAAATGTGTATTATACAATTAAATTTGCTGAAATTTTACTATTAATTGAAATGTGTGAATCTGTGAATGGAGTGTACATAAAATGAAACTTCTTAAACAAATGAGAAATGTTTCCTTGTCAACTAGCTGAAATAAAAAAGTTATGAAAATGTGTTTATGGTTTTAGTTTTAGTTGCCCTGAAATGTGCAAACACTGTGAAAACATCTGTTTCAGAAAAGTTCATTTTTACAACTCCTGATACCGAAGCAAAAATCACACTTTTCCTTTGAGTAGACCGACAGCACATCACATCCTCTAATGTTTCAAAATAAAAGCACAGAGTGATAAAAGTTTAGATGAATGGCCCATATGACAAGTAGCTCACCCAATCGGTGGCTGTGTAACTGGCTTTGCACTGGCTAAAATCATATTTGCGGTGAAAAGCTTTATAGCCGAAGCTCTTTGCAAAGCTCCTCAAAGCTCTTGTTGGCTCGAACAAGTGAACTGTGTGCCATAAAAGAGCCACCAAAAGCTATCGGATGAACATTTGGAAAAAGCTGGCACTGCCCTGCCCCAACACACTTCATCTTCCCTTATTTTGGCAATATGAGCCGCAGCCCGAGGAGTGTTTCCTTTGGCACAGAACTTGGAAACAGTCGAACGAAAGACCGAACAGGATCAAACCTTGACATCCTTGTTAGAGGAGACTAAAGAGAAGGGACATGGGAAAAGTAGACCTCTCCTGTGCCCTCTTCTCCTCCCCTGACTATTAAACATCACTCGCTTCGGCTTTCATCTCTACCACCACGACATCTCTACCACTGTGCCTACTGAGCACCTCTTCACTTCTCTTTCTTTCGTCCCGTAAGTTTTATCACATGCTTTCTGTTTGTCCACCCACCCATCCTCTTCCTCAGCGGCGCTGAATCAGGCCAATGTTTTAACACATCATGATAAAATAGATAGCGCACATCCTGCCCTGGTGTCCAGCCGACCCACACCTTTACATGCTGATAGAGTTACTGCAGGAAAGAGAGGTGTGGTGGCGGACCGGACAGGTTTTAGCCTCCACTAGACTTATTTACACCATCAAATGGGGCGTACGTGTTTATTATAGATGACAGAATTAAGGAATAGTTCACAGAAATATGAAAATTCTGTGATCATTTACTCACCAATTTCAAACCTGTATGACTTTCTGTATGTTTGCCAAGCTATCATTTCGATAACATGTAAGAATTTACCAATAAAACAAACCAAAAATGTTTCATATATTAGTTTGTAGCTCAAAATTGGAAATAAATAAATTAGTTTTAAATAAAAATACAGTTTTTCAGGCTGTTCCTTCCGAGAGAGAAAAAAGACAAAACCAGTGAGTTAAAAAACAAAAAAAAAACAGTAAAAACAAAAATTCAATGAAAAAATGTGGTGTAGAAACAAATTTTCACAATTAATTATAAAGAAATAAATTAAATGTGAAATGTTGAAGTAGAAATACTGAAATAGTATTTTCTTGTAAAATGTACTCCAATAGTCTTTGTTTTATTAACACTTTAAAGAAAATGAAGATATTTTTTGAATCATTTTTTACAGTGTTTGCATTTAATTTCTTCATTTGTTCACAAAAGAAAGTAAGCCATACAAGTTCGGAATGACATAAGGATGAGTAAATGCTTACAGAACTATTTATTTGGTGAACTAGTCCTTTAAGATTGAACATTTTGGCCTTTTTGCCTTTCTTTGATATAAGCAATAATAAACAATCACATTTTTATATTATAGTTTAGCTGCAAGAAAACAAACTATGGCTTTGCTTTGCTAACTATGGCGAGCACTTTATTTCAAGGGGTCTGTGTTACAATGTAAGTACATTTAAGTACTAAGTAATAATAATTAACTACATCTACTTACTATAGGGTTAGGATTAGGGGTTGGTTTAGGGTCAGTTGTATGTAATTATGCATATTCTATCATTATTACTACAGTAACTTACATGTAACATGAACACGAAACACAATTTAAGACCAGGTAGTGGACAGAACGGAGATGCAAAGATCTTTCTAGATGGTAACCCTGATGCTGCTAACCTTACTAAAGTTGTTATTAAAATGAAAACTGAAATTATACAAATAAAATATAACAAAAACTAAAGTAAGAGATGCTATCACTGACACACAAAAAAAAACAGCTTTGTGCTTGAGATTTAGGTATATTAGTAGTAGTAGAATCAAAGCTTGTGTGATAAACCCTAGATTAACCATTGAATCACCTGAGCCTTGGTGAAAGCCTCCTCATTCATCAGCTGAGGGCCTCTCATGTGCCCTTTGGCGTCCAGAGAGAGAGGGTTTTGTTACAGTAATACGCTTGAGTCGTAAAACGGACAACATAAAGCTCAGTGTTGTGTAAAGAGCTGTTGCTCTCCTCAGGTCCCAGATGGGATTAAAGCAGTGCGTATCAAATGGGCCCTGTGATCTGTCCGACCAATGACCCCCACTCAGGGGAGCAGTAAAGATCAGGGGTCTGACGTCCAGACTTCAGGAACAGTCTATGTGCCACTTTCTTTGGGACACATGTGAATTGAGAGCATGAATGACCTCTTGTTCTCCAATAAAACAAGTGTGTACAAACTTCATTTACGATAATCAATGTGCTATAGTAAATTATAATCACCAGTCCAATAGCGATATCTTCTGTGGAGTTTCAAGTACTTTATTTTCAAACAGTCCAACTTATCTGGACTGATCAGAACCTCTATGTTCTGGTTTGGAATTTGATCAAAGTGCTTTTGGGTTCACTTGGATGGATCCCGGAATTTAGTGATGCTAATGGGCAACAATTTATTAGTCATGTAAGTTCAGCTCCTATCAGTCTAAATGGGTAAAGGCCGAAAACTCAATGTTTACAAAAATATTTGCCAAGCTTTCATTTCAATCACAATTAATACTGCATAATATCTGCTAACACTTTATTTTGATGACATTATACTCAGTATAAGCAAAGTCCCTTAAAGACAAGTCATTTCACTCGGCGGCCATCTTTGAAACGCCTCTAGAGCATGAAAGTGCAGCTCCTATCTCTTTGAATGGGGAAACATCAAATTCTCCAAAACTGTTCACCAAGCTCACGATCAAATTTCATATTTAAAATCACCAATGAAATCTGACAATAACGGTCTCATAAATTTGGTTTCTAAATGCTCAAATCATGACATTTTTCAGCTTGGACAAAGTCTTTGCTATAAGCAACTACATTTCAACTTATTCTACTAACAGTACTGCAGTCTACTGATACTCTGATGAGAGTTAGTTGACATGTAGTTGCAAAGTTATTTATAGTTAGTAGAGTGTCTATAGTACACCATTGAAATATACTGTCTGTCACAAACAAACAAACAACAACGGCTATTTTCCAGGTTGGTCCATTTGAAAAGTAACAGTAAAAATAAATATTAAAAAGACAAACATGCATTTAGTTAGTATATGTGACCCGTGCAGGCAAAATGTGTGGGAATGTGCACGGGCTGATTACGAGCTACAGGCAAAACAAGTGAACAATTTCAATTTTTGAGGTTTTCACAAAAATTAGTTCATTAAGCCCTCGTCTAGCCATCCCAATGCTTCAAAAAGCAATTAAACATCTAAAAGTGTCTTTATTTGTATGTTTTCCGAGAGGTGTAACTTCATAAATCTTTCATACTGTAGCTTCTCCTTTTTCTCTGCTCGCTTCTGGTTGACTGGCGCTTCTCTTCAGCACAAGTTTGGTATTGTTTTAAAGCGCAGCATTCAAGCGTTGTGAAATTTATTGCAAATTCTCGATGGCATGAGTGTGATTTTCATCTTACTTGCGCTGACTGACAGATCCGATGCGTGTGCACAAAGACGCCTCAGACAGCGTGCAATCCCGATATACACATACACAGAATTACAGTATTTCAAAATATCTGTCAACGTTTGGTTAACTATTGGGGAAAAACATCTGATGTGTAACATTATATTAGATCTGTGTGGTACAGTAGGTCTTAATATACAGTATATATGCTGTCTGTCTCATTAATTTTAATCAAACAATTGTGGTATCATGGAAAAAAGTTGAATATATATTTTTCTTATAAATATTTGGAGATGACTTGGTGTGTGCTAAATTTGGTGTTATTACCAGGGATTTTAAGGCATGATTTCTAGGTGATTTTGCTTTGGAGCCTTCAGAAAACTTTTCTCGATTTTTCTAAAAAAAATTATTTTGCTGACTCTATTGACTTCAAACAGGTCTAAGCTCAGTCATTTTTGTCTAATTCCAACAAATCATAGATCATTTTGAAGGTTTTTTAATAGAGAATGACTCACTGCAATAACATATTTTTGAAAAGTTGCTCATTGTGACTAATTTTGCCAGCATGGGTCACATATAAAAATAGTATATATGCAACGTATATATAATATACATGCATCTCTGTCATCACTGCCATTCATGTGCACCTAACTCAAACTTACAATAATGACACTGCTTAAGGACTGTTTTGAAAAACCAGACAATGGCAAAGTTGAGACTTATGGGAGTATGAGAGTAGAAGACGGACCGGCTTCCCACTCTAGTAAAGTTGCCACTGCAAAACCTCACAGAGGAGACACAACAGGAACAAGCACCTCCTGCACATAAGGAAGTAGTAGAGGTCATATCTGAACCTTGGCCCGGGCTTTTACTAGCTTTTATCATCATTATTAATGTCCCTTTTTGCCTTCTGCTTCCTCCTTTCCCAGCCCCCCCAAACTTCATCCTTTGCTCCATCATAAACTACATGTATTTATAGCAGGAGTAAGGAGGCCTCAGGACAGACCTCATGCTTTTAATTGGGTGGGTGGTATCTGAAGGGACCCTAACAACTGTTCCTTACATGCCGCAGACACACATCGACAGACTTGAGCCAAGCAGGTCAGTCAGTCGCCACAGGGCTTCATTGTACAAGACGAACGGCTGAAGTGTCATCTGTTTCCTTACATTGTTTCCATTTGGCACAGTAAAGGCTTTCACGGAAAGAGACGGCACTAGAGAATGGCTTCCCACAGGCGGATTCACAAATCATAATAACCTTTTTTAACGACAGTAATAAATCGAAACGATGGTCACACTTTAGGCTACAGTGTGTTAAAGTTACTGTGCATTTATATTAGTAATCATTCAACGCTACTGAAAACTAGTATGCATAATAAATAACTGGCTGCTGTATGTACAGTATGTGCTGTCATCTTGCCAAACCAAGCACCAAACGTAATAAACATCATGTGTATAATGGATAATTATTTGGGGAGCTGCTAGTAATTAGTGGTGTTTTGATATCCGCTTGTTGCATTCAACCATTTGATACCATGGCACAATGATTGTCACAACGGTAAAGTGCCATCAGGTCTTTTTATCAGGTCTTAAAAGTGTTACCAAACAAGCATGATAGACTCAAAGAGACAGTGTTTGTAAGTTATGTGTTTCTGAATGCAATCTGACGCTGCCATTCAGCACCCCTGTAGTAGAGTATGATTAAAAAACCTCTATAGCCACGAGTGCAGGAAATAGTGTCTAATTTATGCAGGGTTGGATGCCGTCCATTCCCAAACTCACCAGAGCAATAATCTCTCATCTGAGGATCATTGAGTCTGACCTCACGCTTTTGAACATGGAGACAGTGGTGAAAAATAGTGCTGATTGAATGATAAGAGCTTGTTTAGAGTTTCACACAAAGACGTCTTGATGATCATCAGAAAAACAAAATGTGTTGAATGTCATTATACGTGGTTGAAGCTTGTTCTAAATAAAATGCATTAGGGAGTCTTGCTATGGATTGTGAAAAATATCTAACACTCTTATGGCAAGTTAAAACAGCCGTTCGAAAGTTTGGGGTTGAGAAGATTTTTTTAAGTCAAAGAAAGAAGTCTCTTGTGCTCACCAGGGCTGCATTTATTGGATGAGAAATACAGTAAAAACTGCACAATTTAAAATAGCTTTTTTCTATGTGAATATATTGTAAAATATAATTTATTCCTGTGATCAAAGCTGAATTTTCAGCATCATTACCCCAGTCTTCAGGGTCACATGATCCTTCAGAAATCATTCTAATGATGATTTGCTGCTCAAGAAACTTTCTTTGATGAATAGAAAGTTCAAAACAGTATTTATTTGAACCTTTTGTAACACTATAAATGTCTTTACTGTCACTTTTGATTAATTGAATGCACCCTAGCTGAACAAAAGTATTCATTTCATTAAGAAAAAATCTTACAGACTCCAAACAGTAATTTATTTAATTGAGAAATAAAATTGCAGAAAATATAGTAGAATCTAGTGTTGTAGTACTCGAGACCGGTCTTAAGACCATTTTTTTATGGTCTTGGTCTTGTCTCAGTTTCGACTGCATTTCTTCTCGGTCTTGTCTTGGTCTTGGACTTAGAGGACTCTGGATTTTATCTCAAGACCAGTCAAGACCACAACTGCAAGGATAACCGGGATTGCAAATGATATTGATTTATACAAACGTTCACTAAACATGAAGTTCATATTAAATTACATTTTAAACTGTCTTTGCTAATTTGCAGCGTTTCGTTATTAAATGAATCAGCTGCTTTGAACAAATCGGTTGAATAAAGGATTCCATTCCAGACTGTTCAATAATGTTAATGTTTTAATGTTAAATTAATCAGAACATTATTTATGCAGGTGTAATTGTACCAGTTCAGATGCAACTTCTGGGCCATGAATTGTAATGTTAGTGATTTGATTGGTAACAGCGCTATAGTGTCTTACTATTCTAATTGTATTTATTCATTAAATATGAGTAATTTCTCAGACAGTAGATATGGATCTTTTAGATTAATTTAAGGAGTGCTGGTCTGGTCTTGGTCTTGACTCGGTCTCACCCCGTCTTGGTCTTGGTCTTGTCTTGGTCTCGGCACACACTGGTCTTGGTCTTGACTTGGTCTCGGTTTAGGTGATCTTGACTACAACACTAGTAGAATCTTATTTTTTCTTAGCTCATTGTGAAGTTGTGTTGTATTTATGCTTAAAAAATGACCAATGGAGTAAGGAAGTGAAACTGAATTAAATATTCAACATTCAACAAAATATATACAAGTTTTAAAATCTTAAAGGTAGGGTAGGCGATTTTCAGAGAGGCTAGCAATAGCTTTGAAAGCATGAGATCCCTTCAGAGTCCTCTACAAAGCCACACCACCTTCAAAACACATGAACGCGTGCATCAGGGAGCAAAAAAAAAGGGCCACGATGTCTCAAAGCACATAACATTACAATAATAATGAACAAACAACTTATAGAGCACTGACCTGTACCACCTGACTGCTGCAGATTCATTTTACCGATGATAGTCCATTCAAACACATAAATTAGAGTTTACGAGTATAACGTCACGGGTTTCCATCTCTTCCAAATTAAAGTAGTTATGGTGTGAACGCAGTATGAGCTGGTGGTTTTGGTTCAGGAGGAAGTGTAAAAGGCGGCTGCTGTTTTGGTTGCGGTGCTCGGTGACTGACGTCTGTCTCTGAATAGCATGAAATGTGCTGATGACGTGATGTCTGCACGAGGGCATGTAAAAACACACGTTGACAGGCAGGTAGGACATCCTATCGTAGCTCTCGTAACGAGGTCTATGATTGGACGAACATTTTATGGTCCTATGCCTTCCAAAGACGATATGAATACATATAAATGCATTTAGACCACTTAAAGGTGTACTGTGTAAATCTTAGCAACATCTAGCGGTGAGCTTGTGAATTGTAACCGCACACCGCTTAACCCTCCCTTTCGAAGCACATAGAGAAGCTACGGTGGCCGTCACAGGACAAAGATGTCGTCTGAGACAGAAGAGAGTGACTACCGCACTGTAGAGAAGTTTGTCCGTTTAGGGCTACCGTAGAAACATGACAGCGCAAAATGGTGACCACTGTAATGGGACCCGCGGTGTGTGTAGATAGAAATACCGCATTCTAAGGTAATAAAAACATAATGGTACATTATGTAAAGTCTTTATAGACAACTGAAAACATTGTTATGTATATTATATTGCATTTCTGTCAATATATCCTATATATCCAATATATCCTATCCAATATATAAATACTAAACACTGCACCTTTAACTTAGTGATTGCTATCGGGACATGAAGAGACTTTCAACCAGCATAACAAAAAATTTTTTTTGAAGCAAATCACCTACCCTGACTTTAAGGAATTTTACTTCTAAAGTAAAGTTTAAAGAGTTCATTGGAAAGTAAAACACATTTGAGAAATGTAAAAAGGTTCTCCAATGACTTCAGGCTGTAAAACCCTTTTTTTTCTGACAATCTTTGACACACTTCAAATCTGTGGGCAGAAACAGGGAGGCTGATATCATGCAATGCTCTTAAGAATGTAATTTGTATTTAATGGCCTAAGTTCTTCAGTTATGTGCCAATATGAGAAGATTTGCAGAGCCAGAAACTTTGATACAGAAAACTTGTCAGTTTATCTTTAAGATAAGCAGGGCGGCTGAACTGAACCACTTTCTATTCTTCAGGGAAGGCAGAAGGGATGATGTCATCTGAGCAGCGGCGATCGTGATTGGCCGAGAGGATCTGAGCTGCCCGCGCTCACGTGGCTTCCACCAGATTGTTCCAAGAGTTATTAAATACATGCACACAGTGCACAAACCGGGGCTTTATCGAGATCAAGACCCTCGGAGCTAAACTCACAGTTCCTGCTATTAATTTACGCTCTGCTCTAGGATTCCCTTTTAAGGCCAGATGCATGCAAGACATGTATTTAGAGTTATGCTAAAAATATATGAACTTCAGCAATACATGTACTTCAGTTCCAGAGATGTTTAAAAACATTACTAATACTATTACAAAACTATTAAACTTTAGCATGCGATCTATCCCACGTTATGTTCAACAGACAAAGTAATCACACAATAATGTATGCAACTCCAACATGAAAGTTTTTCACATGCATACAACTAATATTCTGTGAAAAATGTAATATAGAGTTATCATTATTTTTATTTACCAAAGTTGCTATCCATGCCAAAACATTACTATGACCCAAGGTCATCATGTAACCTACATTTTCCACAGCCATTTTATTTCTTGCAAGTGATGAATGAGTGAAACCTGAAGTACTTCCTGCATAAAAGCCCTCATATGTTTCATTCATACTCACAGGACCCATCTGAACATGATCCCCCCCCCCAATGGATACTTCAACAAAGGTGAGCTATAGTACAGCGTCAAATCTTCTAGTAATTGTCCCTGACAGACAATGTTCAAGACAACAACATCCCATATGGAACCAATTATAAGATACAGGAAAAAAGGGAACAATATTCAGAGCATGGAAATGAATAATATAACCATGTTTATGTGCCGCATGTGTTTGCAAATGAGATTAACGTATTAGAGAGTCAGATCAAACAGATTTAGACAACACGCCAATTGCGTAGGTTGCCTAGCTCAAGATAAATCACTTAGTCTGTGGAAACTACAAATTAACGTGAAAGATTAGTTAATATCTCCAGAACACGTTCTCTGGAGCTGAGCAGGTGAATCTGCATTTGATTCCTGCATTAAAAGCCGGCATGAACCGGACACGAACCGAGCAAAGCCTGAGCGTGGAGATATTTCTCAGATCTCCCTCCAAAGTCCATGGGCTCATCTGAAACCGATGATAAATCACAGACACTCATTCCTGAAGTGTTAGTCCATGTACAGAAATGCCTTGTTTCATAAACAAATCAAACTAGCAGCTCTCCAACAGCTGAAAAACGGGCCAAAGAAAAGAAAGCCTGATGATGTCTAACAGATCATAATTATACTGCGTGGAGAGAGACATGATGTGGTTTAGTTTGGTGGTTCTCAACTGGTGTGTGAACCCATAACAGGTCTGCTCTGACAGTCACAGGCAGAAGTGAAAACAATGCTTCTAGATATATAAATAATAAAGGTGTAACGGTACACAGAAGTCACGGTTTGGTATCTTTAGACAGTAGAGCAAATTACAGTTCCACCCAACAGCATTTAGGTAGTATTTAGGTAGGCCTTAAGTGTATTAAGCACTAAGCAAACATAATGCACTCTTGCAAGAGTATTTGGTCACAATTAGCTAGAGATTAGTTTTCTTTGCGCGTGAGAGTTCATTAATGTGGTGACAGCGGCGGATACACAAAGTTTAATATTACACATTCTTTTTCAAGAAATCACAGAAAGATGAGCGAGAAGGAAAAAAAGTGCCATCTACATCTGAGCCTACTTCACTTTTCCACGAGGAGACTGCGAGTAAAGCTTCCCATTTCCAGGATATGCATATTTCATCACTGGACTGTAGTAGTGAGACTTCCATGACACAAATCTGCACAATGCCAAATGATTTTGTCTTACTATAACAGTGGAAACGACTTATAAAATAAAGAAAACAAAGAAAACAAACGGGGTGCTGCCACTGGTCTCCAGGTAAGCGACGTACACTCACTCGGCCATCCACGTGATGTACAAGAAAATATGATTCATCAGACCAGGCCACCTTCTTCCATTGCTCCGTGGTCCAGTTCTGATGCTCACATGCCACTGTTGGTGCTTTTTTAGGTGGTGGACAAGGGTCAGCATGGGCACCTTAACTGGTCTGCGGCTCTGCCGCCCCATACGCAACAAACTGAGATGCTCTGTGTATTCGGACACCTTTCTATCAGAACCAGCATTAACTTCTTGAGCAATTTGAGCTCCAGTAGCTCGTCTGTTTGATCGGACCACACGTGCATCAATGAGCCTTGGCCGCCCGTGACCCTGTCTTGGGTTCACCACTGTTCCTTCCTTGGAGCACTTTTGATAGAGACTGACCACAGCAGACCGGGAACACCCCACAAGAGCTGCAGTTTTGGAGATGCTCTGACCCAGTCGTCTAGCCGTCACAATTTGGCCCTTGTCAAACTCGCTCAAATCCTTAAGCTTGCCCATTGTTCCTGCTTCTAACACATCAACTTTGAAGACAAACTGTTCACTTGCTGCCTAATATATCCCACCCACTAACAGGTTATGAAGAGATCATCAGTGTTATTCCCTTCACCCTCAGTGGTCATAATGTTATGCCTGATCGGTGTATATGAACATAATGCACAAGTGACAAAATGCACATTTTCACGCCAGCAATGTAGCATCTCTGAGCATTTATTCATTTGTATCTAAATATGACCTATACCTTTTATCTCTTGATAAATGACAATTTATACCAAATTCTCTTAAAAGAGAAAGCAGTGCTTTGTTTCTCATTTGCTGTGTTCCAAAAACTAGTGTAAGCAGCTCTGCTAGCTAGTATCCTACCTGAATATATAAAACGCATACACACACATAAAATGCATAACAAATGCTTGACAAAGTTTTGGTTTGTTCTTGCAATGCATTCTGGGATCAGAAATCTTAGAAAACACCATAATTACACTCCATACCTTTAGGACCAAACTTGGGAAAGTGAGTATGATGCCTTCATATGCTGTCTATTTAGGCAGATAATTAGGTTTCTAAACAGAGCTTTTCTTTTGAAATGTTGTGATGTCAAGGCAGATGCAATTTCGGCTTGTTTCCCCAAACTGCAGGAGTTATCACAGGGACAAATAGTTTCCGAGCCTCCCTATTAACCCCCCTGAGAACTGCTGAAATTTTCCCATGAGAATGACGATGGTTTACACACACTGGAGTGAGAGCATATGGGACGCCCATCACTTCAGCTGGCTGGAAACTTATTCCATCTGTGGTTAGTACGCAGAACCCCTCCACATGAACTGCTTTTCCCTTACTGTATGCAATACAGCACACACAACACCCACAATGCACTTCTAGCTAATTGATAACACACTGGCTATGTGGCAGAATATATCCACTGTACATACACTGTACAACACACACAGAATATGCACCAATACAAATGCTAAATAGTTGTCACATGACCTTGCATATTCAATGCATCCATAAAATTGCATAACTCACAGAAAAAAAACAAGCAAATGTACAGTACGAAAGAAATAATATGATACTCACTGACTCATAAGTGGATGAAATGCTGGAACAATGTCCTTGAAAAAATCAATTACAGTAAACTTTTTATGGGCTGGTGTACATAATGTAAAAGGCATTTAGCATGTGACCCTCAGTTGAAAACACAGCTGGGATTTATAAAGCTGGAATGAAGGTGCCATGTTCCCGTGGCGTAAATGGGCACATGGAAAACATTTTCTCTCTGAACAATGAAAAAAAAAATCATTGTTCATCCAGCACTAAAGAACATCTATCAACAAATTAAGGGGTGGATCTCACGAAACCTGTCAGGAACGTTTGACCTCAAAATTAAAAACAAGGGGAGGGAAAAGGATATTACATTTTGCATATAACAGTTGCACATGACAGTATGTGAGCAGTGGAGCGGGAGCGTAGCGGCGCGATTTTGAATGGAGTGAGGAGCGGATTTTTTAAAAGTTGGAGCGTTGTGGTTTTCAATCGCTCCATCACGAGTACATTTCATGCCAACGGCCCATAATATAACTGCACTTTTAGCCAGAACTCACACGTTAAACACATGTAACTAGCTTGATACAGATAAATCACTCAAATCAGAAAGAATGTAAAGGTTATGATGATGGCGATGGACCTGAGCAGGATGTTATAGTTCAAGGAATTGTTTTGTACCTTCTACATACTGAATATGATCGGGTGAAAGCACATTTTAAACAGGTAGCACTTATTCACACGCAATCGCTCTCTCTAATGCATTCAAACACGTAATCTTACAGCGCTTATCTGCTTACAGTTATCTGTATATGATTTTGAATGAGCAGAAATCTGTAATGTAGTGACTAGGGGTGTCGAAATGAATCGTTTCTATGATGCATTGCAATGCAGACGAGGATGATTCGGTATCGGTTCAGTAATAGACCATAACCGATTATAATGTACTGATTCTTTGCTGACGTGCTTTGTCGCAGTAGCATATAATGGCAGAGGGAGGCGAGACACGAGTGAGAGTAATTAAAACGCTCCAACTACTTTAAAAGCCAATATCTGGGTACATTTCAGCTTTTATGAACAACCTGGTGGTAAGCACGACCTGGAGAACACACGCGCTATGTGTAAATCAAAGATGTCTGATTTATCAAAACAATTTCATTTACACTTGGGCACATAAATGTATCTCCGCAATTCCCGCACTATATGCAGATTTATTGTAGTTCACGTCCCCGAAAACAACAGATATGAGCTGGACTTTATTAATCATCAGTTAATTTCACGATCAAAGACTGCAATAGGAGAGCGCGCGGCAACAGCACTGGTCAGATCATTCAGTTTCTTTACTTTTAGTAAATATGATTGTATGTTGAGCACCTGCGACTTTACTTTCGTTAGTGTGTGCGTTAGCTTGATCAAGAGATACGCAGCGGCTCGTCTGCGGCGATGCGTGCTTCAGTAAAGCAGTCATATCGGGCTATAACATGTCATATATCATATAATTTTTTTTAGCATTGTTGGGAGGAGTAAAATTTACATATGTGGTTTCAACAACCAGATGCATTTAGACATTAGTTTTGACTGTAATTTGGCGCAGACCACCTCCTAAAGTGGCTTTTAGTGTTTTGTGTATTTGTTCTAAATGCTCCTGTTGTCTTCTGTGCCCAGACTTGAGTTTTGTTTGATACATTCAAGAAGCGTGTTTTCTTTGAGCAGGTAAAATTAAAGGTTCATATATGTAACTGACTAACAAAATTGTATACATGAAGATGCAGTGCACCGTCAATGCATTGTGATATGGAGTTGATGGCATGATAATTGTAATCGAACCGGACCGTGAGACCAGTGTAGGTTCACACTCCTAGTAGTGACCCTTAGATAAAAAAAGTACTATTTTCATCTTTTCCAACAAAATTTGCACTGCAATAAAGACAATAAACTACGTTGAAAACTATTTTCAAGGATTTGTTCGCAGCACCTGAGAAACCCTGAGGAGCAGAGAGTTCGCTCAGAGTTGGAGTAATAGAGCAAATCCCTCCGCAGAAGTAGAAGTGCTTCGCCTTCTGAGAATTTAGTTCAGAGTGATGGCTGTGTCTCATGTGACCTTGTTATTTGTACACAACTGTGACCATACACATCACAACATGTAAATAGGAAAATGTTGGCGTTATTTTGTCACTTATTGAGCAGTAGGCTAGCTGGAGCCATTTACCTCCAGTCTTTGTGCTAAGCTAGGCTAGCAGTGTGTGCGTCAGACAGAGTTATGGCACACACTGAGATGAGAATGGTATGTATGGGCTTATCTAACTCTGGGGGATACGGTGAATAAGATAAAGTCCCAAAAAGTCGGCGTGTTCCTTTAACTCTAGTGTGGAATTTTTCTACAATATTCACTCATCATGACAGTAAAATAGGGCATTCTAGTCAATCTACAGCAGTATTTCCTCTCTCAATAAGTAGAAAATGTGGTTAACACCCTGTCATGCGTGGGGGAAAAAATACCGTCATATACCGCAAAACCGGTATAATTTTGAAAAAAAATGCTGTCAAATAAATTTTGGGTCACACTACAATTATCTTCCTTTGGGGGATTTTCTCAATATATATATATATTGAAAAAATAATAAACTCAAAATTACAATGCTGGGAAGTATTAGAGAAAAGAACATTTGGTGGGAAATATGCTTAATTGCCAGGGAAAAAAAATAAATAAAAAATAAATAAAAGAAATACTTTATTATCTGAAAAACATAATTTATATTCTTTATGCAAAATATAATACTTCTATTTTTTCTCTTGATTTTGTGGTGAAGTGACCTGCACATGCTCTTGACAGGTTTTGTGCAAAGAACAAAAAAAGACTTGTTATGAGAGTAAGAACAAAGCATTCATCAAATGCTTGTGGAGAAATCAGGCCAAGATACACACACCCTCTTAACACTTCACCAAAAATTAAACTGCCTGGAAATCTTTCCACTGTGCAAAAATACTCTGGTATTTAGCAGGACATCCAGCAGTGTCTTTTCATTTGGAAGAGCAACAACTCAATCCCTTTGGCCTTGACATGTACAGTAATATTTCCATTGCTTTATACGCTTTATACGTCCTCTCTGCTGTTATCTGTCGACATAAATGCCTGGAATAACTGATATGCCCTTAAGTTCCACTCACTTAGTGAGCAGGTGGGTCATGTCAAGGGTAAGTGTAGGAGAGCCAACAAAATCCTTTACTCCTGCTACTCATTCCCAGAATTCCAAGCTATTCCTCCTTCAATCATCCGCCCCGCTCTCTGCTCCGGCTCGCAGCCGTCACCTTATCTGGCTGAAAACGGAGCACTCCTGTGAAGGTCCCGCCAGCACTATACGCACCAGAGAAGCACAAGTCATGAAGTTAGGATTGGGGTTAGTTCCTTTTATGGAGCTGTAATGCGAGTTAGGGATGCTGGCTCCCGGGAAATATGGCTTCCATCACAAAGTTATTCCCCCAAAACCAGTTCAAGAACACTATAAGATCTTGCACAAAGTATGAAAATCAAGTATTTTAAGATGCTGCACTACTAAAAATTAGCATTTTGTCTGGTTTTCCTGGACAACTAAGTGTTCTTAAATCAAGATTTACATGAGAAGCAAAATTACTTAAGATATTAACTCTTGTTTTCTGAAAGAATGATCAAAATAATGCTTAGTTTAGGAGTTTATGCTTAAAACAAGAAAACATCTGCCAGCGGTGTCAGAAATATAAACTTAATTTAAAGGGAAACAAGTTAATTTTTTTGGCACCACTGGCAGATATTTTTGTATTGTTTTAAGTGTAAAGTCACCTAATTATTTACTTGTTATCTCATGTCATTTTGCGTCTCTGGTAAGTGTATCTTGATTTAAGGATGTTTAGATATTTGTACTGGAAAACAAGACAAAAAATGCTAAAGAAAATAGTATTTTTTTGCAGTGTGACCTTCTGCTTTTCTAGCATTCAGTCACTGTGAGGAATTAGATCATATCCGTATGACTTAATGGCAGTAGTTATCTACAATGCATTTATCAAAGCTGACAGGAGCCTAAAATAATTGATGCTTCTGCTTTTGCCAGAGATTTGATGTTTGCTCCCATTTCTTTTATGAAAAACACATGAATAACAACAACAAAAAAGGTTAGAGGACTTCCTATTGGTGAGGGATGGACTTCCAACTGTCATTGATATTCCAATTTATAATAAAACCCTATATCCTATCTTTAAAAAAATAACAGGCAAAACTACACATTATGCAACTACAAAAAATTAAAAAGCAAGTAGCACCTAGTGATCTATGGAAGCTTGTTAACACCACAGAATAAAAAATAAAATTCTGTGGGACTTAAATATGCCATGGACGGATATAAAAAAGATTTTAAAATAAATATGGTGGGAGATTAATTTGGAAGCGATGGTTTACAGATCACAATGCAAACGTGAGAAGCCTCGTGTTATGTACGTCACGAACGCAGATGACAACATCCAAGAACAACACTTAAATTAGAGTTAGATTAAATTAATATGGAGAGATGCACTGAAATGTAGACCTTCGTTTATGTGTTTTTGACCTACACTGTTAACGTTACATGATGTGAGAACAGTTAGTTATTTCGGTATGTATGTTGGCAGGGACCTTAATCGGAACTTAATGAGAACCAGAAAATCCTCTCAGGATACCTGGAATCAGTGTTACAGTATCCCAGGCACATCGTTTTACCATTTTTGTAGCATAAACACCATCAAACCGATGAGAGCTTCGGATTTTCCACTGTTTCTCTATAGCGCTGAAACCTAAAGATGTCCGAGTTCCGGTCCCCGTGCAACTGATACTCAACTGCCATTGGCTTATCTGGGGTTTATCGAGAAGTTGCAATTACCTTTTACATTTTTTTAATTCAATGGCGGAAACAAGCTTCCATAGTGATCATCTAGGAAATAAGAAAGTTATTTTGCATTTACAATATTGTGACAAAAATGAAGAGTTGACTCTATATTTGGCTAAAAAATCAGTGCAAAACTTCAGATGTCTAGTGAATGTTCATAGATTAAACTGCATGTTTTCTGTTCAACACCAGATATTCTATTAGTTTTATCTCCCTGTATGATCCTGCTGAAGCAGCTCTGTGAACGTCAGCTCCATCCTGAGCGATCAGGACGGCAGCGACAGATGCTTCCTCCGTCTGATGAGATCAGGGCTCATAAAACTGGTCCACTTTTACCGTGCGGTTATTCTGGGTCTATTGTTCTAATCGGTGCAGCCTGGATACAATCTTTAAATCTAATGCGCGTGGGCCAAGAGACGCTTCAGCTCTTGTAAAATAAACTGTTATACTTGATATGTTTGAGCCCCACGCACCGGAGGCAGTCCACCACCGCGCTCCAATAGGAAAACAGACCCAATTCCAGCAACAACCAGGGTGTGGATGAGGTTGAGCGGGTCACTAGTGTGACTGTTGTTTAACAATCACTAGAGAGAAGTCAGGTGTAAAACACCACACACATAACAGCATGTCATCGGAATATATAAATAAAACCCTCTAAAGTCCTGCTTTAGGGAACAGAAAAACTCATTTAACAGTACCTTGTGTGGTTGACGAACTGAGACAAATCATACATACATACACATAACCTCACCCCTTATAGTTAAAACTGCTCAACTGCTTGTTGTTAAGGTAAATATCTAATCAGCCAATCACATGGCAGCAACTCTAGGCATGTAGACATGATCAAGATGATCTGCTGAAGTTCAAACTGAGCATCAGAATGGGGAAGAAAGGGGATTTAAGAGACTTTGCACGTGGCATGGTTGTTGTTTCCAGGCGGGCTGGTCTGAGTATTTCACAAACTGCTGATCTACTGGGATTTTCACACTCAACCATCTCTAGGGTTTACTGAGAATGGTCCGAAAAAGAGAAAATATCCAGTTAGCGGCAGTTCTGCGGGCTAAAATGTCTTGTTGATGCCAGAGGTCGGAGGAGAATGACCAAAAGAACAGAAAACTGAGACTACAATTCACACAGACTCATCAAAACTGGGTAATATTAGATTGTAAAAACATTGCCTGGTCTTGATTTCAGCTGCGACATTCAGATGGCAGGGTCAGAATTTGGCGTAAACAACATGAGAGCATGGATCTATCTTGTCTTGTATCAGCAGTTCAGGCTAAGGTAATGGTGTGTTGGATATTTTCTTGGCACACTTTAGGCCTCTTAGTACCAATTGAGCATCGTTTAAACACCACAGTCTACCTGAGTATTGTTGCTGACCATGTCCATCCCCTTATGACCACAGTGTTCTGATCTTCTGATGGCAGGAAAACGCACATGTCACAAAGCTCAAATCATCTCAAACTGGTTTCTTGAACATGACAGTGAGTTCACTAAACTCAAACAGCCTCCACAGTCATCAGATCTCAATCCAATAGAGCAGGATGTGCTGGAACAGGAGATTTGCATCATGGATGTGCAGCCGACAAATCTACAGCAACTGTCTGATGCAGATTTGTATACAAGTGACGCACACGCACCCGGCCATTCACGTGATGTAAAAGAAAACGTGATTCATCAGACCAGGACACCTGCTTCCATTGCTCCGTGGTCCAGTTCTGATGCTCACGAGCCACTGTTGGTGCTTTCGGGGTGGACAAGGGTCAGCATGGGCACCCTGACTGATCTGCGGCTCTGCCGCCCCATACGCAACAAACTGAGATGCTCTGTGTATTCTGACACCTTTCTATCAGATCCAGCATTAACTTCTTGAGCAATTTGAGCTCCAGTAGCTCGTCTGTTTGATCGGACCACACGGGCCAGCCTTCGCTCCCCTCATGCATCAATGAGCCTTGGCCGCCCACTGTTCCTTCCTTGGAGCACTTTTGATAGATTCTGACACTAATGCGATATGGCTCAGCTTGTCAGTGAACTACGGCTCTGTGTAGTAAATGCCGCTCCATCTGAAAGCAGGAGATGACGATTTACTACTAATCAAGGAACCGGCTTTACTGACAAGATGTTCTTAACAATGTCATGCGATATATCGCCCAGCCCTAATTCTGACCACTGCAGACCGGGAACACCCCACAAGAGCTGCAGTTTTGGAGATGCTCTGACCCAGTCGTCTGTCTATCACAATTTGACCCTTGTCAAACTCGCTCAAATCCTTAAGCTTGTCCATTTTTCCTGCTTCTAACACATCAAATTTAAGGACAAAATGTTCACTTGCTGCCTAATATATCCCACCCACCAACAGGTGCCGTGATGAAGAGATTGCAATCTGAAAATTCACATTAAGATGTTCAGTAAGTCAAAAGAGTAAAGGAACACTGGCCTGTTTAAACATTCATTCAGCAGAACGACACAACCCTCCAGCACCATGTCATCTACTTTCCCTCAATTCAGCAAGCAACTAAATAGACGCTTGGCTATTTCATATAAAGTTTTCCCCCATTTCGGCTGTTTCCGAGCTCTTTCCACAACATTTATTGTCGGTATTGTGGGTTTCTTGCATTCTAATATTTTTTCCGTCACCATGTTTTATAAATAGATGCTAGAGTCGTGAGCGTGTTTAATGGGAGACAGCTGGATATGATTACCTTCCTGCCTTGCGGATTCATTGTATCAGCTTTCTTGGCTGGGCGTAAATGAGGCCCGTGGAATGGCATCGGAGGAATTGCAGCGTTATGCGGGACTGTTATATGTGGCAACACAAAGCCGGTAGTGTGGCAAACGGCCTAGTCCTCTCACCGGGTCAGTACTATGAATACCATCAAATCAGCACTGCAGGATCTGACACAGTATATGCATGCGTGAGAAATAGTATCAGTGTTGTGTGACACTTAGCTCTGTTCCAAAACCTAGTGAGCAACCTACCTAGACAACACTTTTAGGCATTTCAGACATGCTTCTGATGTGGTTTTGAACAGGGCTGCCTTCAAAGAAAACTCATTTAGGCCTAATTTACACAGCATCACATGAATCCTAGACAAATAAGGTAATTAGATTGGGGGGGAAATAATCCAAACTAACGATTTGTAATACTTTTAATCAGCAAGCATACAGTAAATTTATCAAATGTGACATTTATGTGACATTTATATAAAATAAACGCTGTTCTTTTCAACTTTCAAAGAATCTTCAGTCCACAAAAAATTACACAGCACAACTGTTTTCAACTGATAATAATCAGAAATGTTTCATGAGCAGCAAATCTGGATATTAGAATGATTTCTGAAGGATTATGTGACACTGAAGACTGGGGTAATGATGCTGAAAAAGAGACTTCTTATGCATAAGAGACTAACGGTAGTGTATATATCATTCATTCAACAAAGATAAAACTTAAAGTATTATCTTCTTAGCAACATGCTTAGAAGTTGGGGTAACAGTTTAGGACCCAGGACCAGTAGTGAAAAATGAAGACCAAGAGTCAGGAGTGCAATTAATTAAAGAAAAATGTACTGAAGAATAGTTTGCAGTTTCATCAGCAGAAGCCAGCTTCAGGACTTACAAGGAGTTCATAGACTGCACTCCCTCTACCCGCCTATCGTAAACTCAGAATCAATAATCAGTCACTTTTGAGGGTCAATTTGAATTAGGATTATGCCTAAAACAGCCTAAGACTACCTATGTAGGCAGATGTTTTCTGAACGGAGCTTATGCCACAACTTTACAAGCAGTATATGTAACCTACTTTCAAGTTTCTCTATCAGCATGCCAGTACAGTATAAACTGGTGAGTGTTAAGAGCTTAACTGTGTCAGAGTTGTATATCGAGCAGGAGAATAACACTTTAAAATGGGCTGTGTTTGATATGCTATTGGTTACAATCCTCACTTGCTCCCTTAGTGTGCTCCTTACATTGCCCCAGAGGCGACATACATCAGTCAAGCCTTGCAGGATTTGAGGTATTAATGTAAACACGGTAAAGAGAACTATGAGAGACATGCCATACAACAACCAGACAGCTAAAGGAATCTGACAGCCTTTAGCTTCTCCATAGAGCGTGTGCTACAAATCCCAAGCCTATCTCATGTGTGACCGTGACTAATGGGTTCGCTATCGCTGAACGAGTGATATCTATGGCACAAGATGATGGAATGTAAATGCATATGTGATAAATTATGCTAAGCTATTTATATAGATTTGCTATGAGGAAAAAAATGAATCAATATGAGGTATACCTTTGGGCCTATTTATTGCACCGGGTGACCCACATCTCGTCTAAGAGCCCAGAAAACACACTGCCATTTCCTTTCTACTAGAGAAAACACTGTGTGTGGCTGCCACAATAACACAGGAAATAGATTTGTCCCTCGCATCTGGTTCTGCTCATTTAAGTGTTGATTCCTCTAATGCCTCATCATTCAGCATGGACATTTAAACCTGCCCTGATCCCTGTATGCAATACGGAAAATCCACCCAAGCAGTTTTTCGACCCATTGTGCATGGAGTGCACAGAAAAAAACCCCATTGGATTGTGAAAATGACATGAGATGATGAAGTGAATGGTTAGCATGAGGGTGGCAATGGTAAGACAAGAAACCATCCGAATCTTCCACTCAACTCCAAAAGTTCATTCACAAACTCCAACATCCATCATAATCAAAAAACGTGAAATAAATGCTTACTTGCTTGCTCTCAGGTGCCAGTGCACCACTTATGCAGTTTATCTGGCTAAAAATAACCAAGCAAAGAACATCTGGCAGTCTGGTATGATATTCCATAAACTGTGCCAATAGAAACATGTTTAAAATGATCAACATGAATCCGTTACGTAATGCCTCCTATTCCAGTGGAGGGAAATTATAACTAGACTATTTACTAGAATCTTGAGAAGCCCTTGTAGATGCTTGTTTCCTTTGGCTTCATGCAGGGGTTTTACAAAGCTTTTCTAACCTCAGTGTGCACGGGAATGCTTGTGTCAAACCAACCACAGCAACCTTTGGAAAAGCAGAATAGGTTCAATTAAACGCACGTCCTGCAGGTCAAATATCATCTAATTAAATCACAACTAATTCTGGATAGTGCTGCGATGCACATCACTAAACAGGAAATGGTGTCTGCTGTGCCTGTTTGGGGAAATAATAGAATAAAGATAAACAAAATTCTATTACTACAGTTCAACATATTTACTTGGCCACTTTGAAGCTAGTCTTATACATAATATAAATGTAATGTATGATAAAATATATCAGGATAATTATGTGTATTGTTTTAAATATATTTTAAACACTCTTAACAAACATTGTTTGACTGCAAACATTAATATTTATAGTATAGCAGATATATTAAATATATATAAATGTATATAAAGTATATTCATATTTATAATATGCATAAACATTATATTGATAAATCTTTTATAGATTTATTTTTTATTTTTTATTATGATAGGACAGTAGGTAGACAGGAAGTGAAGTGGGAGAGAGAGAGGGGGATGGGATCAGGAAAGGTCACAAGCCGGGACTCGAACTCGGGTCGCCCGGAGCGCAACAGCATTATATGTCAGCGCACTGCCCACGAGGCTATTGGTGCCGACAATAAATCTTTTTAAAGGGTGATTAACCATTAAATCGTATTATTGGTGACTTGTATACATTATTTTTTTCAGCCATTTTGCCTAAAAACATCTTAAAATTTTTGTAATTACTCATTACACTATGTAACTTTTTTATCTTTCAAAACTAAAGTTTCAAGTTTAAAGGGTAACTAAACCCCTGCTCAGAGCTTAACTCCACCCACTGGCAAATTTTGAAAAATGCTGGAAAAGTGGGCAGAGCTCAGCGGAGACAGAGGGGACGAACCGAGGGCGGGGCTGAGCGGAGGGCGTGCACCTGAGACCCGCAGTGACGGATTGATTGACAGCTGTCTGACTCGCGAGTCGCAGAGATGGAGAATGACTGGAGTGACGACAACTTTGCAACAGAGCGGTCATTTCTCCTACCTTCACCTGAAGTGGAGGCGGGTGAATTGTCTGTAAACACAGACCCAGAGCCTTATCAATGCGAGTCGCTGCTCAAACTGCGTTAACTCCCGATGCCAGTGAAGCAGCAGCGCAAGAGAACTGACCTAATCTATGAACAGTCAAATCCTTACACTGAATGCCACTAAAAATAGATCAGATATCTGATATACATACGATGTATTTTCATTCAAATGAACTGAATCAGCGCAGCAGCGCAGGACCAATAAGTTCAGACCTAAAAGCCTATTATAAACAGATTTCTTCAAATAAGTGAGACTATATACGCCAGCACGTTACAGTATTGATGTTCGTTACCGCCTCCGCGGCAGTCACTTGCGTGTCAGGGTTTGAAAGTGCGTCTCATGCATGAAAATTATCTGTACACATGACGGGCGGCAATAATATCGTAAGAAAAGCCTGACGTGTACTGGCAACTGCATTATTTAACCGTATTTTCTTCAATAGAATGTTAAAGCAAGTGTCAAGCAAGTCAGTTTCATTCATAATGTTTCTACTTCATGTAATATGACAGTTCATACTGGAGTGAAGCCGTTCTCATCATGTGATTGGGGGAAACATTTCTGAGGGCGTGGTGAGCTCGTGCCAGGGGCGCGGATAGTGAGCCGTTGGAAGTACCATCCTACGTCACGATGTACCACAACGTCCAATAGGAAAATTCAACTGCAGTAGCCACCGTTCAACCTTAAGAGGGCAGCACTTTGGCAGTTTTACACCATATTTTATAGAATTAAAACACTTTATACTCAAATGTCAAAACATTTACTCGAATCAATGAACAGCATTAATAAAGCCCCAGTATTACAGATCAGTAACTAAAAACAGTTGGTTTAGGGTTTAGTTACCCTTTAAGTTTTCAAGAGTCAATACATCAATCCTTCTTCCAATTTTAGTTTGACCCTGATTCACTATGGTAGGCCTATTATAAGTATTTATATTTTATACCTGCTGAGATGGTTTTGTGGGAAATTGCAAACATACGTCACTTGCCTGTGTGTGTGTCTCATCTGTAAATAGAGAAAAGTTGCTCCGGCTACTTTTGACCCATGTGGGAGTGGCATAGGATAGATAGGGAATCACCCGTTTAAAAAAAATACTGAACAGAGGAGAATCTGCTTGCGAAAGGAGAATGTGACAGAGCTCGTAATAAAACAAGAATCAACATGGATTTGGCTTTTCGGAGGTGGCGACAACTGAGGGATTTGAAATGTTGTAAAAGCGACAGAGATGCCGTTTTTCTTACTCAACAACAGGTGAGTAAGGTATTTTAGTGAACAGATAAATTGCCATTGCTCTCTAAGAGTTCATTGTAAAGCATTATCCATTGTGAAGGGTCATATCCATTATAGTTGTTTATTCTAAGAAAATACAGTGCCTATTAATAAGTAAAGCTAGAGTAACATCTTCAGCTAGTTAGCTAGAGATCCTTTTCCATTTAATCTGGTTATTTCTCTTAAGCCATGTAGTGAATGTTTTATAAGCAGTAGGATAATCTCTCTCTCTTTTTTAGTTCATGGTCTGACGCGCACGACACAGGTGCATTAGTTTAACGATGGAAAAAACGATCTGCGTGCCCAGCGCATGGTCCAAAAGGGTTGTCCCTAATCTCTTAATGGGTCATGGGTATGTTTTGGGCATAACGTGCAATAAACCAATCAGAGTCTCATCTCCCATTCCCTTTAAAAGCCAGTTGCGTTTGCACCATTGCAGAATTTGCGAGTGGAAAGACTGAACGTTTCTCCAGAGAGGAATCCTTTTATTTTTAATATTTAAAAATGTTTGTGTGCTGTGTGTGTAATAAGCAGAGTGTACGTCACCCTTTAAATAACACAAAAAATACTGCGTTTTCGGTTCCTCAAAATAGCAACGTGTCAACAACATGCCTGAACACACCTGGTTTTCAGACCAGCACGCCCATGGGTGAACAGATGGGTGCGAGTGCATTTGCTATTTAAACAACGTGGCACTGGACGTGAAAATAATAACTGCGTCAGGCCGAAACTAAAATAAAAACACTTGCGTTGCGCCTGGAGTCGCATTGTGCCATGTGTATGATAGAGCCCTATATCTCTGTCAGAGGTATTCACGCAACTGAATCCTAATGGCCCGGTCATGTGGCGAAGAATAAGAATTCAATTAAGACTTAAAAGTCAATCAAATGTCAAATCCAATTTCAAGGTCTATTTCACAAAACTTGCGAGAACAAAACTAAGACCAAAGTAAGATCAGCCAATGCAAATATCACATTCATTGGCCTCAACTAACCTAAATCAGCAGGTATTTACTTTGCTCAGAAACCAAGGTTAACAAAGAAAAACACTATGCAGATATCTCTTAAATCAAGATGAAGGTTCGTCCAAATGTTCTCCCGCAATATATAGTAAAGTGCGTATGATACCAGCTCAATGTCACTGGGAGGCCAGAACAAGAGCTCCAGTTGACACAACAACAGCTCCCCGGGGCGTTGTGACGTTACTCACCATAGTGGGATAATACAGTGTTTTCACCATGTGAGAGTTAGAGAAGGTTCCCTACAGAGAACCCGGCAGAGAGCCAGCTGGTTTCCATTAGCATACCTCAGCTAGTGAGTGGGGGTCCTGGCTTCATGCGGGGAGACACTAACACCCGGATAAATGAGAGGAGAGCCGTGCAGACCTGGCCCTCGGGACAGCAGCCAAATCACGCTTGATGACGGGGGATTTGTGCTGCTTTAAACTCGCCGACTGAATAAACACACTCATGTTTTGGAACATATTTAAGTGTTGTTTGATAAACCGATACAAGGCTTATAATTATGGGATTGCACTATAGAGTGAATCAGTAGATGCATCATTTTGGATTGAGTAAAGTCCTTTTTGAAAGAAATTAATACTTTTCACTATTCACTATTCCATTTATCAAAAGCAACAGTAAAACGTCAGTGACATTTCAAATAAATGCTGTTCTTTCTATTCATCAAAGAATCCTAAAAAACTGCACCACAGTTTCCACAAAAATATGAAACAGCACAACTGCCTTCAACATTGATAATAATCATAAATGTTTCTTGAGCAGAAATTCATCATATCAGAATGATTTCTGAAGGATCATGTGACACTGAAGACTGGAGTAATGATGCTGAAAATTCAGCTTTGATCACAGGAATACATTACATTTTACAATATATTCACATAGAAAACAGTTCTTTTAGTTTTTAATAATATTCCACTATATTTTTACTGTATGTTAATCAAATAAATGCCGCCTTGGTGGGCATACGAGACTGTTTTCAAAAACAATTAAAATAAAAAATCTTACAGATCTCAAGACCTTATCCAGTGCACATAAAAACGGCCTGACAATATCCATAATATAACTCCACTAAAGCCATGCCTGGCATAATCAGTTTAAACAATCTTAAGACACGTCATAGACACAGATACTTTTCTTACACAAACTTTAAACAGAGCAGCCCTGCTAATGCAAACACTTCTCACAAATGCACAAAGAAAACTGTGCAATAAAATGACATCTCACCTACATACGGCTGACAGGTTCATTCAAAGCTGCGCTAACAAGGTCAGTTTACTTCAGACTAAGTTGAAAGTGTTTGCTTTGATCATACTCTTGTCATGTATACTATGTACTTTGGAATAAAATACTGCAATTAGAGAACATTCAATATTAGATTAGATTTACATGTTCTGAAGGAAACGTGACTGGTGTGTGCTCATGCAAAACTCGCCGTCATGATGCCAAAGTGCTGTGGGATAAACACCAAAGTCTAACATGAGCAGTAGAAGTAAGGCTTTAGCAAGCACCAACAGATACCAGAAGATAACGGAGGAGATAACAGTTTTCTCCACATGGAACTATTAAATATCAACCTGGATGGAAACACATGTAAACCCTTCTTTGTGGGACATTTAGACTGTAATTTAAGTGAAGTTTCTCCACTGACAGACAGGATTCAAGTCAAATCTACCGAGAGAAGTGTGGCCTTCAAGACAAATGAGTCTCTTTACTAAGATGAAGTGTGTTTAAGCTGCTTGATCCATTAAGGATCACCCAGTGAGATGGCATGGGGATCTGCCTGCCCACCCAGAACACAAGGACGAGTTTTCAGGCATTACGTTAGAATTCCCACTCATTAATCAGCCATTAAAACAGATAACCCGCTATATATGATTCCCTAGTCCAGAAGAGTTTCCTCAAAACATTTCAAATAAACCACGCCGACTCATTAGACTAAAAATGCATAATAAACAAGCAACTCTCTACGGTTGTTTTGGGACTTGAGAAAAGATTGTACAGTGTTTGACTGAAAGTACAAACACAATGACAGATGCAGCAACAAATCTGCAGTGTCTACAAACAAGATGAAATATTAAGATGCATTGCGTCTCCCCTTCGCTACAGTACAGCTACATTCGTGTGTATTTATTAGCAGCTAATTTAAAGTCAAAGACATTTAAAGGGTTATTTCACCCAAAAATGTATTTCACCCATAATTTACTAACCCTCAAACCAACCTAGGTGTATATATGACTTTCTTCTTTCAGCAAAACACAAATCGGAGTTATATTAAAGGCTACATAACTCACACAGTTTCTGCCAGTCTCATGTTAATCTTGAGTACCTGTAGAGTAGTGTTGCATCCTTTATATGTCTGAAGAGTCTTTAGTTTGATCAGATTTATAAAAGACAGATACACTGTACCAATACTTTCCGAAAACAGCCAAACTCGTGAAGGCGTGCAGTGAGCGGAGCTAAAGAAATACGAGCACGCAAACACCTATGACACACACACACACACACACACACACACACACACACACACACACACACACACACACACACACACACACACACACACACACACACACACACACACACACACACACACACACACACACACACACACACACACACACACACACACACACACACACACACACACACACACACACACACACACACACACACACACACACACACACACACACACACACACACACACACACACACACACACACACAAGCTCGTTGTTAACGCTCTTGCTCTAGTTCTGGTTGAAGTGCACACCCGCATGTCCAGGAGAAGTGCCGATACAAGGAATTCGCCCTTTATGATGTCATAAAGGGCCATACTAAAACAAAAAAGTTCCAAAACTTGTTTGAATCCTGAAGGAGTGTACTTGGCACAGAAATACTCTGTCATATATCCAAAACATATTTTTTGAAATTTCAGAAGTCAGAATGCATGAAATAGCATTAGACCCCCCCCCCCCAGATTTTGAAGCCCAAAAAAGTGCATCAAACCATCATAAAAGTAATCCATACGACTCCAGTGGGCTAATAAAGGCCTTCTTCTGAGGCGAAGCGATGACCTCTGACCCGACGCATGACATATTGATGAACGCAGAAGCAAAGGATAGAGCAAAACAAAAAAACGGTCACAAATTATAAGTCTAAAACAAGAATTTTTAAAGAGAAATGTGGGAGGGGCTATTTGTCAGAACTGCGAGAGGCATCTACTCTCAACTAAGCTTACGATACTCCTACATCCTATGTCATGCGTCGGGTCAGAGGTCACTCTTCCGCCAGAACTAGACTCACATACGGCCGTTACCGGAAGCCGGTGATTATAGTTTATAAAGTTTTAAATATGGATATTGTTCTTACATAAACAAACTTTGCTTCAGAAGGCCTTTACTAACCCACTGGAGCTGTGTGGATTACTTTTATGTTGGATGGATGCGCTTTTTTGGGCTTCCATTCACTCCCATTATAAAGCTGGGAAGAGCCAGGATATTTCTTAATATAACTCCGATTGTGTTTGGCTGAAAGAAGAAAGTCATATACACCTAGGACGGCTTGAGGGGGAGTAACCCCTTGAGTGACACTGCATACTTCTTAGAGAATTTAATGCCACAAATACACAGTTTTCAATACTCAATAGCTTGCACTGCAAAATCATGGTAACAAGGTTAACAATTTTAAATTGTCCCCTACTGACAAACCCAACTAAATATAAGCAGTTCACTTGCAATCTAAAATGATACCACCATTTTAGAATTTTTTACTTTAAAAAAAAAAAAAAAAATCTTTCTTCGCATATATACCACCTATTCTGTTTTTGTTGACAAGTTGTTAAAAGTGTTAAAGTCATTAGTCATGCATGTTAATGAAAGAACACAAAAGGCAAAACACTTACAGCTGCAAATGGAAGTAAACGTAAGAAGACTTGGTCAGCAAACTCTATTGTCAAAGGCTTAATGTTGTTGGTTAAAGCATATTTGCATCATGCGCTGTTTCGTATAAAGCAAAAACAGGAGCATGGTATGGGGCAAACCCTTCCTGTAAGAAGCTCCCCTATGGAGACGTGGCCTGCAGTGACTCATAAAGCAGAGCCAGTGAAATTTACAGGCTCTGTGTGGGCCTCCTTGTCAGAGTTTCAGCTCCACGGACGCGGCGCCCTGAGGATACTGACGCTGTGTGCAGTGACTGAACGCTGTGATTGCAGCCCATTACCAGCACACAGACAACAAGAGCCTAACTGTGCGGTCACAATGACGACTGTCTCTCGGCCGACTCGCAAAACAAGGTCTCTCATTAAGTTGCTGCATTTCAAAGGTGGTTGTTTGTCACCTGATGGTGGGCATTTCATTTTGATAGCGAGACTTTATTATAGGTCACTTAGTGAAATTCTCCTTTGAATAAAACCACACAAGCTCCTACATGATTTAATCAGAGCTTTAACCTCGGCACCAAAGACATGGGTATCTGAAGTCCTTTGAAGGCAAGACTGCAGTAAATAGCAACACAATTTGGTCGTTTCCTCACACAAATCTATCGTATAGCTTCAGAACACAGCACACAAGTCATTTTAAGTTTAATTTTTACCAGCTTGACATTCAAAATTGCCATGCTAACTATTTCTTTAATGTGCAGGTGTGAATCGTTTTCAAATTCCCATTCATATAGCTTGTCTTATCCTCCAACCAGCAACAAATAAAAACCAAAAAAAACTACCATTTCGAAGCAGTTACAGAAAAATGCACATGGACGTATTTGGTGCATGTTGATAGAGTGAAATAAAGTTCAGCACAACATGGCTTGACCTCCAGGACAGGGCTGTTTGCAGCACAGGTCATGGGAGAGAAAAGACACCGGGTCAGGCGAGGAAAAGTGCAAACAACATCACATGGACCAGCATGAATTCTGCGGTGCAGATACATCCAGACACATCTAGTCAACATGAAATGGCATTCACAACCCATTTCACTTTCGTAATGTCATGTATTTCCCGACGAAACAGCAAATACTACGAGAAATTATCTAGGCTGGGACTTGCATTTTAAAATTGAGCGTTCCATATCATAAATGGATACCCAATAACTAAACTTAACCTTACTAACTATTAATAAGCAGTAATTAGGAGTTTACTGAGGCAAAAGTCATAGTTAATAGTGAGAATTGGACCCTAAACTAAATTGTGACCCATAATTGACATTTAATCAGCATTACAATTTCTAATTTAACTATTGGTGAGATTAAAGATAGGATGCATAACTTAACTCTGTAAAGCCTGGCATATGGAATAAGTCTTTTTTTTTTTTTTAATGGAACTGTTTATTGAACATTTTAGACAAAATATATATCAAAATGTCGTCACTCTATAATTGTTTTAATAAGATGATGTTTAAATGCTTAGTTTTATGACCAATTTATGATTGTAGTTTTAAAATATATAATGCAATGCAATGCAATAATGATTAAGAGATGAAAAAATAAAACGTTCCTGGCTCACATTTTAACGTGATTTTTCTAAAAAAATGATCTGTGGATAATCAAGTAAACCTTCAAGTTGCTTCAGTCCAAAACATGTTCATCTTCAAATATTACTAACAACATACAAGTTATTCTTATGTTTACCTCATAAAAATCGATGAAGATTTCGCAACACAAAGACACGTGAACCACTATAAAAGTATAAACTATCAATCAGAGGGCAGAAGGCATGATTGTGCACAACAGGTTTTTCAGCAAAGCTTTGATCATGTTGATCATTTAGAGGCCTTATACATTTCCATGTATCAAATATAAAACAGTAGCCTTCACAGGGTTAAAACAGCAGCCTAAAAATCAACTAAACAGCTATTTGGCTATTGGTTACGAACTTTTGATGAAAAGACTAATTTTATTTGATGGGATAACAAGGATGAACTCACAATTACACCAGGAATGTGTACATTTTGATTTCATATTGACAGGACAAATCCCTTGAGCCTGATCCTGTGGAACATGAGGTATGCTGGGATATCTTTGAGGAACACTCACCCTTACAAAGGACGTGTACTGATGGCACTGCTGCCGGTTGATTTCCAGGTTAAAGCGCTGACTTACAGCACCTGTCTGCTCAACGCCGTTTCCAAAATACACCCGGGCCGGCAGACCTTTGTGTCTCTTATCGGCATCTGCTGTTAGATTGTACAGCAACTCTGAGGAGAAAAATAGACAAACACATTTCAGTAAGACAACAATGTGTAAACTTCTCTCAAACATGGTCTGTGTTTAAACACTCACTATCAGAGGCATTCCAGAGCGATTTTAGATTTTTTTAAAAAGTAAGACGTCAAGTTCCCACTGTCAAAGTTGTGGAAATGAGGGAAAACAGAACAAGAACATTTCTGGGGCCACGTCCAAGAGTTAAATGTTTTTGATGAATTTCTGGAAGTCTGAGACATGAAGGAAAAATATGGTTCAAATTGTACTGATCAATAAAATAAAACAGAATGAAGGAATAAATAAATAAATATTTAATGACAAATGAGCACATTTCTTCCCAAATTTTCATTACTGTAATCCAAATACACTCTCATTCTCTAGTGATTTTTTATAAACAAATTTCGTTTTTTGCAACAAATACATTATGATGTGTACTTTATACTATTCTATACAATTCAAATAATATATATTTTGCATTAAAGAAATGACAATTGAGATGAAATGTGCTGAATTGTCATCAATACAATCAACTTGACTAAATGCTCTTAAAGTACGCTTAAGGTTCTTTATGCAAAATAATATGAGTATTTTTTATTTTTGTTTTAGGAGGAAATACGATCCAGCCATCTCTTGGTGAGATTCATCTATTTACACCTACAGGCTTTTCCAAAACCCAGAAATTGATCAAAAGCACAGAACTCTTGGACACGACCCCAGAAATAGCTGCTTTCTTTCCATTGCCATGACTGTGACTGTAGTGAATTTCTTGACAGTTTTTGTGATGAGGTCAAATGTGTAATTGCAGGACCCTTGCCCCAGTCCTGACGGTGAGTAAGAGCTATTTTTTCTCTGCTAGTCTCACAGGGCGTTACTCTAATGAAGAGCAGGAAGGGGCTCCTGGACCAATGCAGGGGATTGTTCTTTGAATGCATCCAGCTGTGAGCGCACTATGAGCTCACTCCGGCCTACAGGACCAGGGCGTTACCCAGACACAAGGTGCACTTTCCAATGCGAGTGCCATGTGGAGCTAACACTAGTGCTCTGTACTTCCCAGAAACCTCCCATTATGTAACACCCCCTTTATATACTCCATCTCCCATAAGGCCACACCCACTCAGCAAGCAGTGGTCACACCCAAAGGTTGAGCAAGAGGTCATTCTCATTGAATCCCGTAGCTGTAAGGTGTCCATCTTGACAAGTTAAGCAAACACGTGCAGTCAGGCTCAATGAGTCAAGTAACAAAAACAGAAACAAAACAACTAGATTTAATGAAAAAAAGCATTGTTTCCAAACAATTTTAAAACGGTATTTGTTGATATCAGTAACATTATATAAGAGGCAAAAGTGATTCATAGTAAATTCCTGCTTGTCAAGAGTATCTAGTTATGGGTCTAGTATGTGTAAAAAAAAAAAAAAAACGATTAAATACAATTTTAAATAATAAATAAATATAAAATAATACAATTTTGCTATAAATGTAATGCAATAATGTGCAATCAAATAAAATGCAATGCAATACAATAAATAAAATAATAAAAAAGAAAAAGAAAAAAAAGAAAAAAAGATAAAATAAAATTCCAAAAACACTCCCAAAAAATAACATAGTGACTCACCTATGTGGCCAGGTACATGTTTTCCTCGAAAGCTCATGCAGATGGTGACATTGAAGCAGTTGAGATGCTGTGGTCCCTCATGACACTGCGGTACTGTGATGTTTATTGAGACGGGCAAAAAGATGGAGACGTCCACAGAGATCACCGGCCTGGATCTATCACACGCAACAGCAAAGAAAGGTCAAAGCTACACCAGAATGGATGGCACGATTTCCAGAGAACATTAACTAGGAATTGGTGTAATAAGAAGCTTTTGCAGGATCAGAAGTGCACACTTACCTTAAGAAAACCACACTGTCAGCCATGAACGCCCCTATCGTCACATCTGATATGAATGAAAACAAACAAACAAAAATGTTTTTCTGGAAGGTCAGGAATGATTTAGGGCCCTATTTTAACAATCTGAGCGCATGGCGCAGGTGCACTTAGGGCGTGTCCGAATTTGCTAGTTTAACGATGGAAAAAACTTTCAGCACGCCAGCCACATGGTCCAAAAGGGTAGAGCAACAGATAGAGCAACCACTGATTACCATAGTATGGGAAAAAAATACTATGGTAGTCAATGGTTGCTCTCTCTGCTTTGTTACAAACATTCTTCAAAATATTATCTTTTGTGTTCAGCAGAACAAAGAAACTCATACAGGTTTGGAACAACTTGAGGGTGAGTAAATGATGACTGACTTTTCATTTTTGGGTGAACTATCCCTTAAATGAGTCATGGGTGTGTTTTGGGCATAACGTGCAATAAACCAATCAGAGTCTCATCTCCCATTCCCTTTCAAAGCCAGTTGCGCTCGCACCATGGCGGATTGCTATATTTACATGGCAGAATTTGCGAGCGGAAAGACTGAACGCTTCTCCAGAGAGGAATCCTTTTATTATTAATATTTAAAAATGTGTGTGTGCTGCTCTGCGTCCCTGTGTGTGTAATAATCAGAGTGTACGCGTGTTGTGCACCGCCTATAGGCTCATATTACTAACACACCCTTTAAATAACAAAAAATAACACAAAAATACTGCATTTTCAGTTCCTCAAAATAGCAACGCTCCAACAATGCTCCTGAACACACCTGGTTTTCAGACCAGATGCCCATAAGCGAACAGATGGCGCCAGTGCATTTGCTATTTAAAAAACGTGGAGCTGGACGTGAAATGATAACTGCATCGGGCTGAAAAACACTTGTGTTGCATGCCTGGTGTCCCATTGTGCCGGGTGTATAATAGGGCCCTTAGTGTTTAAAAAATTATTATAGAAACCTCATGATGCCACACTTAGAAAAGATGTGCAAAAATGTAATCTTTAATATTAATGTATACATGTAAGGTCTTAAAATACACTTTATGAGCTGATAAGGTACAAAGATGTATCTTTGAGGTAATCACTGAGATACTGAAAAATATAAATATTAGATTAACAATTTGGAAAGTTGCCTTGGTACTGTAGGCAACTGTAAAGTATGACAACTGTAGTAACTGTAGTACTGAAACAAAAACTGGGAGGAAAAAAGATAGTAATATAAAAATATTTAAAAATAAATAAATAAAAATGACAAAAGCACATAAGAAAATTCTTAAAACTTGAAAACTGGAAATATAAAAATAAAAATCTCAATATAAAAATATGATAATGGCATATAAACAATACTAAAATAACACATGCACATTTTTCTGATAGCCAAAGGTTATGATTGGTCACTACAAATTAGTAAACTCCAATGTAAAACAGCATTTTCTCTTTGAAGGGTTACTTCAGCGCCCACAGGGGAGGGATCTCACTCACAGAATCTGAATGCGCACGGCCGCAGCCGCTCGGATCAGGCATTAATAACGGAGCGGTGCAGAGCAAAGTGAGTGTTTCAACTTTTCAATGAATTGCTATGAAAGTTAAGCTTCCATATGCAATCTGAAAACGCGCCAGACTGGACACGTGCCGTGAATGTCTGCCGTGGTTACCTCAGCTCTGCTCAGCTCTTCGCTCTCGTGATGATTGAAATCTGACTCCTGCCGCATTTGTGCCGTGACTTTCGTTCGGCTCACTCACACTTTATTGAAAAGACACGTTCAGTTTTTAATTGTAGTGTTTATTCTCTAACTGAACGAAATTATTTTATTAGTATATAAATCAAAACGACGGTGGGGTGGAGCCGCGGTGGGCAAGTGATAACCAGTAGCCGTGGCTTTGGGACTGGCCTTGTAGGGCAGCGAAGCAAGTGCATTCTGGGAGTTGTTGTCTTTCATCCACAAGAGACAAAAATACATTTTCTGTCTTTTCTCAGTCTAGAAGGCATCAAATTCAAAAATAATTTCACATTTCTACTACATAAATGACCCAGTTTAAATACACATTCATCTTCCCAGCACTGAAGTATCCCTTTAAGTATTGCACGTGCTAACTGATATACAGTATATAACACAGAAGTGTTTCTTTTTTAACAAAATATGAAGCATTCCTTGTCGATATTCTCTTTCGTCTCTGTTTGAGCATCCGCTGTGGAATGCTGTAAACAAAATGCTTGCTGGCCACAGCACTATGAGCTCGGCCGAGCAGACAGAACGTGTCAAAAGAAAATTAAGCAAACACTTAATCTACATTCCTCGGATTAGCGCAGCATGGAACAGTCTCCATCATATAATTAATCCTGACCAGATTCTTCTGTAGATGCAAAAAAGATGCGTATCATCTCTTGGCCATTTTTACAGCAGCTTTAACAGCATTGGACAAATCACACGATTTGACGAATCATTCATGTCATGAGTTACACATTGAAGTTTAATACTTAGAGGTTTCCAGAATGGAATAAGCTCACTGAAGGTCGGTAAAAATGCTACATGTTTCCCATCTTTACGCAGAGATCGCAAAAGGCCAATGTAAGTGGTCTGGCACCCGTCATGGTTTCTCACTGAATGCGGTTGGTTTTGATCTAGCTAATTCGGAACATTCTCAATGTTCATTCGAGCAGAACTAGCCAAGTGTCTAAAGTAAAGCCAAACCTGGATATCCGTTTCCATCCATGTCCACATTGCCGGAAATTGACTGGCCGAACATTTGGAGGGAGGGGTTGATGCTTCGCCCAGACAATCTCTGCATACGATCAAGGTGAGAGAGAGAAAATCACATCAACCAATCAGAGATGTTTCATAACATCTGAATTATCATGCACATAGAAGAAAGAAAGAAAAACATAAAATAAAAAAAACAAGAGATTTTAATGCCACATAGTTCTACACATTCCCTTGTGTGTTCATTTATTAAATATTGTGGCTAATTTGATTATTCTTTCAGCTACCAATATCCGAGTAGCACTCTCAGCTCCATTTAAGGCATTTTTCCACAAAATCAGCCAGTGGATTCCATCTGGACCTACTAGTTACCCATCAATCAAACTGTTAAATTGCATGAGCTATAAAACAAAACAGGTGACGCACATCCAACTAAATAAATCTATCGGATTAATTTTAAAATGGTCACCAATCAAGCTCAATAGCACCATAAATAAAAACGAACTAAACAAAACTAATGGAATGGTGTATAATGTTGAAAGCTGACAAAGTTTGATGACATACTTTTATGTTGGCTTGACAAAGCCAAGTCTGAAAGTTTAAAATCATTTTGAACAGCTTGAGGTTGCTTTTTCTCAGAAAAAAGTAAAAAAGTGTCGCTAGCATGATTTAACACGTTTGCTAACATGTTTTAGCATGTTGCTAGCACGAATAAGCAGGTTGTATAAAGTAGGGTCGAGCTGGCCGTTGCCATCTTGGCAGCGCGTCACTCCCAGATAACAGAAAATGGGCAAAGAGGCGGGACGTGGGCGGAGCTGAGGTGATGACTAACAGACAACAGACAAACGACTATCCACCTTTCAGTCAAAGTGGCCACGCCCTTAATTATGCAGAACTTTAAGGCTTAATATAATATAAATGAATGAATTATAAAAAAAAATCACCCCCCCCCCCTCACAGTTGCCATGAAGGGCAAAATTAGCCGTATAGAACAAAACCACAATTTGTACCAGACTGTAAACATGTTTTTTTCTGCTGTAAAGTTAGGCATTTTAACATGGGGCTCAATGAGATTCTGCTCTCTTCTGGAGTCTGTCTCTAGAGGCCAGTCGATGAATTGCAGTCACTTCCGTATTGGCTTCAAGAGAAACTGGGGGAGGATGCCGCTTAGAATTTTCGTAATTTTGATCGTCCATTTAACGAAAAGTCGGATCGTAAGTCGGTAAGTCAGTTTGTTGGCTTTGTCAAGCCAACATAATAATAAAAAAATAATAAAAAATGCTAAATCAAACTAAAAAATTAAATAAATTCAAATAAATAAAAGAAACTAAAAATATAGATACTAATTTTCAATAAGTAATACAGACAGCAAATCACTTATGTGATTGATTACCATTGAGTATTTGTTAACTATTCCTGTGGCATCGCCATGATAGATGTACACAGCTCCTCCATAGTCATCCTCTTCAGGGGCTCCAATCGCAACATCTACAGCACAAAACAAAAGCAAAGACATCAATGAGGAAGATGAAAACAAGAGAGAAACAGGAATCGCACTACCATGATTTCTCTATCTAAATGTCAGAGATTTTTAAACATTTCTTTTGTCGTAGGACAAACTCTACCATTTGAGTTTCGCTCTAGCTGAGACAGACAGCCTGACATAATATACAGTGGCGGTAGAGTCTGCCTTGGCTTTTACTCAAGATCTTATTGGGGTCATTACGTACAGTCTGACGAGCAACAATCGTAAACGTTAGAAAAAAACAGCATAGTTTGCAGCCGGCTAAAGGGAGCCTGCCAGAGACGTATGACTGGAATAGAAACGCTGGGAGTGGATTTGTGTGTGTCAGGACCCCAATAAATGATTGTTTGCTTTAAGCCCATCTCTGTTAAAGACGCTCTGCTAAGTCACTTAATGGACACTTACGTGTTTTTGAGAGCCTTTAAAGGTCTGTGAAACTTAAGGGGGGTTGAAACTGTGTCATTAAAAAAAAAAACCCTGTGCATGAACAACAGCAGTAACACATTTCACTAAGACATATCTTAAATGTGCTGAGCTTAACATTTTTATAACTGCTTTGCATTAAGGTGGACAGTTTTCATGGCATGTTTCGTATATGCCGAAATTCTGAAACAATAAGACTTTTGATCACAAAAAAACATTTTCATAACTGCAAAAAATGACTAAATCTGAAGCACCAGCCATTATATAATTAGCATTCAGGGTTTGGTTTTGGTAAGAGTTTTTTTATGCTTTCGAAATATATTTCTTATGTTCACAAAGGCTGCATTTATTTGATAAAAAATACAGTAAAAACAGAAATAAAGTGAAATATAGCTGCGAGCAGCAATTATCGTGAATCAAGAACTTTAAGGCCTTTAAGCCAATGCGCAAAAAGGTATTATGTTTCACTTAGCAAGCATGTAACCACTTAGATTATAGATGGAAACGAGCATTTACAGTCAATAGAGGCAATTTACCATAGGAAATAAAAATAAAAATATATATATATTATATACAGTTATATATAATAACAGTTATAGCGCCACCTATGGACCGATCTCCATAAAAGTTTGCATACTTGTTTAGAATCACGTCGCATATTCTCACCTATTTTTGTGACGTTTATAAATGACCCAGCTATAGCTATCAAAAGGTAGCCTGACGTTGTCATACTCAATTCTAGTCAGAATATGAGTCTGATACTGCTCCATTGGGCTGTGATTATGGGGTGTGTTTCAACCGAACCAGGAAAGATCTCAATTGGATAGACCTACAACCAATCAGAGCAACGGAGCGACGCATAACATTAGTTGTCAAATGTCAACAGAACTGTTTTTCCATGTCCACGGGTTGAAACGGCCCCAATTATGTGATATTTAGACCCAGGAACCCAGCCAAAAAAAAAACATATTTTACCCCCCAAACGGCATTTTTCCCAGAGAACCCCTCCCGAAAAGCTATTGGGCAAGTTTTGAGTTGCAATTGGGCGGGTTTTGTTGTGAAAACGTGGCAACCCTGTGCACGCGCGCTGGAAGAAGTGAGTGTAAACGATGTTTGCCGCTGTTGTAAAAAAGAATTGGATGATACACAGAGTACTTACCAACACTATCATAATTTCTGAGAGAAATAGTGAAGGTGAATGCATATACGAACAAGTTCTCCGTTTAGGATTAGAACAAATTCAACCCAATCGCTCTTTGGTGACGTGAATGCTTACGTTACTGTTGATCATCTGTCCATCATCGTCTAAAGCCCGCCCTGACAATTTGATTGGTCCGAACAGCTTCTGAGTCCAGACCGAACTTCCCGAACTCAAATGTTGTGGGCGGGGCAAAGTTCGGCTGGCATCCAGGCTAATCAAAAGGCCAAATTTCAATTTTTTTTTTTTTATAATTATTGACCTAGAGTCCCAAAAATTGTGCCGCAGTGGTTTTATCGAGGTTGAGCCAAAAACCTAGGACTAGTTTGTGAAAGTTGTTTTTTGAAATAATCTCCGATATTTAACAAACAATTTGATTGACAGCGGCGGTCCTAGTTGCTCAGAGCGACAAGTTCTACCATGAGGTATGAATTAATATTCGGCATGTGTAAAAAATCGTGTTGTATACAATCCTTTACGCACATAAAAAACGTGAAGGCATTCTCTAGGGCCATGCGTCAAACTGGCCCACTAATCAACGATCAGCCTACATTCACCTTGTCTGATAGCTGCTCAAACTTCATTGGCTGCCGCATTTTTCAAGATACGTCAATGTCCTCAACGGCAGTCTTGGCACCTTGAATGAAGACACCGCATGCCAATTTAGAAGTCAATCAGACTTCTGGTTGCGTAGTTATAGCAATTTTTTATATATTTTTTCATGTTATAGCACCACCAAGTGGCATGCTTTTTCACACGGCCACAGAATTAGCTCTTACATAGGTACATAAAATATCTACGAGCTTTAGCCATTGTAGTAAAAGTGGCTCCTTCCACTATGGATGTTTTGGCGGCCCTTAGAGACTGTGAATCGAAATGTAAACTTTTTTTGATAAATATTGACAATCAGACTCCAGATAATCTTGCTGCACTGGTTTGGTTTAAAGGCCAAAAACCTACGACTAAGTTGCAAAAGTAGGCTTTTCAAAAAATACAAGATACCCGAAATTCACAGACACATACATTTTGTCCGTCTTGAGCCAAGGATTCCAACGATAGAAGACACTTGAGCCTACACCTGACGGTTTATGAGTGATGAGTTATTCTCACCACTGTAGCGTCCCCGTCAGGCCAATTGGGGCGAGCCTTGGCGACGTTGTAGATGGTGTGAGTACCATCAGCCCTCAAAGTTTCAAGTCCATACGACTTACGGTTTGGTCTGCCTAATCAGTTTTAGGGGAGAATGCTGATCCTTGGAGAGCAGCATTTATTTGCAATATAAATCTTTATTAGGGTACAGACTCCCCTGTTTCACATGCTGATGTAAATTTATACCCAATAAGAGGCAGGTCAAATGGAAACAGGTTAACCTCATGTAATCTCTTTACGGTTACAGCCTCCTAAAGGACAATTTACTACCACACTGACCCCTAAAAAAAAGTTAATCACAGATGCTTCTCAATACACATGTACATGCTTGATTATTTGAATCAGATTCTTGTTTATAAGTGCTGCCAACCCCCCTGTCCCACACCGGAAAGATTCACTTCCTGTTTAATCTGACACATCTGTCTCCACTTCTCAGATAGTCCTCAGGCCATTTGAATTAGCTTCATAAGCTCTAATTTCTAACCATCTTGTTACCATATGAATGGATCTGTATTTGGTCTTTTATTATGCGATGGTCAGTCTCCCTAAACAAGTTCAGTAACAGTTACGAGGACAGTCCGTTCTAAAAGTACAAAAAAAAAAGGTGACATGCAGAAAATGGAGCTACAATCAAGCAATGCATCAGGTAAAGAGCGAAACCAGACGCCAAGAAAAGCCTCCGACTGGATTGCGGGGTGCCAGGAAAATCAAGAGTGAGAACACTGGTCACAGAGGAGATATCTGAGGTTTGAATCTGCTTCATATTCGAAATATCTTTTCCAGTTACTTGACAAACAATGTCTGTCTGTCTCCAATAGAGTGGAAATATGATTTTTGTAAAATTTGCTTCTGTTGTAATTTGAATTTAGAGGAATATAACAGGTTGTGTACAGTAACACACTTCTCTTAAAGGGTGACTAAACCCCTGCTCAGAGCTTAACTCCACCCACTGGCAATTTTCAAAAAATGCTGGAAAAGTGGGCAGAGCCCGGCGGACACAGAGGGGACGAACCGAGGGCGGGGCTGAGCGGAGGGCGTGCACCTGAGACCCTCAGGGACGGGTTGTTTGACAGCTGTCAGACTCGCGAGTCGCAAAGATGGAGAATGACTGGAGTGACGCCAGCTTTGCAACAGAGCGGTCATTTCTCCTACCTTCACCTGAAGTGGAGGAAGGTGGATTGTCTGTAACAGACACAAACCCGGAGCCTTATCAATGCGAGCCGCAGCTCAAACTGCATTAACTCCCGATGCCGACGATGCTAGTGAAGCAGCAGCGCAAGAGAACTGACCTAATCTATCTGCGTCCGCGGCAACCACTTGCGTGTCAGGGTTTGAAAGCGCGACTCATGTATGAAAATTATCTGTACACATGACGGGCGGCAATGATATCGCAAGAAAAGCCTGACGTGTACTGGCAACTGCATTATTTAACCGTATTTTCTTCAATAGAATGTTAAAGCAAGTGTCAAGTCAGTTTCATTCATAATGTTTCCACTTCATGTAATATGAGGATGCCAGCCGAACTTAGCCCCGCCCACAACATTTTTACTGGGGCAGTTCGGTCTGGACTTGATCGGTAGAGGAGTAATTATGCCCGAACAGAAACTGTTCGGACCAATGAAATTGTCAGGGCGGGCTTTAGACGATGATGGACAGATGATCAACAGTAACGTAATCATCCACGTCATCAAAGGCGCTTGGGTTGAGTTTGTTCTAATCCTAAACGGAGAACTTGTTCATATATGCATTCACCTTCACTATTTCTCTCAGAAATGATGATCGTGTTGGTAAGTACTCTGTGTATCCTTAAATTCTTTTTTTACAACACCGGCAAAGATTGTTTACACTAATCTTCTTCTTCTAACGTTAGGCTACTTATTCCAGCGTGCGTGCAGGTACAGGGTTGACAAGTTTTTACAACAAAACCCGCCCAATTGCTAACGTTCCTCAAAACTAGCCAAAAACAAGCCCAATAGCTTTCCAGGGGGGGTTCTCCGGGAAAAAAAGGCATTTGGGGGGTAAAATATGTGTTATGTTGGCAGGGCTGGCAGCTAAAAATCGCATTCCTGGGTCTGTATATCACATAATTGGGGTCGCTTCAACCCGCGGACATGGCAACACAGTGCAGTTGAGCTCTGTTGACATTTGACAACTAACGTTATGCGTCGCTCCATTGCTCTGATTGGTTGTAGGTCTATCCAATTGAGGTCTTTCCTGGTTCGGTTGAAACACGCCCCATAATCACAGCCCAACGGAGCAGAATCAGACTCATATTCTGACTAGAATTGAGTATGACGACGTCAGGCTAAGTTCATACTGTGAAGCCGTTCTCATCATGTGATTGGGGAAACATTTCTGAGGGCGTGGTGAGCTCGTGTCAGGGGCGCGGATAGTGAGCCGTTGGAGGTACCATCCTACGTCACGATGTACCACAACGTCCAATAGGAAAATTCAACTGCAGTAGCCACCGTTCAACCTTAAGAGGGCAGCACTTTGGCGATTTTACACCATATTTTATAGAATTAAAACACTTTATACTCAAATGTCAAAACATTTACTCGAATCAATGAACAGCATTAATAAAGCCCCAGTATTACAGATCAGTAACTAAAAAAAGTTGGTTTAGGGTTTAGTTACCCTTTAAGTCACTTATGCTCACCAAGGCTACACACTCTAAAAAAAAAAAGGTTCTATATTGCACCAAAAATGGTTCTTGGCTCGTAATCATAGGGGAACCTTTTTTAGTGCTATATAGCACCAATTTTGGTGCTTCAGTGGTTCTTCAGCGGTTCTTCAGAGGTTCTTCAGCGGTTCTTCAGAGGTTCTTCACCGGTTCTTTGACTAAGGTGCTATATAGCACCTCTGAAGAACCGCTGAAGAACCACTGAAGCACCAAAATTGGTGCTATATAGCACTAAAAAAGGTTCCCCTATGATTACGAGCCTTTTTTTTAGAGTGCATTTATGTGATCAAAAATACAGTAAAAACTGAAATATTGTGAAATATTATTACAATTTAAAATAACTGTTTTCTATTGTAATATATTTTAAAATGTAATTTATTCCTGAATTTTCAGCATCATTACTCCAGTCTTCAGTGTCACATGATCCTTCAGAAATCCTTCTAATATGATGATTTGCTGCTCAAGAAACATTTCTTATTGTTATCAATGTTGAAAAATAGTTGAAAAATTCAGGATTCTTTAAATATTTAAAGTTCGAATGAGCAGTATTTATTTGAATCTTTCGTAACATTATAAATGCCTTTACTATCACTTTTGATCAATTTAATGCGTCCTTGCTGAATAAAAGCAAAGAAATAATTTTCATATTTTCAGAGTCCAAACTTTAATTTGATAGATTTAACCCAGAATATTCCTTTATGTTGAAGCTCATACACTGCTCTGATGAGTGATCATTTTGAGCTCAAACTGACTTTGGACACTGACCGTGGTAGCCGTCGTCATCAATGTCCCCGAGAGACGTGATACACTTTCCGAAATGAGCGTTGTATGCATTGTCACCGTTCAATATCGCAACTTCCTCCATAACTCCCTGAACAAACAGGAACAAAAAAACGTTGCTTATGTTCAAATCATTTAACTTAGAATTAAAAACGTGGTCACTTCAAGCACAATGCAACTTTAAGGCATTAGAGTACCAACCTATTTGGCATTTCACTGTCGTTTATGACAAATATTGGCATAATTAATAAGTAACACATACTGTATTGCAAGGCATGGTGAACTCACATTACCACTGCTGAGGTAAACAGAAACCTGGCCTTCATCCCGGAGCTTGCTGTGCATGGGTGCTCCCACCAGCAAGTCCGACAGTCCGTCTGCGTTTAGGTCAACTGCACACAATGAGGAGCCAAAGTAAGAGCCCATCTGAAACCAAGCCGAGCCAAGAGCAAACGGGTCAGGTTACAACGCCATGCACAGGGCACATACACCTCCATAAGATGCATTACCTCATACTGTTCCCTTTAGAAAGACAAGCTACGATTTAGCTACGCTGCCCCATATTTGAACATACTGTAGCAACATGAAGATACATGAGATCTGAGAGCTGAGAGCTGGAGAACAATGTCAATTTTTGTCTTTTTTTTAACACCAAACTTGAGACAGAGTCACATGCACTACATTAACCCTGTAAAACACATTTAGACACATTTAGACACAATATACGAAACAAGTTGGCATGTGTGTTTTGTTTGAGTATCATATTGAGGCTTTTATGGCTAATATGATATAGTGAAGCTAATCACTATATCATTCAGAGGCTCAAACTGAGCAAGACATGCAATTTGGTGTGGTTGCTCATATTTATATGGCCAAAAATTAAGATGAAATTCTGATAGCTTGTAATGTAAATTAATGCGATCTTTATATCAGTATAGCAGACTACTTAACACAAAGTACATATAAATATCAGTTATCACTATATCTAATAATGTCTTAGTAAGATAATAGTTCTTACTTAATAGATAATAGACAAAGGCTCTTACAATGTTGACCAGCACCTTGGTCAACAATTGTTGTTTTTAATGGAGCTATATAAATAAAGCTGAGATGAGTTGAGTTCATATTTAACATGATTTTTCACAACAACAAAAAAACAAAAAAACAATGTACGGCTTATCAAGGAAACCTTGCTTCAGTCCAATAAGTGTCTATCTTGAAATATTACTTACTAACTAAATAAAAGTTATGTTTACTTTATAAAAATCTGATTTCACTCCAAAACGACATTTAGGACGAAGGTGGACATTTACAATTGTACTAAAAGGACTTTTACTTGCTAAAAAGTATCAAAAGTAAACTATCAATCAGAGGGCAGAAGACATGTAGTAAGATTTGATTTTAACCAAGGTTTTGATCATATTGATACTTTAGAGGCATAAGAAATTTGCATATCAAATCTGATACAGGCTTTAAAGGGTTAACGTTTTTCAAAAGGTTAAAAACTTAAGTTTTTTGTCCTTTTAGGATCTCCACAGCCCCTGATCAACACATGCATTTATACAAACTTCAAAACATTTCTTTCTCTGTTGCACAGAAAAGAGAACTATTTCTTCAAATGGCTCTGAATGATTAAATAAACATCTTACATTTGGAATAAATTACGGTTGTAAATAATTAGAAAACCGGAACATTATACCCACCATTTTCCCCGAGGCTTGAAAGGTCTTCACAAGAGATGTTCCCTCAATTCTGAAGATGTAAACCTAAAATATGGAGGACAATGTGGTTACACAATGTCAATGTTGGTGTAATGTAAACAGAACCTGGAAGCAATGATGCCATTTCTGAACACGGCAAGAAACCAAGTGAAAACCACCCACTTTTCCACCACCACTGTCTTGAGGTGCACCAGCTGCCACATCTATGGTATTTGGAGAGGAAAAGTGTCCAGCAGTCACAGCATACCCTAAAAAACACAAATCTGTGATGAATTGGCTACAGCATGTGATATTGAAGAAGTTAATCACATCAAAGCAGGAATTACCGAGGTAACTGTATCTTCGAGGGCTCAGGTCGTCTTGTTTAAGGTTGTAGTGAGTATTGGATGTCATGTTAAACACTTTGACTGTTCCGGTCCAGTAGTAAGAACCAGGTGCACCAATGACAACCAGCTCCTAGAAAACGATATAAAAAGCAAAGGAGATCCATTCAAAAAGAGGTTCAGCACATTTCCTTACAGCTGAAAAAAGTTACATTTCAAATTATGGGAGAAAAGCACAGAGCTGTTGGTGAGGCTTTGGTCAACCGAAAGCCACAAACCATGTTGTATTATCTGCTGGTAACCCAACCGTGAGCTGAAAGGGCAGCTATCGTTCTTCACTTTGATCACTCAATGGACTTTAAGCTGGAGGAGAACTCAAGCCTTTGAACTGTTTTAATTGCTCCACATTGTCACACTCCAAATAAGACGTCGTTTTGTTTTACATGATAGCCGCAATACAGCACAAACAGTAGGATGGGAAGCAATTCTGTTTCTACATAGAGAAATGTATTTTTTGGGATACAGCATACATTTTTCATGACAGATCTACAATGTAAGGTTGTTAAGCATATACTTGGTAAAAAAAAGAATATTCTTTCATTTCTGACATCAATATTAAAATCCAGAAAAGAAATCCAACTCGAAAATTCAGTTACAAAAAATCTAAATATTATCTAAATATTTGTATTTATTTATTGCATATACTTGAATTGTATAATATAATATAATATAAAATAATATAATTAATATAATAATATAATATATAATTAAAATAATATAATATAATATAATATAATTAATATAATTAATATAATATAATAATATATAATAAGGGTTGTCAAGTGATTCAATTTTGTAATCTAATTAATTACATAATGTGGTGATTTATTAATCGAATTTAATCAGACATCACATTTGACTGATAATTACACCCAAAAGATGTAAAGTCATTACTGTGATGTGAAATGAGAAAAGCATTATAAAAAGTATCTTTAGAAAGAAATATTATATTTGTTTCAACATAGAAATTATTACACATAAAGGGTTGGGCTTCAACGGCCATGAGGGTGAGTAATGACAGAATTGCGTTTAAAAAACGTTCATTTTAAGCAAGCGGAAACCTCCCGCGGTCTCTCTTGAAACCAACACGGAAGTGACTCAAACTGCAATTCTTCGACTGACCGATAGAGACCGGCTCCAAAAGAGAGTCAAATCTGTATCTCCTCCATGTTAAAATGCCCAACTTTACAGCAGAAAAAAATATGTTTACAGCCTGTTACAAAAAGTGGTTTTGGTCAATGGTTTTGGCTTCATGATAACTGTGAGGGGGGTGATTTTTTTTTAGAACTCATCTGTTTAAATTAGCATAATTATGGGCGTGGCCAGCTGGCCACTTGAGTGACAGGTAGATTGCCATTATGCGGCGGGCGTGGCTTTAGCAACACTTCCCGCCTCTTTGTCCATTTTCAGTCCTCCGGGAGTGACCCGCGCTGACGCGCTGCCAAGATGGCAACGGCCGGTTTTTAGGCTTCAAAATGCTCTTTAGAAAGAAACCCTACGGGTGACGTCACGGACACTACGTCCTTTTTTTTTTTTTTACAGTCTATGATTTCAACGCCTTATTTTTTCCCATAACGAATTAAGTTGACGAGTTGAATTGACAGCCCTAAACATAATATAATATAGATTTATAGAATATATAGATGTATATGGTTTAATTGGCAATGCTTAGAACCTTGAAAAATCTCTTTGAAGAAAATGGAATGGAAAAATACTTATGGATCCAAAGCCACTGAAAAAGTGGGTGGTCCCTGTTGTGCAACAATAGACATATACATTTTAAAAAATGCACAATTTGGCATAAATGTTTAGCTCTGAATCTTTGGTGAAACATTTTTTTCCCCCTTTTTCCGACACCCATTATCTCTGGGGATTCAAAAATAAAAGCTCAGGCACATGGAATATCCCTCGAATGACAGAAGAAACGGGGTCTTTACGCAGTTGTTTTGAGTTCCATCAAGCCACAAATGGACGCTCTCCACTGCTTTTTCCATTTCACAATGCTTGACTGCTAAAAAACACACAAATGCTGTTTGACTTGGTCAGTCCTGCCAAACATGCAAAAACACCATCTCCAGCTGAGCCGACAGCATTCAATCAAGGAGTTTTTAGACATCTGTTTTAGCCACTTAAGGTCACTTAAGACATTCTTCCAAATGATAAAGTGCCATTACCACCCAACCTACAAAGCAGCCGATGCAGATGCCATTCTTCTATGGGTCAAACCTTTTGGATTCCTCTGTGAATGATCTGTTCTGGTCATCTTCAAGACAACAATAGCTCTGCTCCAAAATCTAGTGAACTCAGCCATCTTTTAAAACACACGGTCTGATAAATGGATAACACCTCAGCAATCAGAACCTCTAGGGAGTTTAGTTTCCAGTCTGATTTCGGTCTCGTTTAAGAAAAACAAAGTGAAGAGGGTCAGAGAGTGAGTGATGATATTGATGAACTGTTGGGCATCACATCTGTCAGCCTGTGTTCTCATATCTGATCCAAACATTGTTTCCAAAGTCTGGACTGCACGTTAACAGGTTGGCTGCGCTTCATACAAAACACTGAAATGGTCAGTGTGCAAAACGAAGGGCAAGTGGACAAACAACTCGCAGCCTTCATGCAAACGTGTGTATTGCACACAATTTGAATCATGCTCAAATTCTTGCAGAGCTCTGTTAAACAGAAGCTAACGGGCCTGCCAAGCCAAGGTCTGGATGCAACCTTCCTCTTAAAGGGATAGTTCACGCACATAAAAAAAAGTAAATTCTATCATCATTTACTGTGAATGAATTTCTTTTTCCCAATGGACGAAAACAAGAAGTTCTCACCGCTCTTTTTCATACAATAAAAGCATATTAGTGACTAGAGGTTCAAAAAAGGCCTAATTGCAAAATAAAGTAGTTCACATGAGTATTGTGCATTATATATTTTAAAACTTCATATGTGACCAGTGCTGGCAAAAGGAGTCGGAATGCGCACGGGATAATTTCGAGCTATAGGCAAAACAAGTGAAAAATGTCGATTTTGAGGTTCACACAACATCATTAAGCCCTCGTCTAGCCATCCCAATGCTCCAAATAGCAATTAAACATCTAAAAGTGTCTTTATTTGTATGTTCTACTAAAACAATCTCACTCGTGCTGACTGACAGAGCCGATGCGTGCAAACAAAGATGCGCGCGATTCCAATATACATATTGTGGTGAGGTTGGCGAGAGACGTGAGAGGAGCGAGCGAGACCGGTGCATGATTGAGAATGAGTGTCACCTCTCGAGTCCTCTCATGAGGGAGCCCGGAGGCATATAAGGACGAGCGACACCAGTGAAGGACGAGAGAGGACCAGGCCTGGAATTTACGTTGTGTTTTGTTTATGTTTTGTTACACTCTAAAAAAAAAGGCTCGTAATCATAGGGGAACCTTTTTTAGTGCTATATAGCACCAATTTTGGTGCTTCAGTGGTTCTTCAGCGGTTCTTCAGAGGTGCTATATAGCACCTTAGTCAAAGAACCGGTGAAGAACCTCTGAAGAACCGCTGAAGAACCTCTGAAGAACCGCTGAAGAACCACTGAAGCACCAAAATTGTTGCTATATAGCACTAAAAAAGGTTCCCCTATGATTACGAGCCAAGAACCATTTTTGGTGCAATATAGAACCTTTTTTTTTTAGAGTGTATGTGTGTTCGTGGCGTTCGTCGTCCATGAGGGGCTGCCGATTTTACTTTCAGTTTGTTTGTTTTATTGATTAAAGTCTTTTCAACGTTTGCCGGTTCCCGTCTCCTTCTTGCCATAATAACAAACCGTGTTACACTGGTGCCTAAACCCAGGAGAAGGAGAGGACTCTAGACCTCGCTCGCTCCTCCCATGTCTCACGCTCGCCAACCTCGCCACTAGGGCAATGCGATATTCGATAAGATATTGCTTTAAGTGTGTAAAATCTATTTAAATTATATTTTTAAAAATATATTTAAAAACAGAATTATATCATTTGTGTGTTGTTTCACATTCTTTCTGGGAAAAGAAAGCATCGGTTTCTTGGAAAAGGAAGCATCGACAGTTCGAGTGTGTAACAAGACAAAAAAGAATGGCTTGATCGCACATTTCGGTGTGTGTGGCAGATAGCACGAGACTGCAAGGAGTTGTTTTTCGCAAGTTATTGTGTTTAATAACTCTTTTTAACGTCAAGCAAGTCACTTAAGTAACAGTCGTGTGCTCAGTCTATTCTCTGCTATATGCATCGACCTGAAACATACACTTTTCACAATGTTGAAGTAGCCTATTAAAATCATTCAGATATTGCGTGCCCTTGCGATATGCATATTGCGATATGTACATTTGTGATATTTCGATAATTTCGATACATTGCACAGCCCTTCTCGCCACACATATATACACAGAATTACAGTATTTCAAAATATCGGTCTCGGCGAGTATTCACGCAAACATCTTCTGTTATGTCTTAAGTGAACGTTTGGTTAACTGTTGGGAAAAAAACATCTGATGTGTAACATTATATTAGATCCGTTTATTACAGTAGGTCTTAATATATAGGCTGTCTGTTTCATTAATGTTAATTTAACAACTGTGGTATCATGGAAAAATGTTGAATATATATTTTTTCTATATATAGGTTTTGACTTGGTGTTATTAGCAGGGATTTTAAGGTATGGTTGCCTGTAATTTGTTTTGGAACCTTCAGAAAACTTTAACTCGATTTTTCTCAAAATTGACTTTGCTGACTCTATAGGTGTAGCTCAGCCAATTTGTGTCCAATTCAAACAAATCATACATCATTTTGACGTTTTTTTTAATAGAGAATGTGTAACAATAACTAATTTTTGAAAATGTGCTCATTTCGACTCATTTTGTCAGCACAGGTAACATATAATGGCTATAGTTAACCCTGATTCCCATCCTACAGGACTCTCATTCTCATTGAAAATATTCAGATGCACATCAAGCTGTACAGACTACTTTTATTGATCTTGATAGCCACAGATGGAAAATAATAGATTGGGAATTCTGCTAAACATCTTCATTTGTGTTCCAAGGTAGAAAGAACGGGTTTGGAACGCCATGAAGGTGAGTGAATAATGACAGACATCTTTGGGTGAACTATCCCTTTAAGACCCTGGAGAGGGAATACGTGTATATTAATTACACTCTATTATATGTCTCTGTTCATACATGTAATCATGTAATCTGAGCGGCACACATGAGAAAACCAGCTCGTACTTCTACTGACCTCAGTGAAAACGCCTGCGATCCCGGCTTGGCACGAGCCATGTTCTTCCCCATAGGTCTTCTTATGGTCTGTGAGAGTGAGTAGGGGGAGAGAGAGACAGAGGAAGGAAAAAAAACAACAGACCACAAATGATTTCGCTGGAAGTCTGAGCCAGCATTTACTGGAGTTCTTCCGACATTCCATATGGAGTTAGTCAAAGTCCCAACTCCATCCAAGAGGAATCTGGGGGCCGAGAGACAGACTGAGAACGACCTAACAGCACCACGTTCAACAAAAGCGCACACTCTGGAGGGCTTTGAGAACGGAGGGATTGCTGTGCTCTCCGGTTACAGAAAATATTGGGCTTGGATCTCCCCATAATGCACTGCACACACATAGAAGGCCCCCAATACTAACTCACTGGAGTCAGGAAAAGATATGGAAGGAAATAAATAACTCAGGAGCTGAACACGGAAACAAATTCAGATCAAGAATTCGCGCACCCTCCCTCGCTCTTTCCGCAGCAAATCAAAACATCTTGTAAAATACGAGGAATCCTACTGGGATGATGAAATTCAATTCTGATGGAGGCGATGAATTTAATATACTACAATAACATCTGTCAAATGTATAATACGCGATGGGGGGAGTGATAAACAGCGAGCGCAAGCCAGTTTTGATATTGACAGCTGTTGATTGGTACCGTTAAAGAAGCGTTCCAGGTTCAATACAAGTTCATTTCTGAGGCAAAAAATGTTGACTTATTTCTCAGTATTTAAAAATAAGGAACACTGGTGGTGGGTTAAAGCACTGCACTGGCGTATAAAATATATGCTATTTTGAAAGTATAGCCTCAAGATTAAAAAAAATGCATGTTAATGTGAGGTTAGTGTGAGAAGATTGCTTACTGACCTGATCTGTGCATGTTTCTCCTGTCATAAAAAGACTAAACACTTTTGGGTGAAATGAAAAAAGAAAACTGACATGAAGCATAAGTGTTTTAATGAGAATAACTGATTTTGTTTTTATTAATATTTTTTTTTAATTAAAATTAGGAATTAAAATAAAAAAATAAAAGGAGGGAAAGTAAATTTTTTTGTGGTACTTATTATAATGCCACAAATGCAGGTAAATCTGATAAAATCATGAACCTGGAACATTCTTTAAATAAATAAAAAATAAATAAATAGGGAAATTTGAAATTCTGCCACAAATTCAGGTACATCTGATAAAGTGATGAAACCTGACCACTTTCTTTAATAAGCACGAATTGTGATCTCTCATGGGTATATATAACTAGCCTGACAAGCCAGACCCACATCAAGATGTTTGGTCTGGGAACTCACCATTGGCAGGGCTCAATCCGAGGGGCGGGATAAACGGTTGTCTTTCAGATTCCCTCTGCACGCAATAGGACAGCGCTACAACCAACCAGAGCAGTGAAGAAGGTGAAGCGGAGCTAGTTGATAGATTAAACTTTCGCCGTATCCGGTCGGCAAAACTCTGAACACATCTTCCTTTCTTAAGAATGACTTCAGTGCCGTTCTTTGTTCTTTTCTCAAAGAAAAGCTTAACTCCAAGTTTTCCAGAGTCGAGGCCAAAGCCGATTGGAAAGGCCGCTGTTCGCCAGCTTCTTTGTTTACGAGTAGCACGCGGAACCGCCTCAACTCTGCTCGTCATTATGTTAAGCCCGCCCACCGACTCTATACACGATGTGATTGGCCTGACCAGAGTTTGGTTTTTCCAGCTCGCAAGCCAACGGAGAGTTGCTAGACTACTCTGACTGCAAATTAGATTTGGAACGCGTCTAGATTTCTAGGCTAATATATAACAGCTTTCACTCACAAAAAAGTATGCAAAAATTTATCATGGTATTGTGTTTTTTGGATTTGGTAACATGGTGACACGTTTTTTGGACATGACCATAATGTTGGCTAAATAAATTCTAAACCATCTCGTAGCTTGATGTGCAAAAAGTCAAATATTTAATCTGCATAACCCTGAATGCGTCCTCCAAACTCCCAGGTGCTGCGCCCTTGGTCATATTTCTCTCCAGCGGAGTCTGGAAACGTGTTGCTTCCATTTGATTCTGGAGGTGCCAGCGCTCTGATGCCAAACAACATCACTCTGAGGTTTTGGAGGAAGTTCAGAGCGCCATAACTCATCATGAAGCCCGTTGAAAACATGTGCCACAATAAACAATGTCATCTTTCCAACTTGTTCTGAGGGTTCAAGGCTCAGACTTGGCTATCATTGCTGTAGCCTGCTTCAGTTGGGTGTTTGCTGGACTTAATGAAGAACTGCAATGGGGCTGGTTATCACCAACTACCTCACGACACAATATACATTGTCACACATATCCAAGATTCATACACATTGCAATGCATCACCAACTGAACAGAACAATTTCAACTGGCATGTAGAGGGAATAAGCAAGATCAGTTTCAATCTCTCTCACACAGTTCACTTCACTTTAGTCCATTTATGGCGCCCCATGGATGAAAATCAGAAAATCAATCACACTGAGAATCAGCGGTTTCAGAGTTTACGCTCATTTAGATGACCTGCTTCTACATTAATTGAACTGTGGTGCAATTATGGTAATACTTGGGGTTAGAGGTCTGCTCAAATGACTAACCTTAAACATTATTCGTAATAGTAATAGCGATGTTTACTCTCACTGCTGAATAACAGGACGATACTATCACTAGCTATGTTTCCATCCACTTTTTTTATGCACATTTGGGATATCGTGTAAAAAAAACGCTGGATGGAAATGCAAAAATGTGCAAAAATTCTAAAAATGTGCATAACTTGAGTCTCAACTGAGTCGAAAACATTTTTAACCCGGATAAATTCCTCGATGCACATCAAAAAAAAATTTGACTTTGCGATGGGACGGCATAACTGGACTAACCTAACCAGCATCTGACATTCTGAAATGGCTGAGCAAAGTCTGTCGTCAAAGTGGTAGGTATAATTACCTCCCAGAATTGTCTTACATGACTGCGTTCCCAAACAGCTGCATCTGCCTCAGAAAGCAAGTTAACATGACCGTGTTTATTGTGTTTCATCTGCGCCCTCTGAGGAATAATATATTATATACGAAAATTATTATATAGGCTATACAGTGTCTTCTTCAACTGCATCAACTTCCATTTATCTTAGTGATATTTATCGCCAGTTTATCAGGAAATGGCGATTTTGTTCTGTTCAACTCACTGGATGGTAACGGTGCTTTATTTGCAACTGTTTTATGCGATATTTCAGTTTTGCGCACAGGTTAAATTCGTAACTTTGAATGGAAACATAGCTAATGATCTTGATACAAATGGACTGCATTTATATAGCGCTTTTAACAGACCCATGGCCATCCAAAGCGCTGACCAAATCCAAATACAACCGATACACTGAAAGTCATTTTCAAATCGCTCGTACATTTAAAAGACCAGTGCTATTGCTAACTAAAACTAAAACTATAAAATCATTTTAGTTAAATGAAATAAAACTGAAATAAAATTTGATATAAATAGTAGATGAAAAACTTAAACTTGGAAAAAGTCAATGAATATGAGAAATGTTGTCTTGAAAACGTTTCTAGACAAGAAAACTAAAATAAAGACAGATATTTAAAAAATATATTATATAAGAATCTAAACAGAAATATAAAAAAATAAACAAAAAAATAAACTGACAAAAGTACATAACAAAATTACTAAAACTAAACCTGGCTAAATAATTTAGAATTACTAAAAAACAACAACAAATAATAAAACGGGGGAAAAATAACAAAATTACTAGAACTGAAAATATCAAAATAACATCTAAATTCAAAATATTATTAAATACTAATATATATATATATATATATATATATATATATATATATATATATATATATATATATATATATATATATATATATATATATATATATATATATATATATATATATATATATATATATATATATATATATATATATATATAGACATCTCTGATCTCTATATATATATATATATAAATGACTTTTGAGGAGAGTTAAAGTGGTCAGACTCGTACCTTCATAACACGGTATGAGAGGCTGTGATTTGCCCTGCAGAGTGGCTGGGATGATGGAGCAGTAGCCGTGGGGAAGAATATACTCCGATTCATAGAATACATTCTTCCAGCGGTGAGCGCAGGCCTGCAGGCAATAAAAGAAAAGATGAGGGGTGAGAGACTAGTTAGTCAGTGTAGACAGCATATTTAATTTGACCTCCTAGCTTGACCCATTGACCAGACTCTACATCCCTTACAGCCTCATCTAATTAAATATTGTGTCTACCATGACTGAGGTGTGTATATAGCATCATCATCATCATCAGCAGCAGCATGTAATTGCACCATGAAACAAACAGGATACACAGACAAAGCTTCTTCTCTTTATTCCAGTGCCAAATTAACTTCTGAGACAAAACCAGCTGGCCACGGCTGTGGATCTAATATGTCCACTGAGAGGGGGTTGTTGGTTTTAGAAAGCTGAGGATCTTCATTCAAACATCTCTGATCTCTGGAACAACAGAAGCGCTCAAGGCTGTGAAGCCAGCCAGAGAGCAGAGAGACTCAGAGAGAGAAAACAGACAAAGACAAAGCAAAAAGGTCATAGACAGAGGACAGTAACTAAAGCAGTTGCATTTCCTGGCGGAAACGCCTAAAGGAAGTTCTTGCCAGGAAGAATAGTGTTATAGTGTTGCGTAAGCTTAGGATTGTTACAGAAACCCTATAAGAGTCAATGCATTCTTCTTAATATCCGCCTGATTTTGGCTTAATTTTCCTCATGATGCTAACATAACAGATTTTTTATGTTGATCTTGACTTAATTATCTCATAATCCACTATTAGGCCTACACACTAGCACATTTCAAAGTAAAAAACACACAGACACATACATACATATAGATATATAAATGCTGCCTTGGATATATAAGAAAATTCATCCTTTTATGTTTTATGAAACATTTATGTTTTAATTTCGTACGCTCACCAAGGCAACATTGATTTGATCCAAAACACAGTAAAAACAGCAATTTTGTGAAATATTATTACAATTCAAAATAACTATTGTCTATTTTAACACATTATATTGCCAAAAGTTTTGGGACGTCTGCCTTTACATGCACATGAACTTTAATGACATCCCATTCTTAATCCATAGGGTTTAATATGGAGTTGGCCCACCCTTTGCAGCTCTAACAGCTTCAACTCTTCTGGGAAGGCTTTCCACAAGGTTTAGGAGTGTGTTTATGGGGATTTTTGGCCATTCTTCTAGAAGCGCATTTGTGAGGTCAGACACTGATGTTGGATGAGAAGGCCTGGCTCTCAGTCTCTGCTCTAATTCATCCCAAAGGTGTTCTATCAGGTTGAGTTAAGGACTTCTCACCAAACTCGCTCATCCATGTCTTTATGGACCGACGCTTTGTGCTCTGATGCGGTGTCATGTTGGAACAGGAAGGGGCCATCCCCAAACTGTTCCAAAAAAGTTGGGAGCATGAAATTCCTTTCACTGGAACCAAGGGGCCAAGCCAAACTCCTGTAAAACAACCCCACACCATAATCCCCCCTCCACCAAACTTTACACTTGGCACAACGCAGTCAGGCACCCCACTGCATCCCACGCTTTGCATTGCACTTGGTGATGTAAGGCTTGGATGAGCTGCTCGGCCATGGAAACCCATTCCATGAAGCTCTACACACTGTTCTTGAGCTCATCTGAAGGACACATGAAGTTTGGAGGTCTGTAGATACTGACTCTGCAGAAAGTTGGCGACTTCTGTGCACTGTGACCCTCAGCATGCGCTGATCCCGCTCTGTGATTTTAAGTCGCCTACCACTTCGTGGCTGAGTTGTTGTTGTTCCCAATTGCTTCCACTTTGTTATAATCCCACTAACAGTTGAGCATGGAATATTTAGTAGTGAGGAAATTTCACAAATGGACTTATTGCACAGGTGGCAACTGATCACGGTACCACACTTGAGTTCTCTCAGCTCCTGAGAGCGGCCCATTCTCTCACAAATGTGTGTAGAAGCATCTGCATGCCTAGTGCTTGATTTATACACCTGTGGCCATGAAGTGATTGGAACAAACTGAATGATTTGGAGGGGTGTCCCAATACCTTTGGCAATATAGTGTATTTTAAAGTAATTTATTCCTGTGATGAACAATATAGATGTTCATAAAATGCTGTGTTTGTCCCCCTTAGGTTCTTAGTAGATACGTTTTCAGATCAGATCAGCTTTTCTGCTGTCATGACACCCATCTTGCTTTCTAAAATGTGCATTAATATTCATGTCCATAGCAGAAACTGTTCTGTTCAAAGTCTAATACTGGTGTTTGTATCAGAAATAGTAACAGTGATACTTGTCCTAGCAAAAAACTACTAACAACGACTTTTACAGAGTCATTATAAACAACAACAACATGGAAAAGATCACGCAAACCCCTGCCATCAACAATTCTAAACCCTCTCTGTTTTGCTCATTAATACAGTCCCGTAATCATATGCCACAAATTTTCCTTTCCTCATTTTATTTAGAGTCAAATCCCTTGTCGAAAAGCTCAGGATTGTGGAGAAAAGCAAATTCCCTCCAAAACACAGTTCAGCTTCCTGTTTCTCCATGATGGAAACACCACAACAGCTCTAACACAGTCCATTGAGATAAACAACCAAGTTAAAGATATTATAGCCTCACTGATTCATACAAATGCTCACACATGATGTCAGATGACTTTCTGGGAGTAGTTTGTTGAATTGAGAAACACTGCTAGTCTGTGTCAGAGCTCTACTGTGCTGGCAACGCTTTCACTATCATCAAACTCAAAACGATCCACATTTGATAACCATCTAAGCTGAACGTCAATAAAACAGCCTCAGCCTTTCTAATGACAACCAAAGGAACAAACTCCAACGTATTCCCTGGAAGCCGGCATTGGGAAACACACAGGACAGACGTAATGAAACACGTAATGCTTAACTAAATCAGGGACGAGTCCGAGATGTGCTTTTCCCCCTCAGCGGGTCTGAGTCACCGTGGATCACGGGCTAATCATGTTTCTGCTCATGCTGAGAGCTGACTGGCTGAGTGAGAGCCGCCACATCTGCCCAACAGCTCTCTTATATGCCTTAAACGTAAACGTGACTCCCTTCAAATGCAGCTATTTGTCGCGGTGGGACACGCACTGTAAACACATGCATATGCATCTATAAAGAACCTGTCGAAGTGCTTTCAGGTTATAGATAAAATATATTTTGTATGCAAAAATATATTTCATGCAAAGCGCATTTGACTAATCACTTAGATTAGCATTCAATTGTTTGGGGTTGAAAGGGTTTCATGTTTTTAAAGGTCCCATGGCATGAAATTTTCATTTTCTGAGGTTTTTTTAACATTAATATGAGTTCCCCTAGCCTGTATATGGTCCCTAAGTGGCCAGAAATTTTGATAGGTGTAAACTGAGTTCTGGGTGTCCTGCTCTGCCTTTGAGAAAATGAGAGCTCAGACGAGCCGATCTGGAATCTTCCCTGTATGTCGTCATACGAGAAAAGGTTACCTCTCCTTCCTCTGCTTTGCCCACCCAGAGAATTTGGAGAAAATGGATTCGTTTATCAGTCACGATGTCAGCACAGGCTTTACAAACAGACTTTACCATATGGATTCGACAGCACCGCCACAAACAGTGAGTAACAGTGTTCATTAATCTGATCTGTGATCAGTGATTTCTGATGTGTAGCTAATCATTCAAGTTCACACAGACTTTCTTTCTAAATCGTTTAATACTGTCCGTCCCGCCGCTGGCCGTCTTGATGCCCTCAGCGTAATGCATCCGTGAATCAAGTCAGCGACTAAAATGATCAACTTCACATCGCTTCTGTTAGTAGCATGAAACAAATCTGCTATTTAAATGATTACAGAGAGCGATCAAAGAACACTCTCTTTATAATGTTCGGATCTGTCAATCACACGTCACGAGTGTATCTGCACACTTGCCCAAACTGCCGTTATAATGAATGACGCTGTTATGCTGCACAAAGCTCTTACTGTATTCCTGTCAATGTCGTGTTTGCTGTTAGTTGTGGTCAAAGCATTTTGTGAGAGAAAACGCACTGCAATGACGAGATCACAGCATTCACACGATGAACAGACCGTCTGTACTCAATGCTCAAGCCTTTCATGTGATGGGAAAAGATCGAAAAAATAATGCTAAAATCAACACTTTGACGATTCGTTCATCTCGACGGCTGTGATGGTAAAAAAACTTAGTAAAAGTATTCGAGAGGGTTCCACATGTTACACAGTTCGTAGAATAAGGAGGAAGAAGACAGGGTCGCGTGACTGGGACTCATGTTTATTCAGAACTCTCAGATACAAACAAAATAAACTTGCGCTCTCAACAACTCGGTACAATAAAACTTTCTCAGCTATCTTGTGTGCTCAGTCCGTCTCTCTCTGGATTGGCAGTTCTTGCAGAGTCAGACTGTGTCTCGCTAAACCACGCCCCCTCCACCACATAATCTAATACTCATTTCAAATGCAAAGATGTCAGCCAATCACAACAGTGGGCGTTTTCACTGAAGTCTCACATCAGACATGCCCCTTGAAACAGAGCATTCAAGCCAGAGGGCTAATAACAGTATAGAAAAAATGCCTTTTATTTCTAAATTATGACATTTTTTGATGTAAAAACCATACTAACAATACAAGCACACCTCAGGAAACATTATAAAATAATAAAAACAATCCATGCCATGGGACCTTTAAAGGCTACATTTATTACAAATACAGTAAAAACAGCAATACTGTGAAATAATATTAGAATTTAAAATAACTTTTCTATAGTTTATTTCCTGTAATGCAAATCATTACTCCAGTCTTCAGTGTCGAATGATCCTTTAGAAATCACTCTAATATGTTGATTTGAAGAAACATTTCTTATTATTATCAATGTTGACAACAGTTTCTGCTTAATAGTTTTGTGGAAAATTTATTTTTTTCGGGATTATTTGATCACTACAACGTTCAAAAGAAAATCTTTAACATTATAAATTGTCACTTTTGATCATTTTAATGTCTCCTAGCTGAATAAAAGCCTTAATTTCTTTTTAAAAAATGAGTGTGCATACTGAGTTTATGGTGCAATCAAAAGACAAACTCAATGTCACCCTGCCTGCATCTCGTAATACACAGTTTCAGCTCTAAAATCTGATTGCATGAGTTACGCCACGTCTTAGGTTGCTGTGCCACATCTCCTGCCAATTAAAAACGTTTATACAACCTTGATTGTGTTGGTGTCTCTCTTGCACTTGGTTCTCTTGGGCACGAGCCTGAATGCACATTTGTTTAATCCGGTCCTGACTTGTAAATACTAATCTACCAACCAAATTACCATCATTACAGCCACCACTATAACATGCCATCTCTCCCTCGACCTCTTTGATTTGAACATATCAGTGCTGCAAGTGTCCTTTCCTCTGTCAGACCACCCTGATCCTGCCTTCCTGTAAGACGCCCATCAAAACCCAGAGAACCCCACGACAGGGTGCTGAAGATAAGACGTAACGAGGAGTCTGACCTCGAATCGGACCACCACGACACAATTCAAGCCTGAAGAAACAGAAACACAGCAGATTGGTGCTGACGTCTAGTTTGACTTGTTTGTCCATCTATTCTCGAGCTCCAGTTTGTCATCGTGATAAAGTGGCCCTCACTTCAAACTCTTGCTTTCTCTTGATGTACGGAACAGCTGGAGTTTTAACAATGCGGTCGTCGTGAAAGATATTTGTAACAATGATGGCTTCAGTTTCTGCCCATGTTTTACAACTCGATGTGGTTTGTATTAAACAACTGCTGAGATGGTTGAAAATTCAGTCGTTAAAGGTTGTTAAAAAAAAAGAATAAAGTAAAGCATGCTCAAGATTATTATTACTAAACACAGTCTATTGTACTCAAACAAAACCCACGAAAAACATCAATTTCCTACTCATTCATGCACAATATCACACACGTTAAATCTAGACCATTTTGATCATAATTACCTGTTTAACGCTTTAGTCTTTCATCCTCATGTTTCATTAAACTTTGAACAGGTTTCCTTTCTAATCTTCTTCCTCAAAGTTCCTATTCTGTACAATATTAAGGCAAAAGTGCTGCAAGAATCCTAAGAGTCTAAGAGTCCTAAAACTCAGAAACGAAATATTTTTGCACTTTTTTGGGGATAAATGTCTGAATGCGATTGTATTTAGGCTTTAAAATTCATAACAGTTGTGTTCATTTGTGAAGACTTGTCTAGTTTAACAAAATGTGTCAGAATCATGAACTTTTTTTGGTCACAGAGCTTATTTTCAGCAATAATCAAAAATACTAAAAATACTATTGGCTTTTTGTGGAGGAAACCAGGGTGATGATAACTTCCGGGTTGCCCTACAAACATATGTCATCTCTGCATTGTTTCAAACACAACTCATCCAATCAGAATTTCGAGTCACAGTTGGAAAACAATGGTTGTTTTCTGTGTTTAAATGGGACATACCAGAATTTTGCCGTTGGTTTTGTCCTGTCGAGCCAGACTGACCCCCATCCACTCGTTGTTCCTGTTGCCTCGACACGTCTTCCCGCAGGACTCCGTCTGATTATTTCCTAAAGTACAGAATGAGAACGTTACTGTCGCCAACAGAGAAACAAACATCTCTGTCTGCAAAGAGAAACACAATAAAACCACACTGAGACCAGACAGCCTGAAACAAAAAAGACAGTCAATGTTTGAGACAGTTTAATATGCTTAAATACAGACAATACTGCTGCAGACAGAACAAAAGAGTTAGTGTTAGTAAGATGAGTACAACACAAAATATTTGAAATGTGAAACTCATGTGTATCAAATATGAATATATAAAGTGTATGAACTCATTCCAATGCTCACAATGCCGGTGGGCAACTGCTCGACTTGGGAATCATAAAGTCTCTAGACATTATATTTCAGGAAAATGTAAGCAAACACATTGGGCTCTATCATACACACGGCCCGGTGTACAATATCATATAATTCAGCCCGACGCAGTTATCATTTTCACGTCAAGCGCCACGTTGTTTAAATAGCAAATGCACTCGCGCCATCTGTTCACCCATGGGCGTGCTGGTCCGAAAACCAGGTGTGTTCAGGAGCATTGTTGGCGAGTTGCTATTTTGAGGAACTGAAAACGCAGTATTTTTTTGTGTTATTTAAAGGGTGTGTTAGTAATATGCGTCAATAGGCGGGCGGGTGCACAACGCGCATACACTTATTACACACACAGTGCAGCAGCACACACACGCTAAATATAAAAAATAAAAGGATTCGTCAATAACGAATCTGCCATGGCTTGAGCGCAACTGGCTTTTAAAGGGAATGGGAGATGAGACTCTGATTGGTTTATTGCACGTTATGCCCAAAACACACCCATGACTCATTAAGAGACTAGGGACAGCCTTTTTAGACCATGCGTCTGGCGCACCGATCGTTTTTCCTGTCATTACACTAGCAAAAGTGGATTAACAAGCATTAACTTCCTTGAAGGCAGGTACTCTTTTGAAGTTTAAAACTATTGGGTCTGCCCAGAGCCGCTCTGGATCTGCCATAACCAATCGCTAACGTTTGGTTGTAAGTTGTAACGCATGTCATCTCAAACTAGCGCGCAACATCAATGCCATCGTTCTCAGCCACTCCCTCTGTTCGCTGATTGGACCGGTTAAAATTTGACCGGAGAAAACCAGAAAATATACCGCAAAGAAAAATGAAAATTGTGCAGAAGTATGTAGGAGGGCAGAGCCAGGCTACAACACAGTAGCAGAAAGGAGCAAATAACCACCTAAAGGCTTTTTAATACACTTTGGTTTCCTTAAATGATAACCAACACCATGCAAAACACATCTAGACTATTGCAGGATGTTGTGCATACCAAGGTACCAAGGTATACAAAAATACACCATTGTCATTTAAATATAATGGTGCATGAATTTGGTGATCATTCGAGTACCATGGTATAAAGTCAAGTGAAGTAATTTATATAGCACTATATACAACACAGATTGTTTCAAAGCAGCTTCACAGTAATAAACAGGAAAACAACAGTGCTAATGTTATAAAGTTAATAATTTATGAAACAATAAATTTCAGCTATAAGCAGCTCTACAGAAGACGATATTCAGCTCAATTGAGTTCAATGTCAATTCAATTCATTTAAATAACTACAAATGTTGCAAAGTTAATCAATTATGAAAGAATTAATCTATAAAGCAGCTCTAAAAAGACAAATGTCATTATTTAGTTCAATGTTCAATTTACTTGTAACCGTCAAGCAAGACTAAGAAGACTTTAGAGACCATTTCATCGGTTACTAAGGCTTGCTTTTGGGTAACGCTTCCCAGTCTGTTTACAAAAATGTAAGACTTTAAAAAATACTAAAGCATGATAAGAGTTCATTTACCTCAAATGTTAGGAATAAAAATGACAAAACTAACACTGGCGACCTTGGAAAATATGAACCATGAGATATCAGCTTCTTGAATCAGACATGTCCTATTTTAGAGGTATTCTATTGTCTATTTTGGGGGGTTTTTTGTGTACAAAAATGGTGAATTTATGAGCACAGGCGTGTTATTCCTGCAGGGAGTTTATCTAAGCATAAGGGTCGACTTTAATGTTTATCTATGAGCGTTGAGCTACAGCGGCCCTCTGAGGGGCAAACTGTGATTGTCCGCAGGAGAAAGAGTGATGGCTCCCGGGACTGCGGCTGTTTTCTTTGGCTCTGGTTATTTTCTCTTCCTTCTCAGCAGACTGACATCGGCTCAGAGACTTGCAGACTTAGACTGAGAAATGCCCAATTGAACTTGGATGTCTATTCTACTCCCACACAGTTTTGGTATGAAATGTAAATGAAGCAATGCATTACCAAAAAAAAAAAAAAAAAAAAAAAAAACCTTCACACCAGCCCAAAACCTAGTGAGAAGTTTTGCAATAGACATTATTTTAAATACATGAATTGTAAAATAAAACCATAATGTATATAACTGACTAAGATGAAACAATTATTTCAATGGGAAGAGTCAAGTAGTGAATTCTGGGAATCTCAATTTACTGTAAATTTTTAACTGTAAATTATATGATGACTTGTTCTTTTTCACTTCCAAAAATTGTAAATTTAACAGTATTTTACTGTAAAATCACATTAAAGGTTAGATTACAGTTATTCACCATACACTCTAAAAAAAAAGGCTCGTAATCATAGGGGAACCTTTTTTAGTGCTATATAGAACCAATTTTGGTGCTTCAGTGGTTCTTCAGCGGTTCTTCAGAGGTGCTATATAGCACCTTAGTCAAAGAACCGGTGAAGAACCTCTGAAGAACCGCTGAAGAACCTCTGAAGAACCGCTGAAGAACCACTGAAGCACCACTGAAGCACCAAAATTGGTGCTATATAGCACTAAAAAAGGTTCCCCTATGATTACGAGCCAAGAACCATTTTTGGTGCAATATAGAACCTTTTTTTTTTTAGAGTGTATACACTCACCCAAAGGATTATTAGGAACATCTGTTCAATTTCTCATTAATGCAATTATCTAATCAACCAATCACATGGTAGATGCTTCAATGCATTTAGGGGTGTGGTCCTGGTCAAGACAATCTCCTGAACTCCAAACTGAATGTCAGAATGGGAAAGAAAGGTGATTTAAGCAGTTTTGAGCGTGGCATGGTTGTTGGTGCCAGACGGGCCGGTCTGAGTATTTCACAATCTGCTCAGTTACTGGGATTTTCACACACAACCATTTCTAGGGTTTACAAAGAATGGTGTGAAAAGGGAAAAACATCCAGTATGCGGCAGTCCTGTGGGAGAAAATGCCTTGTTGATGCTAGAGGTCAGAGGAGAATGGCCGACTGATTCAAGCTGATAGAAGAGCAACTTTGACTGAAATAACCACTCGTTACAACCGAGGTATGCAGCAAAGCACTTGTGAAGCCACAACACGCACAACCTTGAGGCGGATGGGCTACAACAGCAGAAGACCCCACCGGGTACCACTCATCTCCACTACAAATAGGAAAAAGAGGCTACAATTTGCACAAGCTCACCAAAATTGGACAGTTGAAGACTGGAAAAATGTTGCCTGGTCTGATGAGTCTCGATTTCTGTTGAGACATTCAGAAGGTAGAGTCAGAATTTGGCGTAAACAGAATGAGAACATGGATCCATCATGCCTTGTTACCACTGTGCAGGCTGGTGGTGGTGGTGTAATGGTGTGGGGGATGTTTTCTTGGCACACTTTAGGCCCCTTAGTGCCAACTGGGCATCGTTTAAATGCCACGGCCTACCTGAGCATTGTTTCTGACCGTGTCCATCCCTTTATGACCACCATGTCCCCATCCTCTGATGGCTACTTCCAGCAGGATAATGCACCGTCACAAAGCTCCAATCATTTCAAATTGGTTTCTTGAACATGACAATGAGTTCACTGAACTAAAATGGCCCCCACAGTCACCAGATCTCAACCCAATAGAGCATCTTTGGGATGTGGTGGAACGGGAGCTTCGTGCCCTGGATGTGCATCCCACAAATCTCCATCAACTGCAAGATGCTATCCTATCAATATGGGCCAACATTTCTAAAGAATGCTTTCAGCACCTTGTTGAATCAATGCCACGTAGAATTAAGGCAGTTCTGAAGGCAAAAGGGGGTCAAACACAGTATTAGTGTGTGTTCCTAATAATCCTTTAGGTGAGTGTATATAATAAGGAAACGGAACTAATTAACAGGTTTTTACAGTAGCATTTTTCAGTACGTATTTTACTGTTAAAAATCCAGATAATTGTTTTTGCAGTGTACAAAGACAACATCCTAACGGTCTTGGAACTTCAAAAGTGAATTGTAACACCCTACAAGAATCAAACATGCAAGACTCAACACGCAATTTATTGCAATAGAGTTTGACGTATTCAGTTGTTAAGTCTGACGTCACACGCCAGAGCTTCCGGGTCCAAACGCTCATCTCATACCACAAGAAACAACAAACGGTGCTAATACATACACAAACACAATGCGGTCTAAAGGTGATGGGTCACAAATGCTACATGGGGCAACTTTTTTGAGCAATGTTGCGGAGTAATGTTAGAAAGCAATGTTGCTTGGGCACTTTCCCATTGGGAATGGGCAACAATTTCTATCTGGATACTTTAGATCGGTCATGGGCCCAGTGTCTTACCTGGTTGCCCGTCGACGGCAACATTGCCTAACATTGCTCAAAAAGTTGCCCTGTGTAACGAGTTGAGGCTTGGACCCAGAAACGGCGTTCCGTACATCATGACTTAACAAGCGGATAGCAACAACAAAAATGTAATAAGCTAAAAATAAAATGTTTTTGAAATAAGCCTCTTCTGCCCACCAAGGCTGCATTAATTTAATAAAAGTAATATTGTGTAATATTATCTATACATATTTTCTATGAAAATATTTTAAAATGTAACTTATTCCTGCAATGCAAAGCTGAATTTTCAGAATCATTACTCCAGTCTTCAGTGTCACATGATCCTTCAGAAATCTTTACTAATATGAAGATTTGATGCTCAAGAAACATTTCTGATTATCAATTGTGTGCCGCTTCATATTTTTATGGATTCATCTTTGATGAATAGAAAGTTTAAAAGAACAGGATTCAACTGTTTTGTAACATGATAAATGTCTTTCCTGTCACTTTTGATCAATTTAATGCATCCTTGCTGAGTAAAACTTACTTATAAGAATCTTACTGAATAGTTTGAATGGTAATGTATGACCATTGTCGAGGTTTTTGTCTAGGTTCATAAGCTAATCTTTTTTAGCAGCCATTACATGAAATCTTGTCAGGAAACAACCCTTTACCTCCTAAACAGCAGCTTGTCAAAGATGGGACAAATGGTTCTCATCAAGTCTTGTTTGAGGTGTTAATGCTTTTGTCCCTAAAGCTGTGAAGCATCCAAAGCACACAAAGACGAGCGCCAGATCTCAAGTTAGGAGGAAAATACAAACTGTCAAAAACCAAGATGAAGTTTGCTTGGGATATGGACGAAGCACTATATTCAGCAATTAGCAGCGAAGCACCATCCAAAAAACACTACTCATCGAACACAGATATATTACACGGGGTCAAGACTGTAGGAAAACCGCGAGAAGAATTCCCTTCTTAAAAACCTTGGCTGTCACTTCAAATGAGAGGGTGCGAGGAATGTTCCTCAGACTATAAACATCTCATCAAATCACCGACCCCCGGTTCCCCCGGCCATCTCCGTAACAGACGTGTTTGTTTTCTCATCTGTGTGGGTCCTGAATGCTGCGTTCTTCTGGTTGTGAACTGCACAGCGAGGGGATGGCCTTCTCTCTGAAGAGAAGTAGGGGAGATCTAGACAGGGCGAGAGGCCGGAGTGTGCTGGTTGGTTAACTGATAACTGAAAGAAAACAAATGCACACGCTATCTCTGCTTTGATCGTCACAGTTAGCTAAGCTTGAGGGTTGGTCAACAGAGATTTAGTCAGGCGAGGATCTTTTTAACACTGTGGGATCAAAATGACTGCCAGTAATAGCTCAGTCCAATCGTTGGCTTTAGCGTGTTGCTTAGCTAGTAATGCAATACTAAAACACAATTAAAACTACATTAGACCCATTTTCTGTACAATTTGCACTATTGTATGAAAAGTAAACATTCTAAAAATCTATCAATGTAAAAACTGTGCCTCTACCAACATTTTAGAAAACTGCAAAACCATATTGGTATGGTAACACTTTACTTAACGCCTTTGTATATAATGCATTAATTATGCCTTCTTATGCACCTTTGCATTGTATGATTTCATGTATAACCGTCTATTCATTTGAACACACCTTTTGAAAGTATACATGATGTGCAAATATTATAATGCATTATAATTTTGGTTGCAATTATTTATGAAACGATATAATGCATGCATTATAACGTACATTATGAATACCTTATACATACACCAATCAGGCATAACATCCACTGATAGGTGAGATGAATAAGACTGATTATCTCTTCATCACGGGACCTGTTAGTGGGTGGGATATATTAGGCAGCAAGTGAACATTTTGTCCTCAAAGTTGATGTGTTAGAAGCAGGAACAATGGGCAAGCTTAAAGGGTTAGTTCACCCAAAAATGAAAATTCTGTCATTAATTACTTACCCTCATGTCGTTCGACACCCGTAAGACCTCCGTTCATCTTCGGAACAGAAATTAAGATATTTTAGTTGAAATCTGATGGCTCAGAAAGTCCTCCATTGGCTCAATGCACGGTTCACTCTCAAGACCCTTAAAAGATACTAAAGACGTCGTTACAAAGTCCATCTCACTACAGTGGTTCTACAATAACTTTATGAATCGGCGAGAATAGTTTTTGTGCGCAAAAAAACCCTAAATAACGACTTACATAGTGATGACGATTTCAAAACACGGCATCATGAAGCTTCGAAGCGTTATGAATCAGTGAGCCGAATGATGATTCGGATCGCGTGTCAAACTGCTGAATTATGGCGATTCAAACCGCTGATTCGACTCACTGATTCATAACGCTTCGAAGCTTCATGATGCTTTGTTTTGAAATCGTCATCACTATGTAAGTCGTTATTTAGGGTTTTTTTGCGCACAAAAACTATTGTCGCCGATTCATAAAGTTATTTTAGAACCACTGTAGTGAGATGGACTTTGTAACGACGTCTTTAGTGCCTTTTAAGGGTCTTGAGAGTGAACCGTGCATTGAGCCAATGGAGGCCTTTCAGAGCCATCAGATTTCAACTAAAATATCTTAATTTCTGTTCCGAAGATGAACGGAGGTCTGACGGTTGTCGAACGACATGAGGGTGAGTAATTAATGACAGAATTTTCATTTTTGGGTGAACTAACCCTTTAAGGATTTGAGTGAGTTTGACAAGGGCCAAATTGTGATGACCAGACGACTGGGTCAGAGCATCTCCAAAACTGCAGCTCTTGTGGGGTGTTCCCGGTCTGCAGTGGTCAGTCTCTATCAAAAGTGCTCCAAGGAAGGAACAGTGGAGAACCGGCCACAGGGTCATGGGCGGCCGAGGCTCATTGATGCACGTGGGGAGCGAAGGCTGGCCCGTGTGGTCCAATCAAACAGACGAGCTATTGGAGCTCAAATTGCTCAAGAAGTTAATGCTGGATCTGATAGAAAGGTGTCAAAATACACAGAGCATCTCAGTTTGTTGTGTATGGGGCGGCAGAGCCGCAGACCAGTCAGGGTGCCCATGCTGACCCACGACCTCCGTCCAAAGCACCAACAGTGGCAAGTGAGCATCAGAACTGGACCACGGGGCAATGGAAGAAGGTGGCCTGGTCTGATGAATCACGTTTTCTTTGGAAAACTCTTACCTGGGGAACACATGGCACCAGGTGCACTATGGGAAGAAGGCGTGGCGGCGGAGGCAGTGATGCTTTGGGCAATGTTCTGCTGGGAAACCTTGGGTCCTCCATCATGTGGATGTTACTTTGACACGTCTCACCTACCTAAGCATTGTTGAGACCATGTACACCCTTTCATGGAGACGGTATTCCCTGGTGGCTGTGGCTCTTTCAGCAGATAATGCGCCGCCACAAAGCACAAATGCTTCAGGAATGGTTTGAGGAGCACAACAACGAGTTTGAGGTGTTGACTTGGCCTCCAAAATTCCCCAGATCTCAATCCAATCGAGCATCTGTGGGATGTGCTGAACTAACAAGTCCGATCCATGGAGGCCCCATCTCGCAACTTACAGGACTTAAAGGATCTGCTGCTTGGAACTTAGTCAGAACTATTCTTTTAGTACACAGTACACTATACAATACCTCGTTCAGTGCAATAAACCCTCATCACACAGACAATTAACTGACTCTATTACTCTAAATAAAGATCGTAATTGCTCTTCCTGGATATGTCTTTGAATGATATGTCTGTGTTGCTTAGAAGGAAATATCATAATTACTGTATTTGATGAAGCTAATAGACATTGTAGAAAGTGGAGAATTACCTCCCATAACAACTGAGGACAGTTTGAACGCATTTCACTTTACCAGTAATGAACTTCAATGATTGCTGTAAAAATAGGAGAATACAACTAAAGAATTGCACAAAATATGCTTGCAATTATCAAGATCAAGACCATTACGAAGCCAATAAATAGTTTTGTGTCTCCAAGCGGATGAGTAAATGTCTAGTCATGGCACTGCGATATCATCTGACCCATGTTCACAAGTCAAAAAACATTCTTCATAAATTGACAACAGATATTCCTAATGAACCTTTAACAAGATTTAAAGAAATAGTTCACTAAAAATAAAAAAATTAATCTGTCACAATTTACTCACCCACAAGTCATTTCCTTCTTCTGTGGAGCCTAAAAATGATGTACTTAATCACCTTTTTTATATAGTGCTTTATACAATACAGATTGTTTCAAAGCAGCTTTACAATGATCAACAGGAAATAGCAATACGTGACGCAAACAGAATTCAATTTAGCTGTAAAGCATCTTTAAATAAAGACAACAGTGTCATTGTTCAGTTGAAGTCAGTTCAGTGTTGATTCAGTTTTGTTCAATGACTGTGTAAAGTTGATCAATTATGTTTAGCAGAATGTTTTTGTTCCACAGAAGTAATAAAGTCACATAAGCTAAGAAAGCCAATTTTTAGGTGAACTATTGCTTTAAAGAGGACCTGATGGTTTTTACATTGACATGAACATGGTCTGTAAAGTTACAAAGTCCCTTCAGCGGGAGTTATTCTCTATATCAGTGTCATTGTTTCTGAAAAACCCGCCTCCATTTCAAGGCCGTAACCATGTCTTGAACATTGGGGGGACCGTTTTTTTATTTTTATAAAGCATAAAGAAACTGAACAGTGAACGAAATTCTAGGTCTATTTCTAGTTGGGAAATAATCATTTTGGGACTATTTGCAAACAATATTTGCATTAATTTGTGTCAAATATATTATTAGTCCCGAGATTCTTCGCATTAGTGAATAAATACATACATCTGCTGTTAATATTTGAATTCCCTAGTGGTCTGGTGGTAGAATTTTTGTAAACCGTGTTAAAGTTTTCGGGTTATAATCCACTCTCAAATATAGTTTAAAATCAAAGATGTTCAATGATTGTATGTTAGAGCAGGGACACATTTGTGTGCATTTTGTTTTGTGATTTCATCGAAAAGAATAGGGTCTCCGCAATGGCATTAAGCGATAGATTGATGCGCTTGTCTGTGTGTGAAGACGTAACGTAAACCCTGCCTACTTTGATTTGATTGGCCATCTCAATGATTTTGACATTGACGAGCGCCGTTAGACCTGAGGCAGACCAGACTTTTCGGAAGGAGGGGCTTCATAGAGATAGGAACTAAACGGAGCGTTACTGACAGACTGGGAAGAGAGGTGCTGTCAAATATGAGAAAAATAATGTGTTTTTTGAAAATTCATTAGGCTATTTTTAGTTCAGTTAGAGAACATACACATGTCTGCTTAATAAAGCGTGAGACAAATGATAGTCGCAGCACAGACCAGTCAGATTTCATGCATGAATGTTAGGGATGTGACGGATTTTCCCACTGGTTAATCGACTTGTGACAACACCGGTATCACTGGCAGGGGATTTTAAATTGCTCATTTGTAAGCAAAAGTAAAATGAGCACGGACATTCATAAGGCCGTGTGTCCACCAAAGTGTTTTTTTCACGTGGCTGGCTGGCGTATTCAATTGACCTATCGGTAAGCCCCGCCCCTCAAACGCAGATGAGCCAATGGCAGTTGAGTATCAGTTGCGCTGGGACCGGAACAAGGACATCTTTAGGTTTCAGCACCATAGAGATACCTTGGAAAATCCGAAGCTCTCATCGGTTTGAGGGTGTTTATGCTACAAAAATGGTCAAACGATGTGCCTGGGATACTGAAACACTGATTCCAGGTATCCTGAGATGATTTTCTGGTGGCCATATCTCATTAAGTTACGATTAAAGTTAGTGAGTCCCTGCTAACATACAAACCGAAATAACTAACTGTTCTCACGTCATGTAACGTTAACAAAAAACGATTTGTTTTTGTATATATTTTTAATATTTCTGTTTAGTTATGTTTACGGTCTACATTATCTGTCTTACTAAGGAGGACTTCTATTTTGATGTGTATTATAGTCTACGGGTAGTGAAAGGAAGAGCTAGCAGTTGTTTTCAGATACAAAGATGACAGTTTATTAGCACCCCCGAAAAGGCATAAGGTCTGTATATGTTTGTTTACTGTTAGTGGTTGTATGAGTGTTTTTGTATAATTTGCGGTGTATGTTAATGATAATGCAACAGAGAGAGAGAGAGAGAGAGAGAGAGAGAGAGAGAGAGAGAGAGAGAGAGTTTGTGAATGAGACACTAATGTGCACTTCTGCTTTGTTTGTTCAACTCTTACAGTGATTTTTTGGGGGTGAAAAACGATGTAATAAACTTCATAAACCATCAGTAAAGTTTGGCAATCAATCGGAGAGGGTCCGCTACATTCCGTGTCCAAAAACATCTTGGGATAAGGTTTTCACACTGACAGCTGTCATTGTAAGACAGTTAGCAACAGTAACTAAGGGGGGCGGGGCTTACCGATAGGTAATTTGTTTTCAATGGGAGCACCGCGTTTTTAGAACGCCATGAGCGTAACGAGGCGCTGAGCGAGTATTTCACGCTCAATCGCTGAGCACTCTGTGTTTTTTACTGGTCGCCGAAAGTTGAAGAATAATGTTTAACTTGCTTAACTTTTTCATCACTGTCACTTTTCACCCAGCCATCCAATCACAGTGGAGGAGGGGCGGGACAAATACAACACCGACCAACCGCAACATTCGGCTTGTACAATGTCAACGTCTGAAAACAATGAAAGCTCAACTTCAATAGGAACTATTTGAGAACGCTCGCTCTGCTTCCGCTTTCAAATCAGTCCCAGACGATGATACCGGTCACAAGTCATGGGAAAATATCCTCACTGTCACATCCCTAACACTCATGCATGAAAACCTATTCCAGTAGAGCCCAATAACAAAATCAACACGTTGTAAAAAGGGATAATAGGTCCCCTTTTAACTGACATTAGTTTCCCTGATATCAGTAGCGATATATCTCGAGAGGGGCCTCTGAGGGGTCTTTATCCCATATGATTCATGTAAACTCAAAGCTGGGGCCCCAGGCCCGCTGACACGCTCATTTGCTCATGTGTGTTCTATCAGTAAGACCTAGCGTAAGCAGGAGTGTGCGCATTGAAGCCGCATAAACCGCTCTCATCTCTCCACCACAAGAAAAGAACTCAGAGCTTCAAGAGATTTCTACACATTGGATCCTTGGCACGGCAGCTCGGAAAATATTAGCCAAACCATTCATCATTTCTATCAAAATACTTCAGGAGCCAGACTGAAAATGCTACAGACATTTTAACTGATTTCACACAGTAATATTAATAATGTCCAAAAGGAAAAAAAGCTTTTTAGATACTGCTGTCCATCACATAAACAAGCTCATAGTATGATCCATGTTTGCAAAAGGAAAAGTGTAAATCTAACACTATCAGTGCTGAAAATGTCTGTAAGTATAACACGGGTAGTGCGAAAACAATAGGATAAAATAACAGCCCTGTTTTTGATTAAATCTGTGAACCGTTATTAAAGGTGATGAAAACAAGGCTGCTAAAACATTCGCCCAGGCAGGTTTTCAAATATTGACTGGTCCAAATTCCATGTTTAACTTCATGAGCAATTTCAGTGGTATATAGTAGTTAGGGTTAAACTACCCATGCAAAACAATGTGTGTTATTTGACCGCACAGATGGCATCATCGAACCGGTTTTCAGCTGAGCTGGTGCTGTCAAACACAAGCACACTTGACCCTCACACAGAAACACTTTTTTCACTTCCCTTTTTACAAGTCTAAAGCATACCGTACGATTATACACATTCTTCTAAATTCAATAGAAAAAGTATTAGTCAAGTCACATTTATTTGTATAGTGCTTTTTTAATGATACACATTGTTTCAAAGCAGCTTTCCAAAGAAAATCATGATGTTAATGATCATAATATCTTCATGCAGCGGTGCTTGTATAGCTCACAAGTTCTGTAAGTGCTATACTAACAGAAATGTTCAGCACTGATAGTGTTAGATTTACACTTTTCCTTTTGCAAACATGCATCATTCTATGAACCCCTTGCAGAATCTGTGAAAATGTGAATAATTTAAACAAAATAAAAGGGATCATACAAAATGCATTTAATTGTTTTATTTAGTACTGTCCTGAATGATATATTTCACATAAAAGATGTTTACATATAGTCCACAAGATGAAAAAAAAGCTGAATTTATTAAAATGACCCCGTTCAAAAGTTTATGTACCCTTGATTCTTAATACTGTGTCGTTCCCTGATGATCCCTAGCTGTGTGTGTGTTTGTGTCGTTCTCTGATGATCCCTAGCTGTGTGTGTGTGTGTGTGTGTGTGTGTGTGTGTGTGTGTGTGTGTGTGTGTCGTTCTCTGATGATCCACGGCTGTATGTGTGGTTGTTCTTGAGTCTCTTGTTTGTCCTGAACAGTTAAACTGATCAACATTCTTCAGAAAAATCCTCCAGATCCTGCAAATTCTTCAGTTTTCCAGCATCATTTGCACATTTGATCCCTCTCCAGCAGTGACTGCATGATTTTGAGATCCATCTTTTCACACTGCGGACGATTGAGGGATTCAAACACAACTACTAAAAAAGGTTCAAACATTCACTGAAGCTCCAGTAGGAAACAAAATGCATTAAGAGCCGAACAGGATGAATTTTTCTTTTTTTTTGTTTAAATAGTATTTTTTTCATTTAGTACTGCCCTTCAGAGGCAACAGAAGATACTTACATGTTTCCTTGAAGATAACTTAAGTACAATTTATCTTGTGTGTGTCTTCAAAATCTAAATGTTTTCACCCCTGGCTCTTAATGCGTCGTGATTCCTTCTGGAGCATCAGTGAATGTTTAAACCTTTTTTAATAGTTGTGTTTGAGTCCCTCAATCGTCCTCAGTGTGAAAAGATGGATCTCAAAATCATGCAGTCACTGCTGGAGAGGGATCAAATGTGCAAAAGATGCTGGAAAACTGAAGAATTTGCAGGAGCTAAAGGATTTTTCTGAAGAACACTGAGCAGTTTAACTGCTCAGGACAAACAAGAGACTCATGAACAACCATCACAAAATACACACACACACAGCCGTGGATCATCAGAGAACCACACACAGTATTAAGAATCAAGGGTATGTAAACTTTTGAACAGGGTAATTTTAAAGGGTTAGTTCACCCAAAAATGAAAATTCTGTCATTAATTACTTACCCTCATGTCGTTGGACACCCGTCAGACCTCCGTTCATCTTCGGAACACAAATGAAGATATTTAGTTGAAATCTGATGGCTCTGAAAGGCCTCCATTGGCTCAATGCACGTTTCACTCTTAAGACCCTTAAAAGGTACTAAAGACGTTGTTACAAAGTCCATCTCACTACAGTGGTTCTAAAATAACTTTATAAATCGGCGACAATAGTTTTTGTGCGCAAAAAAACCCTAAGTAACGACTTACATAGTGATGACCGATTTCAAAACAAGGCATCATGAAGCTTCGAAGCGTTATGAATCAGTGAGTCGAATCATGATTCGGATCGCGTGTCAAACTGCTGAAATTTGGCGATTCAAACCGCTGAATCGACTCAGTGATTCATAACGCTTCGAAGCTTCATAATGCCTTGTTTTGAAATCGTCATCACTGTATAAGTCGTTATTTAGGAGTTTTTTGCGCACAAAAACTATTCTCGCCGATTCATAAAGTTATTGTAGAACCACTGTAGTGAGATGGACTTTGTAACGATGTCTTTAGTAGCTTTTAAGGGTCTTGAGAGTGTAACGTGCATTGTGCCAATGGAGGCCTTTCAGAGCCATCAGATTTCAACTAAAATATCTTAATTTGTGTTCCGAAGATGAACGGAGGTCTTACGGGTGTCGAACGACACGAGGGTAAGTAATTAATGACAGAATTTTCATTTTTGGGTGAACTGACCCTTTAATGTGATTGTGCTGTTTGTGACTATCTGAGTAACGTTATACTTGCGTATAGTATGTCATTAATTAATTGTCAATAAAAACTTAAGTGGTGATATTAACTGTATTACACAGTATACACTGTATATCCATATAGTTTTTTTGTGCTGTTCTTTGATGATTGTGTGAGTTTGGGATGTTTGTGAGATGATGTGTGAGCGACACACACCTCTGCCGAGGTCCATCTCAGTGCAGCGCTGCTCTGGGTTGTTGCGGATCCGGCACTTGTACAGGGCTCCCGGGGACTGAACTGAACTACTGAAAGACGAGTTTGCTCTGGGAGCCCCAACCACAATCCTACAAACACCAGGAGAAACACACAGTCAACAAAACACAGCCACACACAACCTCTGAGCTCAGGAGGATACAAGTCTATTTATACCGTTTTCAGCCATTGTAAAAGAAAACATAAAACTAATATTCTTTGTAGGTCTGTTTTTTGTCTGTAAGTGCCTTGGATGAATAATAAGGATGCCTAATAAGTGAATTAGGGCTGGAGGTGGTCTCGCCTTGTCATTCTGTCATGGTTTGGCTCTATATTTCAGTGATGTAAGCACTACATCATTATCTCCGCTGAAGCAAAAGGCAATGATTTGGGCACTGGCCAGTGCTTCCCTTTAAAATTCAGGACAGATCTTGGAAGAAAGGCTTAACATCTGTACAGTCACAAGATAAAAAAAAAAAAAGTGGGTTGAGTGGGTTTTAAAAGTCAGGCCAAACATGCAAAGGGCTTTACAGTGGCTCATTGTATTTTCAATAATAACTGTTAATGCTAAAGAATGTAATGTACTTAAGTGTGATTGTTTTGTGGTGCATAAATATATGACAACAAAACATCAAACCAAGTGTCTTTCTCCCTCAAATGGATCATCATTTTTACTTTTATAAACCCGCTTTGAAAGTCAATTTTATTGATGAAATAGGTTCAAATCACCTAATGCAATAAAAGTCACACATTGTAAGTATACTCCAAAAATGTTGGGTTAAAAATGGACAAACCCACCAAATGGGTTGTTTTAACCCAGAAATTGGGTTGTTTTAACCAAACATTTAACCCAACCGCTGGGTTAAAACAACCCATTTGCTGGGTTTGTCCATTTCAACCCAACTTTAGGTTGTTTTTAACCCAGAATTTTGATAGTTCACCAAAACATTTTAATTCTGTCATCATTTACTCTCCCTCAAGTTGTTTCAAACCTGTATGAGTCTGTTGAAAACACACACACACACACACACACACACACACACACACACACACACACACACACACACACACACACACACACACACACACACACACACACACACACACACAAAAGAAGATATTTTGAGGAATGTCGCTAACCAAACAGTTGATGGTCCCCATTGACTTCCATTTAACCTAAAATGACTATGGAAGTCAATGGGGACCATCAACTGTTTGGTTACCGACATTCCTCAAAATATCTTCTTTCGTGTTCAGCAGAAGAAAGAAATTCATACAGAATGTAAATTTTTTGAAAGAACTATCCCTTTAAGGGTCCACATAATTTTGGAGCCACCTTGACAACCCCAAAAACCAAGATAAAGCAAAATAAACAAGACCGTTTTCGGTATAAACGTAAATGACTTGAATTTCACCTGCCGCTTACAGCAACGGAAGTAACATGTAAAAAAAAAAATATATATATATATACACATACATTTTTTTACATTGATTTTAATTTCACCAGGCGCTAAAACGACGTTAACGTATATTCGTAACGGACAACAACGGAAGACCACGACAAAAAGTGTGTACTTTTATTTAGGCTAACTTACTTATTATTTCTCATTGTATGCATTATAGCTATTTATGATATTCATCGACTTCTCATAGACAACACGGCTATGGGTCTGTTAAAGTAGGTCTACATATAGTCTATTAATATAACATTAAGGACAGTGACCACAAAAGTTCACTTAAAAGTAAGTTATTAAGTGTTTATTTTTTTTTACATGGCGCAACTGATGAAGTGAGTGACGTTAGCCTGAGGAGGTATCCATGGCAACTGAACAGCGCTCGAGCGCGTCCGTTAGGAAATTAACGGCAAATTGTACTGTGATTGTTTATTACAGGCCTATTTAATTATACATTTATATTAAACATTTATTTTTTAATGACCCCTTAAAGACTTTTGGCTTACTGTGGTAGAAGTTGACACACCTAAACGGACTTAAAAAGTTCATTTAAAATCATCGTACAATTTCGCATACTGCAAACCACGTCAAAGAAAGTATAATAATAATCACAATACCTGATGTGTATTCGGTCTCTGATCATGTAACGTTACTCACCAGCGTGTGTTGTCATGGACGTGCTCCAGGACTGAATATCCAAAAAACGTCGCATCTGGACCCCGAAACACCAGGGGATGTTGCAAGTCAATGTTGAAGGAATAAGCCAAGGAAACAAACCCCAAATACACAAACACATCCAAAGCGCTTCTTTTCCGTGTAGAAAGTTCCGTCATTCTGTTTCGCATCCTCAGTGCTGAAGCCAATCTCATGAGAACTTTATAAAAGCAATTAAATCTGTGTATAGAGTCTCACAAATGAGAAAAAAAAACTACATTTAAACTATTTCCTTTCGCTAAGTTGGGAACTAAACGCATGCGAACAGGACTGAAGTGTGTGAAGCGGAGGTTGAGGTTAGAATAGCGGTCTCATTGCGCGGCTCTTCCCTTCTGTTGCGTCTCTAGAGTTTCTCTTGGAGTTAAAGAGTATTGCGCGCGAGCTGACGGGCACGAGCATCACATCTCACGTTACAGCTGGAGCAGAGCGCGCGGCGCTGCGTCCCCCTGCCGGCAGCGCGCAATACTGCAGCTCATTACTGGAGTACATTATGCCCATTTGCAATTAAGTTTTGAATGCTTTTGCATAGGCTCAGAGTATTTAACATGATAACATATTACATGCATATTTTTTGGTAACACTTTAAAATAAGGTTCATTAGTTAACTACATTAGTAAACAATGAACATGAACTAATAATGAACTGCACTTATAAAGCATTTATTAATATTTGTTCATGTTAATTTCAACATTTAATTATGCATTATTAAAATCTTGCTAACATTAGTTAATGCACTGTGAACTAACATGAACAAACCATGAATCGCTGTATTCGTTAACAAAGATGAACAAATACAGTAACAAATGTACTGCTCATGGTTAGTTAATGTTAACTAATGAAAACCTTATTGTAAAGTGATACCTTTTTTCATACATGCATAATCATTTGTTCTCAGGAACAAATGTGACCCTGGACCACAAACCCAGTCATAGGGTCTTTTTTTTGTTTTTTTTCAATAAATAAGCTTTTCATTAATGTATGGTTTGTTAGGATAGGATATTTGGTCGAGATACAACTTTCTGAAAATCTGGAATCTGAGGGTGCAAAAAAATCGAAATATTGAGAAAATCGCCTTTAAAGTTGTCCAAATGAAGTTCTTAGCAATGCATAATACTACTAATAATACATTTTTGATATATTTATGGTAAGAAATGTACAAAATATCTTCATGGAACATGATCTTTACTTAATATCCTAATGATTTTTGCCATAAAATATTTTTTTATTTATAATTTTGACCCATACAATGTGCGACTTATGACAGGGTCACAGATCTGAATCCTGACAAAAAATGCTGGTAATGGATTTTTTTGTTAATATCATGGTATACAGTAATGGTCAAAAGTTTGTAAACATACTATTTCTAATGTTTTTGAAAAACGTCTCTTATGCATTTCAAGCCTGTATTTATTTGATCAAAATACTAGAATTCAAAATAATGATTTTCTATTTTAATGACGCAAAGCTGAATTTTCAGTATCATTACTCCAGTCTTCAGTGTCACATGATCCTTCAGAAATCAATCTAATATGAGGATTTTTTTTATAAACGTTGGAAACATTTGTGCTGCTTCATTTTTTTTTAATATAACCTGTGATACATTTTTCAGGATTCTTTGATAAATAAAATGTAAAAAAAAGAACAGACTTGATTTAAAATAGAAATCTTTTGTAACAATTTACACTCCCGTTCAAAAGTTTGGGGTCAGTCATTTGTTTTCTTTTATTTTTTGAAAGAAATTAATACTTTTATTCAGCCAGGATGTGTTAAATTGATCAAAAATAAGATTTATATTGCAAGAAAAGATTTCTATTTTGTATAAATGCTGTTCTTTTACACTTTATATTCATCAAGAATCCTGAAAAAAGCATCACCGGTTCCAGAAAAATATTAAGCAGAACTACTGTTTCCAATAATGATAATTAACTGAGTATCAAATCCTCATATTAGAATGATTTCTGAAGGATCATGTGACACTGAAGACTGGAGTAATGATGCTGAAAATACAGCTTTGCATCATTAAAATAGAAAACAATTATTTTAAATTGTAATAATATTTTGATCAAATAAATGCAGGCTTGATGAGCACAAGAGACTTTCAAAAAAAGTAAAAATAGTAACGTTTCCAAACCAAGTGGCAACATCCCCCCGTTTCTCTTGAAGCCAATACGGAAGTGACATAAACTGCAGTTCATGGACTGGCCACTAGAGACAGACTCCAGAAGGAGCAGAATCTCATTGAGCTCATGTTAAAATGCCCAACTTTACAGCAGAAGAACACATGTTTACAGTCTGGGACAAATTGTGGTTTTGGTCTATACGGCTAATTTTGCTCTTCATGGCGACTGTGAGGGGGGTGAATATTTTTATAACTCATTCGTTTACATTATATAAAGCCTTAAAGTTCTGCATAATTAAGGGCGTGGCCACTTTGAGTGACAGATGGATAGCCGTTTGTCTGCTGTCTGTTAGTCATCACCTCAGCTCCGCCCTATGGAAAGCCAAGAGGGCCAAAAACTTGAAATATAAAGTGTGTTTAACGAAATACGTGTTGTGTAAGCGTGAAAAATCAGTTTGTATTTTATGTGTATATTGAAATACATGTAAAATACTCGCGGATTTGTCACACGTATTTAACACGTTAAAATTAAAAAAAATTGCGTTTGCAAAATTGCGTTTTTGGCCCTCTTGGCTTTCCATACCGCCCACGTCCCGCCTCTTTGCCCATTTTCTGTCATCCGGGAGTGACGCGTGATGACGCGCTGCCCAAATTGGAAACGGCCATATCGACCCTACTTTACGCTTCAAAACTGCTCTTCAGAATCCTATGGGTTACGTCACGGACACTACGTCCGTATTTTTTTACAGTCTTTGTTCCAAACTTTTGACCAGTACTATATGAATATGGCAATCGTTCAGCACCATGATATTCCTTGCACAATTGGCCGACAGTGATTATAAATATTACAGTAAGAATAAAGACGATGGTTACCTGACAACCGCAACATATAGCAATTGTTCCGAGACCTTCTGTATGCAGAGCAAAGAGCATTTGAGTGTAGTGTAAATAAAACTTTATTAGTTGTCTTAAAATGTATTAACCACCTCAAAGTGCCCTATGATTTATAGCCTTTTTTTCCATCAATGATTATTTACAATACGAAGCATGGTTCTAATTAGTCAGTTTCCCCGATAATACAGTATTAAATTACAAAAACAAACAAACAAACAAAGCATAGTAAACAATCAGCATACTATGAGCCTGTGTCATTATATAGTACATGTGCTGTGCAGATGGATAAAGGGTCATTTCATCTTACCTTAAAACAGAGAAAAAGAAGAACACAAACTAAACCATTCAGGAAAAATAGAGTCAGTCAACCTAACTGAAACTTACAATCAAACTTATTGCACAAGTCTTCGAATCATACAAATGCAGCTTTAAAATAAAGAAGTCTACCCTTAAGAAATGAAAACAAAGAGAAAGCAGGAAAAATCCATGTAATAAATTATTTTCTGGCAAGCTACAAATTTAAGAATATTCTTTCCATTTACTCTCGGTTTCTTAATCTAACCTACTTCCCTTGTACCAGTAACCGTACGCACACACACACACACACACACACACACACATCTCTCTCTCACACACACACACACACACACACACACACACGTAGATAAGTAGACCGGGCTCTTTCGCGTCAGTAGCATCCCTCAGCGGAAGCAGCAGCAGTAGCAGGAGAATCGGTGGTTTTGTCAGGCAGGTTCAGGCACAGTTCTGGTTCCACCTTACCGGAGCCAAGGCTGTAAAACACACAGATGGGGAACAGAAGCACAGTTACTTCAACTATTTGCTGCAGGGACATGCATTAAAATTACCAGCCAAAAACTACAACACGGAAAGAGCACAGAAAAGAAATGCTCCGGTGCTTTTGTGTTTATACTTTTTGCCTGGTGGTTGCCAGGGTGTTGCTATGCTTCTATAATCAAACGTTTAGTAGATACATATTTAAAATACAAAAATAGAAAGTAGAAAATCATGATTCAAGGCTGTGATGAACCCCAAAAGTTTGGGGTCAGTGATATATATATATTTATAATACGGGGCCGTTGAATGCTTGAATCTGATTGGCTGATGAACGTTCTGAGGTGTGCAATTATTTTCTGGGAAATGCACAGCGAACGTCTTGACCACATTACAGTTCCATATCACTTCGCCAAATGATTTCAGTTATTTCAAATGTCTTTACAGCCTACAACAGCAAATAACCAAAACCCACAGCGACACTGACCAATCAAATACATATAGTTAACAATAAGATAAACAGGACAAATTATTTCCATGTTTTATTTCCACAAAATTAAGTTTAATTATGTGAGAAACGCACATCACCCTCGTTTTTCCTGCTCTCCCGAGGTGTAACGGCCACTCTGCTTCACGTCGTGACCGCATCACCACCTTGGGTGAACAATATTTTTCTAATAATTCAACGGCCCGTCGTCAATTATTCCCCATAAAAGTGGAGAGAAGACGCCACTTGCGAGGCCCAATACGCTGTGAAACTTTGTTCTGTGTGACAGCCTGTGTATAGTGATTCTGTGTGTTAGTAATTGAGTGTACAGGCTGGTGTACCGTCTCGTCTCCATTGGTTCTACCGCGTTTGGGTAGTTAGTGTAGGTCAGGTAGTGCGTCGGAGAGGTGAAGATTCTTTTGTTTCATAATTTTCTTTTGGGTATAGGTAGGTTAGAGACTGGGCCATAAGTTAGTGTTGAGTTTTGTTTTGTTCTTTCATTTGGAGGCCGCCCACGTTCCTTCTCCAATTTAGTGGTTTTTGGTTGCCAGTTGTTTTTTTGTTTGTTCCATCCTTTGTGTATATCTGTATATATTAGGGCTGTAATCAACCAAAGAAAATCTTGGTCGACTGAAGTCCTGAAATTTTCGACTAAAAATGGTAACGTTAAAAAACGTTAAATGAATTAGCTGCGCACTGTGCGCAGTACTTGTTAGCCTTGTTGTCTTATAAATAAATTATAAATAAACATAAAAAACTAGTAGGCTATTTGCAGTATATTAAATAGTTTTTGACCTGATTATTTTGGACTGCAATGAGTCTGACACACGAGTCTGTCGGCTCTGACAGCGTTTGCATCACGTGCATCTGCGCAATATCATAGCCTATGATTTCCAAAAATATAGTACTATGTTGTCAACTAGTGATATCATCACAAGAACTTTTGAGGAATATGCAACATAATATAGACAATAGTTTTTGTCATATGTATTATAATAACTGACTGACACTAATATTTCAGCCGCTCTGTGCAGCTCGAACAGGATCAGCTCAGCTTCGCGGAGACACGAATAGACTATTAACTTAAAGCTTTTACTCTTAAACACAAAAGGCACATCCACTTTAATAAAAAAGGAATATTTATTAAACAAGAGCAGAAACTAAATAAAGTGCATAACTGAAAAATAAAGCATAGGCTCAAAACTAATACAAACAGTGGGCACAGCGCACCGCGCATTAGGCTCCAAATAAAATAATAAAGTGCCCAAATCCAATAAATAATACTAGAAATAAATGTGCAGTTCGCACAATAATAAAAGGGACGGGGCAACCTAACGCAGACAAGTTAGCTTACCGTTTTTAGGTGATATGACATGTTTGTCGTCGAGCTGTGATAATTTGCATTTCCCATTTTCTATTTAAAAAAGTGCTGCCACGCATGTCTTTGTTGACATGGTAGAAGAGGACTGACTAGGAAAACGCTCTCACAATTAAATAAATAATATACAGCAAAGCCTACTTCAATCTGTCTCTCTTCTCCAGCAACACCCCCATTAGCAATTAGTGCTTTCCACCTGATGAAATGAACGCGGCAAAAAAAATCCGAATTTTGGTCGAGCTAGAATGTATCGACTAATAATCGACTGGGAGATTACAGACCTAGTATATATTATTAATATTATTCACCTTTCTTTTTTTTCTGTAAATAAACACTTTTGGCAATTCAGTTTAGTATTCTCTTCGTACCTTTACACCTCATCTGGTTGTGTTATATGCCTGCAGATATGGGACTCTCCTAAATTAATTTTACTCCCCTTTAGCCCTTTATTTGACCATCTTAGCCGTGGTGAGCAGAAGAGACATCTTCAACTCTTTTGAATGGCAGTGTAAACGAAAGTCTATTGGCTATTAAAAAATCGTTCCAGAACTATAAGTTCCTGAGCGAGTGGCAAAAGAAGTAACAAATGGCTTAACAGCTGGAGAAATTGAAATAAATGTCCTGAAATGATGATACTATATCAATTCAATGGAACATTGGAAAGGAAGCACTGTGAACACACGCTGCAGAAACCTGATAACAAACCATAAAGTATTCGATAAGACACACATATGTGCTTCATTTAGCATTTGATCGGCTCCCTTTCTGCACATGACCCAGTCGTGAGGAGCTGCACACGCAGACAGAACATCCGTGCACACATCTGGGATACCTGTTTCAGTCCTGTTTCAGTCCGTTTGTTAACATATGGAGGGCTACGGAGAGGCTTTGAAGGTTACGTTTAAAAACTCACAGCTGCTTCGGCATACTAAACACACTCACCACCACACGGGAATCCTCACGCTCCAGAACCTTCTGCGCCTGGTCCGGAGGAAACTTCAGCATGGATGTTATGACTTTAGCCATTGTCTGAAGAAACAAAAAGCAACAAAAGGAAACTGTAATGATCTCCAAATCAAATCCTAGCATCTAATGCACAGACCAGAAAACGTAACGGACCCGTTTGAATTCTGCACAAAATTATATTTTAAAGCGATATGGAGGAGATGAGGAGGAAACTGCGGCTTTACCGAGCTCAACGGCTTTGGCTGAGCTGTGACATAAACTAAACGCTATTGGCTATTTAAAGGGTTAGTTCACCCAAAAATAAAAATCCAAACTGCTGATTCAACTCACTGATTCATAATGCTTCGAAGCTTCATGATGCCGTGTTTTGAAATCGTCATCACTATACAAGTCGTTATTTAGGGTTTTTTTGCGAACAAAAACTATTGTCGCCGATTCAAAGTTATTGTAGAACCACTGTAGTGAGATGGACTTTGTAACGACGTCTTTAGTACCTTTTAAGGGTCTTGAGAGTGTAAAGTGCCATTGTGCCAATGGAGGACTTTCAGAGCCATCAGATTTCAACTAAAATATCTTCACTTGTGTTCTGAAGATCAACGAAGGTCTTACGGGTGTCCAACGACATGAGGGTAAGTAATTAATGACATAATTTTCATTTTTGGGGGAACTAACCCTTTTAAAAAAAGGGGGGGGAGGGGCTGATCGATATGTCCTGCCCTGTCTTCCTGTTTCAGTGGAAATTACGTCAACACATTGAATATCTGTGTGTTTCAAGGCACTTCGGTAGGCCTGTAACTGTTTGGTTGCCTATATTTTTGTGTTCAGCAGAACAAAGAAACTAATACAGGTTTGGAACAACTTCAAATTTTAATTTTTGGTTGAACTATCCCTTTAAGTCAGCTTTATTTCAGTTAATGAAAACAACTTTCATAATTTAATTTGATAACAAAATTGTCTTTTAAAAAATTATCTTTAGCGGAGCTGCTGTTCTGTGAGCAATTACATCTCGCAAAGAGAAAAAAGCTCATTATCTGCAGCCTGCTGGGTAATCAGCCCTAGATAGATCTGCCAGCGTTCATGTGCCCGTATATAGCGCTAATCAAAACCAGCACAGCCGTTTACCCCGAGCAACTCTCTTAAAATGGCAGGCGCTGCTGGGTCATGTGATGAGAACGAGCCACTGGGTCAGCCGCCGGACATCCTCTCTGACAGGGAGGCCTGTTGTGATGTCATAAGGACCCGACTGTTTATTAGCAACGAGGGGGAATCCCGCTGGCTTTAGGGCGGCATCAACAGGGCTGATAATTAGTCCTGGCTAAACGGACAAGTTTCGCTCATTAGGGTCCTGCCAAATGGACACGAAATTATGCTGTTGGGAGTTTTCATGGGAATGAATAATTTTATAGGCTTCCATCCGGACTCCCCGTCACACTTATTTACTGCATCCTTCCTCTAACAAATGGCATTATTATGTTGTGGAAAACGTGCATTGTGGGAAAGAACAATATGATAAAATTTAAGTTTTACAACATGGAAGCATATAATCATCAAATGGGTCGCCCTACACATGCAGTCCCCATTATATGCCTTAATACATTGGATACATATTTGATATTATCAAAATGTCAAAAGATGGTTAAAAAAATATAAAATATATATACAAATTCTGGAATTTGACATCCTCAAATCAGTGTTATTTATTTTTTTGGACATGTTTATTCAACATGATCAATGTACAATGTGCCTTGCTGACGGAAATACAGTTATTTAACAGAAAAGCTTCAAAATATTGTGATGTTTCTGTAGTTTATTTGAAACTAAACTAAACTCTAAGAATAGTATATAAATGATGACATGCATGCATAAACATCCCAAAATAAATAATAAAATAAATAAATAAATAGTTCAGTAGCAATAATAAACGTAAGAATACTACTATTTATAAATATAAATATTGGTGACTCGATTAGTCAAAAAAATCAGATTGTTATTTTAATAGTTCTTATATACTATTACAGTATTTATTAATATTTTGAATTAGCATGTATTATTTATAGGGGTGTAACGATTCGTTTTAACAACGATTCGATTCGTATCACGATTTGAGGTTGTCGATACGATTCAAGGACGATTTTGGTTCATTTAGAACGATACGATCCGAAACGATTCAGTGACTTGAAATCGATTCAGTAACTTTTTAGCCAAAAATTGTGTGACTGAAATAAATATCTGGATACTGGTCAGTGCAGGTGAAGTTTCCTAGATTCCTGTTGTTTCTTGTAAGGGAATCAGGTATCCATATCCATATATTATGGATATAAACAAACAAGTAAACAACAATTAATGGCAAATGCATTTTGAATAAAGTGCAACCAACAGTTTAGGTTGAATTAACAGGAAGTTAACCTTTTCTGCTCTCATTTTCAATATTCAATACATTTTCAATAAAAGCACAGTAAGTGCAACCAAAATTTCAACAGTTGGTTAACCTGCTACTTCTGCTTTTGTTATCCAACATAATAATATTACAATATTAATATCAAAAATAAAGTGCAACTAACTTCTCTTCAGGTTTAATTAATAGTAGGTGTACCTGTTACTTTTGCTGTTGTTTTTCAACATTAAAATAATACAAATACAATATTAATATCAAAAATAAAGTGCAACCAACATTTCTTCAGTTTGAATAAACTGGCTGAACCTGCTAAAACTCTCAGTTTAATAAACAAACAATATTTAACAAAAGATAAAATGTAACCAACTACACTTCAATGACTCTACAGATTTCTTTTTCAAAAATATCAACATGATCTGACCGCAGAACACTTCTCTGTGCGTTCACTATGTTGCCAGCAGTACTAAAAACTCGCTCTGCTGGCACACTGGTCCCAGGAATGCACAGGTAACATTTAGCAAGGGTTGAAAGTACAGGTAACACGTTACTAACTTAGCTCTTTCTCCTGGTGGCTTGATCATTTCTCGCTCGTTGGCTTCTCCTCTGCCATCCGCCATGTTCGCTATGTTTTGTTTTCTTAGCGCTGCTGCTGGTGCGTGCGTTGCGATGATGTCACAGATAGGCAGACTGAATCGAGTAACGTTTAACGCCTTTATCATTAAAAGTGCTAAGAAAAAACATCCATTTAAAGTCTGACGTGCTTAAATCCAATGCGTTATTTCCTATGATCGATACAATCGATTGATTACCTTTTAAAACGATGTTAGATCGATATATGTCGTCCGGAAGGCCAACTTGCCGAGCACAGATCGATGTAGTTAGATCGTAGGAAAATAAATCGATACATCGATGTAGTAGATGAATCGTTACACCCCTAATTATTTATATTTAGCTTTATTTTATTTCCATTTTTGTTTTCGTGAATTAATTTTAATTGAGGCAGTGTTTTAAGTTTTTCATTTAATATTTATACAGCTTTATTTAAATTAACAAAAAAGTTAACAATATTTTTAGTTTAACAACAACAACAACAACACTGATCCTCATGTAAGTGAACTCAATCCCTAACTATAGCTCTTAAGTCGTGTTAAAGTTAATAAAAAGTGAATATTTAAAAAATATATATATTAGGCTCCCCCCAAATTGCATCATCGTAAAGTGTAAAAATAAGTGAAGTGTACCTTTGTCTCTCTTCCCATCATGTACTCAAACATGACCTTCTTGAGGTACTCGTACTCGGTGGGCTCGGAGAAGGGGTCCATGCTGTTGTGTGACATATCTGTAGGGACAAACGAACAACAGATTCATCATAATCATTATCTATGAGTACTAGAGGTTAGATGAAACGGTCTCTGCCTGTACAAAACCCTTATTCAGTCAAGATCTGCTGAGCACTTCTGATACGAGAAGTCAGAACTTTTACTTTATATCCTACAATTCTGACTTTATTCCGAGTTTATATCTTGACATTTTGCAAGTTATAAAGCCTGAATTTCGAGATATAAACTCACAATTGCAAGAAAAAGTTAGAATTGCGACTTATAACAATTGCAAGAATATATCACACACATCTGAGACGAGAAGTCAGAATTTTGACTTTATATCCTACAATTCTGACTTTATATCTCGAAATTCTGACTTTATAACACGAATTGTGGAAAGAAGACCATATAAACTCACAATTGCAAGTTATAAAATCTGAATTTCAAGATATAAACTCGCAATAAAGTCAGAATTGTAGGATATGAAGTCAAAATTCGGACTTTTCTCAGAATTGCGACTTTATAACACGTAATTGAGAGCTAAAGTCAAATTATGAGGACAAAAAGACCATATAAACTCACAATTGCAAGTTATAAAGCCAGAATTTCGAGATATAAACTCACACTTGCGAGAAAAAAATCAGAATTGCGACTATAAACTCACAATTGCAAGTTATAAAGTCAGAATTGAGACATGAACTCGCAATAAAGTCAGAATTGTAGGATATAAAGTCAAAATTCTGACTTCTCTTCTCAGAATTTTATGATATAAACTCTCAATTGTGTTATAAAGTCATAATTGAGAGATATAAAATCTGATATTCTGACTTTATAACACAATTGCGAGTTTATATCACGAAATTCTGAGAAGAGAAGTCAGAATTATATCACGCAATTCTGTCTTTATAACACAATAGCAAGTTTATATATATTAAAAAAGTCAGAATTGCAAAATTTAAACTCGCAATTACAAAAAAACCTGTCAGAATAGTGAGATAAAAAGTCGCAGTACCTTTTTTAGTTTTTATTCTGTAGCAAAAACAAGCTTCCATATAACATGTTCAGCTAAAACAAAAAATGTGTGTGTTGCAACTAGCAAAATTGACTAGTGTTTTACTTTTAAAACTTGTTTCAAGGAGGGTTTAATGGTTTCAGAAATGAAGAATGAGCATCAGTAAGAGTTAATCTTTAAGAACCAGCACTGGCGATTGAGGACAATTTTCCTCAGCTTTGGCATCAATAAGATAAGCATGCATTCATACACTCGATGCATTCATTAAACACACCCCCGTGACCTCTGCGTGGCAATAATCAGCCCGTAAATCAGAGCGCTAGACGCGCCTCACTTCCAGTCACAGTAGTTAAGGGTGCCAGCTCGCAGCAACACTGGAAACACTATAATGACAGCATTGTGGTTAAATACAAGAAGCTTTGGCTCAATCTAGGTGGGGGCCTTTCCGTTTTCCACCCTGCTTTTAATGGATAAAGAAGTGAGAGCCGAAACGTAACAGGAGACGTTAAGGCTGTGAATGAACAAAAACTAACTTGAGGTATTTTTAAAAAGCGTGTCACAAAGGCGGCGATGAGTGGGCAGGTTTCTGCCCTCCATGTTGATACCATGGAAAACATGACGTAAAATACCTACGAGAACTTCAGAATCACGTGTCAGTACAACCTCCATGCTTAACATTTAAACAAATATACATCTTACAGACCCCAAACTTTTGAACGTTTTTTTTTGCTAAATAGAATGTGCACATGTGGTAAACATCATAAGCATTCAAAGCGCCCCAGATGTACAGTAAATCTTCATAGCAGTGATGTAAGGATTAAGCAATTATGAAACCATTATTCTGAAATATGCATTACGGTATCTAGCATGCGCAAACAGCACAGAAGGCACAGCGATCTGTTTGTATTACGACAGCCTTCTTGCCTCATTAAACCTGTGATTGACTGACAATTAGCAGAAGGAGCCGTGTGTCTCTCTGGAAAGTCCATTTAAGCAATGCTGAAGACACTGGGGTGGCTGAACGTCCAGCAACAGACAGCCTGATCGAGAGAGCTGGAACTCAAGGTGCCGCTGAAACCCAAACAGGCCTTTGATCAGGAAGCATGGAGAAATGAGGGGCTAATAAATAACCCGACCTGTCTGACTGACCTCAGGACAGCCCGGCTGGGCCAACAGGGACGAAACACGAGCCACATCGGTCGCATCTCCAAAATAATACAGAGGGCCTGGTTTACGACAACTGTTAGCACATGCTTAAAACTGTTGACTGGATCATCAATAAAATCCATAAATAATATAGAAATCGATGATTAGTCACTATAAATCATTTTAATACTCTATCAAAGAGTTACACACATAACATGTCGTCTCTGGGCAGTTTCTGAGACAGTGTGTGTCTTGTGAATGAGCCTTTATGGCAGGGTGAGGCAGTCAGAAGGTCAAACAGACGTCATGAACTGCTGTCCCTTTAATGTAGAGACCACACAGATAAGCTGAAGGATAAATGGACGGGATTGTTTGTGTATAAACAGATGGTTTGTTTAGTTGCATATCAAGGGAAATCATCATTTGGGAATTTATTTAGGATATTTAACGTCGTTTATGAGGAGAGAAGATGATTTAGAGGTCAGTTTCAAAACCTAGGAACTTACTTTCTAAGGCTTCGTAGATACTCCCAAAATGAAGATGTTTTAAGACGATGTCATTTTTGGGACAAATTCAGCATTTCAGGTTTATTTTGCAGATAAAGTAACTGCAGAACGCTTTACAAAAAGCTCTGCAAAATGAATGATGTTAAGAGAAAGAGTTGATTGAGGACAGTATGTTTTTTTTTTTTATTGTTTTTGAAAAAATACTCTTTTGCTAAAAATATAGAGTAAAAACAGTAATATTGTGAAATATTATTACAATTTAAAATAACAATTTTTTAAGTGAATATATTGTAAAATGTAATTTATTCCTGTGATCAAAGCTGAATTTTCAGCATCTTTACTCCAGTCTTCAGTGTCACATGATCCTTCAGAAATCTTTCTAATATGAGGATTTGATGCTCAAGAAACATTTATGATTATTATCAGTTGAAAACAGTTGTGCTGCTTCATACTTTTCAGGAAACCGTGGTAAATATTTTTTCCAGGATTCTTTGATGAATAGAAAGTTCAAAAGAACAGTATTTATTTGAAATATAAATCTTTTGTAACATTATAAATGTCTTTACTGTCACTTTTGATCAATTTAATGCATCCTTGCTGAATAAAATGATTTTCTTAATATAACAGTAGTGTATATTTAAAGACAATGTGACTCAATGTTCACAATGCATTTAAAGGAAATGTGAATTGCTTGATGTTAAGAGAGAGTTGATTGAGGTCAGTTTTTTGATTGTTTTAGAAAAAATACTCTTTTGTTCACTAAGGCCCCGATCACACAGAACGCGTTTTTGCAGCGAGATGCGCCTTTTTTGAATAGATGTCTGATGGCAGTGAGCGTTATGCGTGCTGCTTATGCACCCCGGGCGCCTCGCGTTTTAGAAGGAGCGCTCTGAGCGCCTGAAGTTGAAAAAAAATCTACTCTGAGCAGAAAAGCGCCCGACGTCATTGCGTTTTTTTTCTATTGTCCAATCGAATGAACGGAGAGGCGGGTCTTCCGTTGTGGCAAATGTTACCTTGATAAGACTGACAGGACAGCTGATTCTGGGGTTTCCTAGCAACATAAAAAAAACCCCGCAGCCCACTGCTATTTTGTAAATGAAAAAACGTCAACCAAAAAAGGCAGTGCGGTGCGCCTCGCATTTTCGAACCTGAAAAACGCGTTCTGTGTGATCGGGGTCTAAGGCTGCATTTATTTGATCAAAAAGTACAGTTTAGTACAATTTAAAATAACTTTTCTATTGAAATATATTTTAAAATGTCATTTATTCCTGTGAATTTTCAGCATCATTACTCCAGTCTTCAGTGTCACATGATCCTTCAGAAATTATTCTAATATGAGGATTTGCTGCTCAAGAAACATTTCTGATTATTATCAATGTTGAAAACCATGGTAATTTTTTTCCAGGATTCTTAGATAATTAGAAAGCTCAAAAGAACAGCATTTATTTGAAATAGAAATTGTTTATAACATCAAAAATGTCTTTACTGTTATATTTGATCAATTTAATATCATCCTTTGTAGACTACAATGATTATTTTCTTTAAAGGCCCACTGAAGTGCCTTGGAACGCACAGCATTATTCAATGTGTTGACGTAATTTCCCCTGAAACGGCCCCAGCTGTTAGCAGCTCCTCCCCTTTTTTGAAACAGCCAATAGCTTTTCGTTATTACCACAGTTTGACTAGTTTGACGAAGCCACTTTCGTCCAAATCTAACCGTTTATCATCATAATCTCCTCAATATCTCCTTGAAATACAGCATTCTGTGCAGCATTTAAATGGGTCCGATATGTTTTGTTGTCTGCGCCGACTCGCGCTTATGATCCGCGCTGGGCTCTCGTGTCTCTAGTGTGCTCTGGTGTGAGCCGTTGACTAGACTGTGTGCGCTGCGGCGGTGCGCGTGAAACTATCGTGAACCCAGACTTCATTCACCTCAACTGAAAACTCTCGCATATATAGTGCGCTATGTGCCATTCACCATGTAGAAAATAGTAAATGTGTGAACAACTGACTGTTTTCAGACGCAGTTCATGGTCTATTTATAATGCAGGGGGCGGGACTTCAGATTTTAGAGCGCATTTGATTGGACAGAAGATCTGATGAGAAGGTGAAGTCTGTGATGATGTCATCAAAATCTGTGATTCATACATTTTGAACGCTTATATCTCCTAAATGGAAATTTTGTCATTGTTTTGGAACCATCAGCTTATTCATAAACTTAGGGCTAAGATAATTATACTAAAAGCTAAAAAAAATTATTTTGATTTCAGTGGGCCTTTAAAGAAATTAACCCCAAACATATATATATATACACACACACACACACACACACACACACACACACACACACACACACACACACACACACACACACACACACACACACACACACACACACACACACACACACACACACACACACACACACACACACACACACACACACACACACACACACACACACACACACACACACACACACACACACACACACACACACACACACACACACACACACACACACACACACACACACACACACACACCATACATACATACATACATACATACATACATACATTTATATATACATATATATATATACACTCAGCTAAAGGATTATTATTAGGAACACCTGTTCAATTTCTCATTAAAGGTCCCGTTCTTCGTGTTTTTTTGAAGCTTTGATTGTGTTTACAGTGTGCAATATAACATGTGTTCATGTTTCGCGTGTAAAAAAAAACTGTATTTTTAACACAATTTACTTATCTGTACACCGCTGTTTTCACTGTCCTAAAAACGGCTGATGACTTCCTTTATTCTATGAAGTCCCTCCTTCAGAAACACGTAACGAGTTCTGATTGTGTCAGCGGTTCCCGTGTTGTGATTCGACAGCAGCTTAGCGCACGTGGAAAGGTCACGCCTCTTAACGGGAGAAATATACGCGCTTAATAATCTCTACAGCGTCCCTGGGAAAGCCAAACAAAGGTGATTTGACTCCGGGATGAAAATAACAGCGTCTCGACGACATGGCGACAAACACACTGAAACGCAGCACTTCCTTTTCTCCACGCGACGTCCTCTTCTTCTCCACGTGGGACAGCAACAAGACCACGCCCCCTTTTTTCGCGTTTTCTTGTGGGCGGAGGTTAGTCTGTTCTACTGCTCTACTGACGTAATTAAAGCAGGAAATACCAGGATGTAGTCCAAGCCAGCCGTTCGCTGTAGGCTTTGAAAGGGAACTTCTGTTAAATAAAATATCTCGCTTGGCATTGAACTTTGAGCTTTATCATTTTACAGGTATTATTTATGCTCTAGCAGCAACATTACACACTAACTAAAGTTTGAACAATGGGATCACGAAGAACAGGACCTTTAATGCAATTATCTAATCAACCAATCACATGGTTGCTTCAATGCATTTAGGGGTGTGGTCCTGGTCAAGACAATCTTCTGAACTCCAAACTGAATGTCAGAATGGGAAAGAAAGGTGATTTAAGCAATTTTGAGCGTGGCATGGTTGTTGGTGCCAGATGGGCCGATCTGAGTATTTCACAATCTGCTCAGTTACTGGGATTTTCACGCACAACCATTTCTAGGGTTTACAAAGAATGGTGTGAAAAGGGAAAAACATCCAGTATGCGGCAGTCCTGTGGGAGAAAATGCCTTGTTGATGCTAGAGGTCAGAGGAGAATGGGCCGACTGATTCAAGCTGATAGAAGAGCAACTTTGACTGAAATAACCACTCGTTACAACCGAGGTATGCAGCAAAGCATTTGTGAAGCCACAACACGCACAACCTTGAGGCGGATGGGCTACAACAGCAGAAGACCCCACCGGGTACCACTCATCTCCACTACAAATAGGAAAAAGAGGCTACAATTTGCACAAGTTCACCAAAATTGGACAGTTGAAGACTGGAAAAATGTTGCCTGGTCTGATGAGTCTCGATTTCTGTTGAGATATTCAGATGGTAGAGTCAGAATTTGGCGTAAACAGAATGAGAACATGGATCCATCATGCCTTGTTACCACTGTGCAGGCTGGTGGTGGTGGTGTAATGGTGTGGGGGATGTTTTCTTGGCACACTTTAGGCCCCTTAGTGCCAATTGGGCATCGTTTAAATGCCACGGCCTACCTGAGCATTGTTTCGGACCATGTCCATCCCTTTATGAGCACCATGTCCCCATCCTCTGATAGCTACTTCCAGCAGGATAATGCACCATGTCACAAAGCTCCAATCATTTCAAATTGGTTTCTTGAACATGACAATGAGTTCACTGAACTAAAAAGGCCCCCACAGTCACCAGATCTCAACCCAATAGAGCATCTTTGGGATGTGGTGGAACGGGAGCTTCGTGCCCTGGATGTGTATCCCACAAATCTCCATCAACTGCACGATGCTATCCTATCAATATGGGCCAACATTTCTAAAGAATGCTTTCAGCACCTTGTTAAATCAATGCCACGTAGAATTAAGGCAGTTCTGAAGGCGAAAGGGGGTCAAACACAGTATTAGTGTGTGTTCCTAATAATCCTGTAGGTGAGTGTATATATAATGTATACATACATATACAACCCTGATTCATGTTGTCTTTATATATATATATATATATATAAAGACAACATGAATCAGTGTTCACATGTTCAAATGTGTTCAAATTTGAATTTCCCTAACTTATTGTTTACAATTGAATTTTAGGCTTTAAATGAAGTCTTTCCACACTTTTGTATCCAAAACCCATATGGCATTCTTTCCTCCATGTAACACTAAAGATGTTATTTTGGTGCTGATGTTGGCGCTGCTCTTCTATTGCGAGTATAAAAGACACTGCAGATCTTAGAGTCGACTTCAGACGACTGTCTGAATCTGGGGTCATTTGTGGGAACTGGGGAGAAACACGGTCTGTGAAAACCATTAGATTCAGAGATGAGCTCTTTATTACACCAGCAGGGAAGGGCTGTGGAGGGGCAGCTTTCTCTAAAACACTGGCCTCTAGCTGCCCATATGTTTAAGGTCTGCATATGTGCGTGATTGATAGCGGGGTGTTAAAGCGCGGCTCTCCTGCGGTGACTGATCGCTCTGAGCCAGTGAGAATGAAGCTGAGGTTTGTCTGCCAAGGGTCAGTGTGCCACATCATTCATTAACCTCTGGGAGCTACAGGAGATACTTGACAAGCATTTTACAGTCACTAGGTGGCTAAAAAAAAAAAACTAATTCATATTACAACCAGATAAATAAGACAGTAAATGACATCTGGATAACAGCTGGCTTTAGAACCATTGTTCTGCTTGCCCCCAGATGAAATAGCCAACTTTATAGAAAATGTTTATGATTATGTACCTCTATATGTGCTTCCCAGGTGAGTCACCACTGTGTTTTTATGGGAGCGTCTTATTTTGTCTTCCAGAGCATGAATCTGAAAATAAATTAAGAATAAATACCGTTATTGAAAATAAATACAGTGTAAAAGTGATCTTTGAAGTGAACTTAAAGGTCAAGTGTGTAGTATTCATGAGGATCTATTGACAGAAATGCAATATCATCTACATCAGGGTTTTTCAAACTTTATGATGCCAAGGACCCCCAAATATGATGAACATTTATGAAGGACCCCCTTCCTAAAATCCATCAAACATTTAAACTGTTAGATAAATAGTAAGTGTGACATTATAAATACAACATATTGTTTCCAAACTTGGCTATTAATGTTGGATGTATAAACCTGAAGAAGAACATTTTCAATGAAAAATTACTTGTATAAGCAACTTTCACAATAAATGCATGCAAGCAGCTTACATACTGCATTAAGAATATTGCCTTACAACCCCAGTGAGCGAGACAGAGGTGACTATAGTGAGAAAAACTCACTAAAGATACAAAGCAAACATATAGCTACAAAATTCTAGAATATATATATTCTGGAAAGTATGTATACGGCAAACAGGGAGAGAAACAGTTTTTCTGGGGACCCCTTAGAACCCCCTGGAGGACTCCTGGTGGTCCCGGACCCCAGTTTGAAAACCCCTGATCTACATAACTATGTTTTCAGTGGTGTATAAAGACCTTACATAATGAACCGTTATATTTTTATTACATTAGAATGAGCCATTTCTATCTACATACACTGTGAAGTCACCATTTTGCGCAGCCATGTTTCTACAGTAGCCCTAAATGGACAAACTGCTCTACAGAGCGCTAGTTACTCTCTGCGGTCTCAAACGATGACATCTTTGTCCTGTGTCGGCCACCGTAGCTTCTCTATATGCTTTGAAAGGGAGGGGTGAGCAGTGGACGGCTGCAATTCACAACCTCACCACTAGATGCCGCTAAAATTTACACACTGCACTTTTAAGCTGGTGTCCATAGATCCATATATGGACGGAGAGCGCTTTGAAATTAAAATGCTGTTTTCAAATACATCTAGATTCATGTAGACATAGCCTTAAAATTAGCCATTCTTCCCCTAGTCCTCAAATTAACAACAACGTATGGCCCAGGGTGAAGCCGGGTTATAAAATAAAGGCATGTCCAGTGTGTTCACCTCCTCGTGTGAGTTTGCATTCGTGTGGGGTGAGAGAAACAGCATGAGCATTGCTGTAACTGTTTGTAAAGTTGAAATAAGAGTAAACAGATGTGCGGTGGAATGAATCTAATCTTATTTCGGTTTTACACAGCTGAAGGGGTGCAGGAGCTCTGGGAATGTGACGGGTTGCTAAACGCTCCTCTTATTCTGTCTCTTTGCCTTCTACATTGTCTTTGCAAACACAAGCTCGCCATTCTCAGCGGTCCGTTTTCTCATTCAGGTCTTCTGCAAGAGAATCCTGCTGAGCAAGCTAGTTAAAGTAAGTTAAACTGTCATCAAGGTTTATAGCTAGCTACATGGAAAATAACACATCCGGTTTAGCGGTACAGACACCCACGCTGCTAAACTCTCTGTCTTTCTGTTAGTGTACCTCTTCACTTACCCTGTCATGGTATTCCTGCTCTTTTAGCCTGGCCTCGCTCAACATGGTTGTCTTTTCTGCCAGCTGAACCTGATTTGACAAAGAGAAAAAAGACTAGAGGTCAAAATGTAAACAAAATAAGAGCAACATGTGGAGGAACACCACCATTCAGACATATGTGGTCTCTTATGTTCACCAAGGGTTATCGAAAACGTAAGCAAAAATAGTCAAATAAATGTAATATTGTGCAATAAAAACTGCCATTGGAGTTAATCAGACAAATGGATGAAAATAAAACCTACCTTTAACTCATCAATACCCTGAAACACAAAACAGAATCAGCAGGTCACATGACTGCATCATTGCATATAAATATTAACAAGCAATCAAATTCTAACTGGAATTTGTGGTGTTTGCCCACAGAAAACCGGTGACATCAGACTGCAAAAATGCAGCATGGGCTCCAGAGGTGCACTGTGTGTTTCACGTCTCTGTATCTGCAGCGAACACACAAGGACCGCTTTATCCCGAACAAGGCTGTTTCCAAGCATGCACTGCTCGCCTGAGAGCGCACTATGGCATAAATCTAACAGCTCAGGATGCTCTCCGAGGGGTTAATTGAGAACAGAGACTGTTTAAGGCCTCTTTCTCAGGGACGCATTCCAAACCTTTTCAGGAAATTCATTCCTATGGCCTCTTCTGCAGTGAGACTATTCCACTGCAACTGCGAATAGTCTTATATAATAAAGAGTGTCGCTTTTGTAAGGCTTGGCTGTCAAGGTTAACTTTTGGGGTTAATTCAATATTTAATGCCATTAAATTTAACACCGGTAACATCCATCTGATTTGACATTTCAACTTTTCTGATTCTGTGATTTATATTTACATTCATTCATCCATAACACTTCTAAAGATTGGTCTCATTATGAGCAGCAGCACAGGTGTCTGACGTCCATGAACATGCATAGATGCGCAGAAAGACAAAGAAAGCATGAAGCTGATAAAGAATGACCTTAACAGTTCACCCAAATATGGCAATATTTACTAACTACGACTTTAATGCTTATATATTTAATCGGAAATGTCCTACTTCTCACTTCAGAAGTCATGATTACGAGCTCATTATGTTCAAATGCTATGTTGTCCGAATGGAAGATACCAGGTTTATTTTTGACAAATTCTTGGTGAAATCCTATTAAAGACTAAATGCATTGAAGGTATTTAATTTAAAATAAAATATAGCATCCCATTTTTTGACAACCATATAAACATTATAAACAACTGCACTATCTATCTAGATAGTCAGCTTGTTGACTATTCTGGAATTTCGGTCAAATACGTGCTATTTTTGCTGTGCATAATACAGACAATATGCTTCAAATAACTTTAAAAATGACTTTAACAAGAACCTTGGCAGTTGTGGAATGAATAATGAATAAAGAATACCAGTAACAGAGGCAATCGTTCTGTTGGAAACTTGGGTATCACAATGATCTCAGAGTTTCCCAGAAGTAAATACGACTTGTTCATGTCCACATTCCAACAAGGAAACTATTTACGATAATTCGAGTGTGAAGGCAGCCTTCATTTATTTACAAATCAAATCCATAAATAGTCATTTGGAGTCAACTTGTAAATCATCAAAAAACTTTCATGGCCCCCAGAATATTTTGTACATATTTTGTAATATCTGAACATGCAATATATCAAAAGAAAGAAGTCTCTGCTTTAAAAAAAAATCCAGCTTCATGCATTCTTTTTTATCAACACTTGAATGTTGGTAAGTTTCATAAAAAAAAAGCTACATTTTTAGCAAAAAGCAGAGAAAGTGGTGTTTTTTGCCAAAGGCAACGTCCAGATGGAAATCAAAACAAAGACGTGGCTTAAATGACGTCAAGTTTGAGCGCAGAATCTTGGGACATGTGGTCTTCACCTCACAGCCGGTGGGAAAGAATCGGGATAGGACTCGGGCAGAAATCATGTTGATGTGATTATTAACGTTACTGTAGTGAAGCAGAGCAGGAGCGAGTGTTGTGGAGCTGAGGAACCGCTGGAGCGATTGTTAATGAGATGAACGCAACAAGCCTCGCAAGCAGCAGGACTTTTATTATGACACAGTCGCCGGCGCCATCTCCGCTTTTCCGGTCATGAGTATGAGGTAATGCAGCTCTGTTTATCATATTAGACACATCTGAGTGTGTTGAGTGCGTTCTCTCTGCGGCTGCTATGAAACTTGTTCACACTGCAGTGAGAGTAAAGCGTTTCTGCAGAATAAAACCAGAAACCGAGGGGACGCAGATATGATGTCATTGACAGGCCACGCCCACACACGTCCCGGTTCCGTGGTTAAAATAGCAATTTCTCTCGATTTACAAATAGTTGGAAACATTTGGGAAATTGTAAGTACTCAGCTGAACAAAATATGTAACACTGGCCTAGTGGTTTTTAGATAATTTACTTCAAAAATGTTCCATATTGCAGCTTTAAATTAATATTTAATTAAAAGCAACAACACATGGTGTTTAAACTCTGAGGCTGTACCTGTGGGCCGCTGAGACTTCTCTGCTGTAGATCCTCTAACTCCTTCTGCACCTCCCACACACGGTCGCCCATCTCCACCTCACGACTCTACAAGAACACCAAACTCTGAGTCTGAGCAAACATGCCATTTCTGTCTGAAGCATTTTACAATGCTGTCAGACTGCATTCATTTTCAGGTAATAAACTTTGGTCTTAAAATGCATGGGTAAACAATTAGATCTATAAGATGTGGAAATAATCCTATTATAAATAGTTAGCATACTTCTCTTCCAGGATGGATGTAAGCAGCATAAGGTCTACATCATTCACTACAGCTCTAGGGGGAGTTTGAGGTGCTAGTTGACTGAGGTAAGTGTTTCCTGATGATGTACACACTATTAGCTGAAACCTGAACTTACTGACTTTATGTGGTGGAATTAGCAAAAGCTATAAACTCCTCACAAAATTAGTCCCGTGCCAATGTCTTTCTATAAAGTATTATTATCATCTGACGCATCTGCTGGCCGTTTATCAATAACTCGCAATTAAATACAAAAGCTACAGTTTCACTTTATTTTGCTGTACCTGAAGGACCTGCTCGTAACGCTGAACCGTTTTGTTTAGGTCTTCGTCCTTCTGAGCGATTATTTTCTGAAGTTGACTGACTTCATCTCGATGGCTAGTTATAAGCTCAGATTCAACACCTTGAGCTTTCTCTGTGTGGAAGCAATAAACAGGAAAGTACAGTAAGAAGACATGAAGAACGTTACCATCACTGATTGTAAAACACTCATTTCCAGACTGGATGGATCAAATGTCAGGATTGAAAACACATGGTAAATCAGTTATGAATTTCATATCTTGCATTTCCTGAGGCCAGTAAATCAGCAACTGTGCTCAACTATGAAAACACAGTTTGTTCCTTTCCACAATGCTTTCCAAGACTATTGGTACTTGAAATGTAAAAAAATTGTGACACTACCATCGTTTCCATTTTGAGCGCTGTTGAACGGATTCATAAAAACCCTCTGATTGGCCATCGTGTTCACAAGCTCAACATATATGTCTGTGATTGGCCATTGTGTTCACAGACTCAACATATATGTCTGTGGCCTATCCATTGGCTACAATGAGCAATGCTCTTCACAGAGCGCTTACACAGATTATGTGTATTCCGAATATATCTGCTGATAGACGGATCCGCTGATTGATGCCTGCTTTCAAACGCTCGTGTGTGTATCTGTGTAAGCACTCGCTGAAAAGTGTCAAAGGCATCTATTTAAAAATTGTTTGAAGCATTGATCATTGTAGCCAATCACATACATGTTGAGCACGTGAACACAATGGACAATCACAGACATTTATGTTGAGCTTGTGAACACGATGGCCAATCAGAGGCGTTCATGAGTCTGTTCAAAATGAGTTTGAAGAGGCCAACATTTTTTATTTTTTTTTAAATGAGAGTAGTGTTGTCAAAAGTACCGACTTTGGTACCAAGTCGGCACTTTTGACAACACTACTCCTATCATTCCAAAAAAAATAAAATATCTTTGTCCATCGAACAGAAAAGGCCACAACGAATGTTCACAATTACACTTTTAATTAAATGAGGACCAATGCTAACAATTTTTCACTTTTGGGTGAGCTATTACTTTAAATATCTAAATAACCTGCCTTTGAATATTTTAAATACCATATTCATATAGTATGATATTTGCACCTTACCACAATATTCTTTAAAGAACGCCATGGTATTAAACCCATCACAGTAGTGTCCGGAAAACACAGTATAACTATGGTAGCATGAGCAATAAACTACTTTTGCACTTGTAAACAAGTAATATGCCCCTCTTACCAATCGTCTCCTTCACAGAACCTTCCAGTTCCTTTTCCTTCAGGGCCATTTGAGTGTTGAACTCCCTCATTAACTGCTTAAGAGAAGAGTTGTGTTTCATTTCCATATCTTCCATTTCAAGCCTGTTAGAAAAAAAAAAAAGAGATTACCAACCATATGAACCCTGGGAACAACGATGTAGCAGAAAATATGCATCCTTACATCAAGGAGAAACATAAAACTCTCCACACCTGTTCCTAAAATAAACCATAAATCTTACTTGAGCTTCTTCTCGGTTTCCTCAGCCATCTCCTTTTTCAGGAAATCCAGCTCCTTCTCATGCTCTTTCCTTAGAGACCGAAGGTCTTTTTGTAGTCTGGTGTAATCTTTGTGGAGCTTCTGCTTCTCGTTCTCAGCCTCTACCAGTTTTCTCTGAAGATCATTCTCTGAGGTGTTTGTATTGTTGATTAGGCACTCACTATCAGTCTCCCCATTTCCTTGAGGTGAACTCTGTTGTGTTTTTAGCTGATTTTCTTTCTCTTCTAGCCTCTGCTGTAGATCTTGGAGCTTCTCCTCGTATTCCTTCACCAACAAGTCCTTTTGACTTGTCCAATCGTCTTGGTCCCTGACAGTGTCCTTGCTTTCCATAGCCCCTAACATTGCAGGCTCCATTCCTAATCTACTACAGCTCATTTGCACTTCAGAAACATGTTCATTTTCTACTTCATCAATCTGTTTCTCCTTAATCTGTTCTTGAAGATCCAGGCATGTCTGTTGAAGCTCTTGCACTTGAACTGTCTGTTCAAGCAGGTCTGCTTTAAGGCGACTTATTTCGGTTTGGTAGTTTGTAATCTGTTCATTTGATTCCGAAAGTTTGGTCTCAAGCTCCTCGAGTCTGGAAGAAGTTTCTCTCGTAGCAAAAGCAGATTGCTCCTCCTTCGCAGACGCATCTTTGTGAAGAACAGCAAGCTTCTCTTCATACATATCTTTTAAGTTTTGCAGAGAGGTCTGTCTTTCCTCATTTTCTTTCTGCTGCAATTCTTGTAGATGTTTTGCATGCTCTTCCTTTAATTTTGCGGTGGCCTCTTCCATTGTCTTCTCAATTTCCTCTAGAGACTTTATCCGCTCTTCTTTTTCAGTCTGGTTTTGCTTAATACCTTCCAACTGCATCTGCAGGTCTTTGATAGCCTGCTCCTTTTCTTCAATTTGTGAAGTCAACTGTTTACGAAGCATGCCAATCTTCTGCTCCGCCTTCTTCTTTAACTCAGCTATTTTACCAGCCGTCTCGGAGGACGCCTTTTCCTGGGCTGCCTTCACAGCCTCTTCTTTTGCATTCAGAATCTCTGCCTTCTCCCTCTCAAAGTCGTTCCTCTGGGCTTCCAGTTCCTGCTGGGCTGTTTCAACATCTTTCTGTAAAGACTGAAGATTTTCCTCAGTTTTTTCTATTAGGGCACCACTTTGAGAGCTTTGGTCTTGAGCTTCCTGCACCTGTTTCATCAACTCCATCTTTTCGCTCTCCCTAATGGTAAGGTGCTGCTGCAAATCAGCTGCAAGTTGTTCTCGCTCTTTTTTCCGCAATTCCAGCTGCTCCTCCAGATCACAAACTTTCATTGAGCAGCTTTCCAGCTCTGAGGTCAAGGCATGAACCCTCTGTTCTTTCTCACTAAGCGCCTGGTCCATCTCGGACTTACTAACGGAGTGATTGTCAACGCTGGCAGTGAGCATCTGAAGTTGTTCGTCCTTCTCCGCAATCTGCCTCTCCATGTCCGCAACTTTATCTTGAAGAGACTTAACAGTGCTGTGACTCTGACTGAACTTCTTTTTCAGCTCAGAGAACTTATTCCTGAGTGAGTCTACCTGCTCCTGAAGCGAGGTCTTTTCTTTTTCTAGCCTTTCCACCTTCTCCCCCATTTGACATGCTACCCTCTCCTTGTCCTCACTGTGCTGCTGATTCAGCAGAGATATGGCTTCCTCTTTTTCAGTTATGCAACTTGATAACTGGGTCTTCAAGTCATTTATGACAGATTCTAGATTGCTGATTTGCAAAACATTTGCTTTGAGATTTTCTGATATGTTTTTGTTCTCCTCACGAATCTGCTCAATGTTAAGGTCTTTCTCAGAAAGTACTTGGGAGCGATTCTCTGCATCAGTTTGCAGAGACTCCATTTCGGTTTGTAAGGCTTTAAGAGTATCTGAACTTGCACTAAACTGAAGAGTTACCTCATCAAGAGAGCTCTTTAGATTATGGCTCTCATCCAAAGTCTGCTGAAGTTCTTTCTCTAAAGTGCTGATTCTGTTGTCCTTCGTCAAGACAATATTTTTTAGACATGTAACCTTATTCTGATTATCTGCAACCCGGTTTTGTAATTCCCTAACTTGTTCCTCAACTTTTTTACACAACACAACAGATAAAACATCTAACTTATCATGGGCTTTCTGGCAACACTGTTCAAACTCTTTTGTGATGGTACACAATTGTGTCTGGAATTCGTTTTCTTTATTTTTAAGTTCATCCATTTTTTCTGCAAGCTTCCTCTGGAGATCTTCACCCTCTTTACACTTGGATGTTTCAAGCAAACTCAATTTTTGCTGGGTGTTTATTAACTCTTCAGATATGCCCTGCAATTTCTCTTTATTAGTACCCTCAGCCTTTCTCAGTTCGTCCTGCAGAAGGTTCCGTTCATTCAAGGCCTGGTTTAGATTCTTCTCCATAGTTTCAACTTGTCTTTTAAGGATACCTTCCCCTTCAGACAAACTTTCCAGTTTGTTTGCTGCTTCCCTGAGCTCTGTTTGTAGTTTCTGCACAGTGGTTTCCCTCATGGCAAGCTCCTCCTTGAGGTTCTGGATGTCTTTCATGATCTGTTCCTTTTCTTCCCTGCTGGCCGAAAGCAGCTGAGAGATCTCCTCCAACTCCTGGGCTTTTTCTTGCAAAGACTGGGCATGTTTTTCTTGCATCTCCTCCTCATGCTGGTTGAGTTTCTCCTGCCAATGACGATCAAGCTCTTCCTTTTCCTGTTTATGGGTCACCTGAAGCTTGCCTAATTGCTCATTGTAATTGGCCTCCAAATCAGACATGGCGGTGCCAAGGCCCTCAGAGCTTGCTTGTGCCATCTCAAGGATCTTCTCCTTCAGTTGCTGGTCTTTCAGTTCTAACTCTTGAACTGTCTTAGATAACTCTGCTTTGGCATTCTCCTCTTGATCCTGAAGCTTCTTCTTCAATTTGTCATGTGCTTCCTTGGCTTTCTGCCTGAATTTCTCCATTTTGTTTTCCTGGGATTTCAGCTTACAATCCATGTCTTTCCTAATGTTCTCAAGTTTCTTCTCGTGAGAATTCTTCTGGTCCTCCATCTGCTTCCTCAACCGGTTTTGCTCCTCTTGCATCGTTTTGCAGGTTGCAGAATGCGAATTCTCTTTTTCAGATAGGTGCCTCTTGACTTGCTCCATCTTCTGCACTAGTTGCTGAAGTTCATTTGTCTTCTGTTCAAGACACACTCCTTTCTCCTGACAATCGTTACGCACTGCCTCAAGGGTTTGCTCAAGATCTTTCACTTGATTCTTGGTTAGCTGGAGTTCTTCTGTAAGTGTGCTAATCTGAGATCTTGATTCCTCAAGGGCCTCTTTATTCGACTCTGCCCTGAGACGAAGTTCCTCCAACTGAGCACTTCCATTTTCGTGCAATGTCTTTTCCCTGAGCATATGCTCCTCTAGTGCTTTTTCCTTCTCCTCCAACACAGTCTTCAGCTGATTTATCTCTTCTTTCAGCGTTTTCTCCATCCCTGCAAACGACTCTTGATTCTGATTCGCAGCTTCAATCTCAGCCTGATATTTTGCTTGTTCTTCCTTGAGTCTTTCCTCAACCTCTTGCCTTGCAGTTTCACTGGTGGCCTCCACAGAGGACAGCCTCTCTTCTAACTGTTGTCTACTATTCAGTACTTCACTGAGATCAGCAGACAGGGTCTCAATCTCTGTCTGTTTGTCACTCAGTTTATCAAACATCTTTTTGTTCATGTCTTCCACATGAAAATGGAACTGTTCCTCCTTGTCTTTCAGAATAGATTCAATCTCTGCCTTGTGTTTCTGCATGAGCTCTTCCATAACAACATCATGCTGCTGTTTGAGGTCCGTTATTTGCTCTGTCTTTGTCCTTTCCAGTTCTTGCTTATGTGCCTCTTCTAGATCAGCTATTTCAGCCTCATGTTTCTTTCTCTTCTCAAGTTCATCTGACTTGGCATCATCCTTCTCCGAGCTACCCATACAACTCTCAAGTTCTTGAATTCTCTATAAAACACAAAAAAACAACAATTTGAAAAGGAATGTACATTGCAAAAATATGGCATTGCTTTTAATCACATCCTCATACATGCTGACTGTGGTTCTATGGCTTAATTTGGCCATGCAACTACAATAAGGATATCCTGTTGATCTATCCTCAGATAAAGTGGCATATAAACTCACCGTTCTGGCAGACTCCAAATCTAGCTGTAGTTCCTTGGCTTTGTTCTCCCCCTCAGACTGAATTGCAGCTTTCTGCAGCTCTGCTTCCTCCAGAGCGAGAGATGCCTGCTGTTCTTTTTCCTGTGCCGACTGCATCAACTCCTCACGACACTGCTCCTGAGATAAAAAAAAAGAGCATTAGTGCAAATAGCTTGGGAAATATCTACATCCAAATAGCTAATATTTAAATGAACTGATCACAGGTTACCACAGAAATGAAAATCAGGGCATACCACTGCCTGTTTGATCTGGGCACTCAGTTCCTGTTCTTTGCTAGCCATAGCCTCTGAATGTAACCGCTCAATTTCTGCTATCCTGTCCTCATTGGACTTCTGAAACGAAAGAAAACATGGCAAAATATTAACATTTATCATTTGATGGACAATTTAAATATACTCTAACACCGTGTCTACACGGACAGCTAGAAGCTGTCTACACTGGACGCGACAAAGTGACCGTTGAAAAGCGTTTCCATGTCAGTACGTCATAAATAGAACGAGGCATCAGTTTACTGGTGCCGCATCCAGTGTAGAAAACATTACTGATAATGATGGGTTGTATTGTCTTTTGTTGTGTCGTATCACGGCGCTCATGTCCGGTGTAGACACAGTGTAACATCCACAATGAAAAACTCTCTTTCTAATCCATCTAGACCAGGGATGGGCAACTTCGGTCCTGGAGGGTCACTATCCTGCAGAGTTTAAAACACACCTGAACAAGCTATTCAAGGGCTTTGAGACTAGAAAGCTACAGGGATGTAAGTTTTATCAGGGCTGGAGCTAAACTCTGCAGGACAGTGGCCCATCCCTGATCTAAACCATGTATTGGAACTATGGTTGCACAAACAGGCTGCTTAATTCTAAAGGTCAGAGGATGGGGAATTATCACCATTTGATTTAGTTTTATTTGTTTTTAATGGCCACATCAGCATCAAAGGCTGTATGTATGTATATATATATATATATATATATATATATATATATATATATATATATATATATATATATATATATATATATATATATATATATATATATATATATATATATATATATATATATATATATATATATATATATATATATATATATAAAGAATTATAATAAATAAATATAATAAAATTATTCCACATTGCATGAATTCACATTCAAACGGAGTATCTCTAAAAATTTCTCATGAATAAACTCAATGGGTTCACAGTAAGAATTTGAAATATCTCAGTTGACTAGTCCCCAAAGCATTGTGATTTGGTGAAATAATCAACTCACTCTTCAATGAATAATTGGCAAGCGAAACTGGTATCTGTCCCTGTTATGGCATGGATAATGGTCCTGATGAATGAAACAGAACCGAATGTCTGAATTTCTGAAAAATGAAGCCTCTCTCAGATACATGCAGAAAGAATGGCGGGCTGTAAATGTGGCATCAATTTGGTCAATTTTGATTTACTATTGCCATTTAGTTAATGAATCATAATCCAACACACAAAGGAAGAGACTAAAGGTGTGCATATCTATAAAAACACACAGCCTTCATGAAAACTTTGCAGTCATGGACGTTAAAACGCTCATCCAGACAATTCTCAGGATGAATGTGACACTGTGAGTGGATTGATGGCTTTTCCAGGCAAAATAACTTTAAACAGGTCGAGTACAAACGAGGACAGAGAAAAGTCAAAAGGAAATGCAAAACAAAATCTTTTGAATCCTGTATAATTTTATTCATGATGCATAACTCCTCTCAAACAACACTGATGTGTGTGAAAAACAGTTGCATGATTGCATGTTTTACTAACACTGAAATTGTCTATTTTTTGTGACACAAACGCTCTAAATTTAATCCCTTTTTACACAAAAAAATTATTCTGAAACACCCCCTTAAAGGGATAGTTCACCCAAAAGAAGCATAACTGGTGTGATGTATGACGTCGGACGCAGCTTACGTGTTTTGAACTGTGAGAGACACTCTCTGTGTAAGTTGAATACGGAAGGCGATCTGGCGGAAGCTAGATATTTTACTTTATAAAGTTTTAAATATGGATATTTTTCTAACACAAACCCATCTAGGGCCCTATGAAATCCGTTTTATTTTTTCCCAAATTCCGTTTTTTCCATTTTAATTTTTGCTAATTCCTTTTTTTTTCGTTTTAATTTTTGGAAATTCATTTTTTTTACCCTTAACTGTTATTTTAGTCGTAAAAAGAGTGTTTTTAATGTTAATATAATAGAACATAAAACATAAAATAGGAATGACCTTAAATTTATTGAGGTAACAAACATCACATTTACTTTTCAGGACAAATACTGCAACATAACACTGCACTCTAAGCACTTCAAGTCACAACTAGATATTAGTGCTGTGAATTGATGATTAAAAAAATTAAATCACATTTTTTCTGTAATTAATCATGATTAATTGCAATTAAAAACAAAAGTTTTTAATATTTTAATATTGTAATAATTTCAGTTACTCTCCAAATTAATTTAGAAACAATTTAAAGACAGCATATTTTAAATGTGTGTTGTAATGGCATCTTTTTATGAATGAAGGCCAGTATCACTGATATTAATGTCTATATGAAACATTGATGACGTTACATTACAGTATAACTGAAAGATACCAATTTCAACATTTATTAGGCTTTAAAAAATAACTTTTAATTGAATTGAACTTAAAACAATCTTTACATAAACCCATTATAATAAATGTTATATTTGCCTGTGGCCTTCCCTGTCAGACATAGTCTTCACAGAAATTGAATAAAGTTATCAACACCTTTCTTAACTGCATAAATAATAAGTGAAATAAAGATGAATCATCATTAAAGCTACAATCTTCTGTTCCCGTTGTTCTTTGAACATTAATGACAGACATTATCAGTGCTCCTGTCACTTTAAGATCTACCTCAGCCAAACATGATGTGGATAATGCTGCCTTCACGTGCTATCGGAAATTTGATGATTCCGACTTCTGAAGTTATGATTACGAGCGCAAAGCATTCAAGTTTCAAAATATGAGGGCGTTCATGTGCAATGTTTACCTAGGAAACTCGTATATTACGATAATTCCGAGAGCACGTGAAGGCAGCATAAGATGCGCTGACCCGCGCATCTCATTTTCTCTCAAGTTCATTTAAGGCATTATTTTCCATACAGTACATTAAAGTGCATAAAAAACAAGGCAAAATACAGCAAGCACTCCCCGTGAGGGAACTGCTCGGCTCGGCTTGAGTTTCGTAACTTTTTCGCCGACGAAAGCAGAGCCGTGGAGAGCCGCTTCGCCATACTTTCATTGTTTTGAAGGGGGAGCTGAAATGACGGGAGGGGTTGTGTCGCCCAGATTTGCTTTCCCCGGTCTGCATTTTCCCCAGACATACGTTCTTCTCCCACACAAAACCGCATTTCATTCCAAATATATCAAATTCCGGGAAATTCCGCGTTAACAATAGATTCCGCGTTAATATGCCAATTCCGCGATTCCGTCCGCGATTCGGTGATCGCGGAAATCATAGGGCCCTACCCATCGATTCACTTCAGAAGGCCTTTATTAACCCCCTGGAGCCGTGTGGAGTACTTTTATAATGGATGGATGCACTTTTTTGGGCTTTAAATTTTGGCCTGCCATTCACTGCCATTATAAAGCTTGGAAGAGCCAGGACTTTTTTTAATATAACTCTGATTGTATTCGTCTGAAAGAAGAATGTCATATACTCCTAGGATGACGAGAGAGAGAGTAAATCATGGGGTAAAATGCCAAAAGCGCGCCAGGTGGATAAGCCAGTCTGTGATTTGTTCCCGCAAAAGTGTAACAGAAGCAGTAGAAATGAATGTACAGGTTTCCAGACTGAGTTGCAGGTTGAAATCAAACCGCCGGCAGATCAGGCTGGGTTTACCCAGTCTACCTTTAACAAGCACTCTGTGATAAAATAAATGATCAAATAAAATGTGATAAGCATGCGCACCTTCATAATGGTGACCACTTCTTGTTTGACCCTGGTCAGCTCCTGTTGCAGGCTTCTCCGCTCTTCCTCACTGGCCTTCTCCACCTGCTTCACCTGCTCCTCCATGCTCAGCTGTAGTTGACGGCGTGCCTCCTCCGTCCGCTGAGCCACACCCAGGGCTCTCTCCAGCTCTTCAAACGCTGGGAAAGAGTCACACTTGTTAGGACAAGTAGAAACAGAGGTGGGAAAACGAGAAAGGAGATCGTCTCACTCACCTGCTTTCTCTGATTTCTCTTTCTGTTCCTGCAGCTCATCTTTCTGTGCGAGGGTCTGCTGGAGTCTGGAGCGCAGCTGAGCAATCTCATCTTCCTTCATCTCCAAAGTCTCATGCATCTGACGCTTCGTTTCAGCAATAACCATTCCCTTTAAAATGATGCCGTAGGTGAGCATTAAAGGGCTAGTGATATTCACACAAATTAAGGGGTAGATTTTCAGTTAATAAAGGTTATATTTTGTTCTGATTGTCATGAAAAGTTTATTATATGACGTCAGTTGGATTGGCTTATTTTTAAAAAGACCCTGTAAAATAAAACCTCAGATATACAGCTACGTATTATGTCTAAATAGTATAGCACAAACATGTGCCAACCAGCTTCCTGCTCCTCTACAGCAGGTTCTGTGCTCAGTTTGAGGACGCACCGCTAATCGCTTCTGACATATGTTTGCATTCTTTCACATTCCATACATGTGACCCAAGAGGAAATCATCTCTATCCTGCAGAGTGAAGGTCAAATGCTAAACACAACACGCCTGATTTGATCAAAACTCAGTAGCAGACAGACAGCGCTCCATATTTCAAATCAATCCCACCTAGATGACATCTCAAAGACTATTTCTTGATTACAGGGTGCAAAATAAACACTCTACCAAGACCAAATGAAAATAAATATAACAGATTGAAACTGATAATTGATATTTTCGATTGTTATATATTATTATTGAAAATGTAATTTATATTTTCATATACATTTATATTATAGGTATAATATACATTTATATATTTACATAAAAATAGAAAATATTTTATTTGAATAGAATAATACATTTCAAGAATATTATATTATATAATAATGTATATAATATTATTATTATAATTATAATATATATATTTATATTAGGGCTATCGAAATTAATGTAAATCAAAGCACAAAAGACAGAGAGAATCACTCACTGCTCTTGACTGAACTTTTGTAGCTTTAATAAAGATTAATCTGTATTTCATTTATAATTTATGACTGAAGTGTTTGATAACTTTATTCAATTTCTGTCTATTTCCTAACTGTTAGATCAAATGTTTAAAATATACTGTATGTTGTTTCTACATTAATTTGGAGATTAAATGTGAAATTATTACAATATAAAAATATTAAAAACTATAATGTTGTGTACGATTAATCACGATCGATTTTTTTAATCGATTGACAGCACTAATATATATATATGGAAAAAATTAAGAGACCACTTAACATTGAGACATATATATACAGGGAGTGCAGAATTATTAGGCAAGTTTGATTTTCTGATCATATTTTTTTTCCAGGCACATTTGACCAATTCCAAACCACAGTAATCCTAATAACTACAATTGATTTAGTATTTAATAATGTATAAGTGATATATAATTGTTCATGAAGGCTGGAAATGAAAATCACCTTATATTCAGGTGTGCAGAATTATTAGGCATGTTTTCTTTTACAGATAAATTGAGCCAAAAAAGAGATTTAACTCAGACTGAAAAGTCAAAAAGTATTAAATGCCCATGAGAAGGATGCAATACTAATGCAATACTAGACATTGCAGTTAAGGCATGACCATTGGACAGTGAAATGCTCGTTGGGTCAGCAGGATCTGACAAAAACAGGTGGTGAAGTAAAGACACCTGTTAACTGCAAAAGAATGAAGAATTAAGGTGAAGAATTAAGGGTGAAACCATCAGGAACCCTTTAGTCTCCAGCGCCACCATTTTCCAGAGCTGCAACCTACCTGGAGTCTCCAGAAGTGCAAGGTGTCAGGATCTCAGAGACTTCAGGTAGGTAAAGAATCCTAAAATGGACTAAAATGAACTCCCAAAACGTACTGCCAGATTCTGGAAGATGAATTCTTCAAACAGTGGTACTAGAGGATGTGGTGCTGGTCCTTCAAGAGTCACTCTCAACCTATAAAACCTATAAAGCCTATAAAAAAGCAGGCTTCATGTATTTTACAACACTTCAGCTTGTGATTCTTATTTAGTGGGGGTCATTTTTTAGGATTCTTTACCTAACTGAAGTCTCTGAGATCCTGACACCTTGCACTTCTGGAGACTCCAGGTAGGTTGCAGCTCTGGAAAATGGTGGCGCTGGAGACTAAAGGGTTCCTGATGGTTTCACCCTTAATTCTTCACCTTAATTCTTAATTCTTTTGCAGTTAACAGGTGTCTTTTCTTCACCACCTGTTTTTGTCAGATCCTGCTGACCCAACGAGCATTTCACTGTCCAATGGTCACGCCTTAACTGCAATGTCTAGTATTGCATTAGTATTGCATCCTTCTCATGGGCATTTAATACTTTTTGACTTTTCAGTCTGAGTTAAATCTCTTTTTTGGCTCAATTTATCTGTAAAAGAAAACATGCCTAATAATTCTGCACACCTGAATATAAGGTGTTTTTCATTTCCAGCCTTCATGAACAATTATATATCACTTATACATTATTAAATACTAAATCAATAGTAGTTATTAGGATTACTGTGGTTTGGAATTGGTCAAATGTGCCTGGAAAAAAAATATGATCAGAAAATCAACGTGCCTAATAATTCTGCACTCCCTGTATATATATATATATATATTAGGGCTGTCAAAAGATTAATCGCATCCAAAATAAAAGTTTGTGTTTACATAATATATGTGTGTGTACTCTGTTAATTATTATTTATATATAAATACACACACAAGCATGTATATATTTAAGAAAAAAATATTATTTTTATATATAAAACATTTATATTTATATATTATAGATTATATAAATGTATATACAGTATATACATGCAAATATTTCTTAAATATATACATGAATGTGTGTGTATTTATATATAAATAATAATTAACAGAGTACACACACATATATTATGTAAACACAAACTTTTATTTTGGATGCGATTAATCGCGATTAATCTTTTGACAGCCCTAATATATATATATAAATTATATGATATATGGCTTTTTAAAAAAATCCCATTTTATAATGCTATTTTATATATTATTTAAATAATATTTAGGTGTATATTTATATAAATATATACACACATACTACATTTTATATATAAAGTAATATTTTTTTTTATTTAAAATAATGCAAGATACAATTTCATGGCCTGGGAAAAATATTTTGAAATAATTCTTGAAATATTCTGTAAATAATAATTTGGTCAATTCACCCACCATTGGCAGATGTTGCAAAAAGTTATAAATCCCATTCAAAAAGAGAATATATCCAGGCTTAATTTTATATGCAAAAGTGACAAAGTGAGTGACCCACAGGAAGTATGTACTGCGATCATTTTAAAAAGCCTTCCCGGGATAAATTCATCTTTGTCTTTTGCTAAGAGGGCCAGTGGAATTTGTAATCTTCTGTTGAGGCTGGCTCATAAACAGTCCTGTGGCAGACGCACAACATAGCTGAACCCTTCTGAGGGGTAAAATGAAGCGTGTCTGTTAGCGTCTCTCTCACCTTGTCCTGCTCCAGCTGCTCGATGAGGTTCTTGGCGTCTCCCAGCTGTGTGATCAGCTTCGTCTTCTCTGTAGTGTGGAGTTCCTGGTAAACAGATCACGATGAGTGTGTGACGATGGATCTTAATACATTATTCTCAGAATAATAATCAACACTTATTGAGCATCTATCATAAAGACCCAAGAGCCGGCTGGTCTAGTCAACCTGGATTAGAGTCACTTGGAAACGTACTGGCCAGCTGGAACTGTACTGACCTGAAACTTTGATTTCCACAATGTGGAACATTTTTCACATCCAATAAGACTCTGGCTACACAAAATGGTATCAGCAACCATATAAACTATGATACTTGCAGTCTTACAACAGATTTCTGTTCCCATGTGCCCTTAACTGTGGAAAAAACACTGTAATGCATGGATTTACTCCATCATAATTGCCATCACACTGATCTTCCAGATTACTATAACATATATTTGATGACCAGGCGATTAAATTAAAACAGCAACCAAGAAGCTGTGAATAATTTTCAATGTCTCCGCCGGCTGCGCTGAACTCCCACCACGGATAAACACACACACACGGCCACATTCACATCACAGCAGCCCTTCGAGTCTCCGCACCAGACCAACAATCAAACCTCAATTACAGCCCAGAACAGCAGCCAGTGGTTGTGGCGGCGGCGCCTCGTACGCAGAACGGCCCTCTGTTAGGGAACGGCGGTTACTTCCTGTTTCCTGCTGGTTTCCCTGAACTGGAGAGTTTGACACTAACGACTCAAAAAATAAATAAACTAAAACAGTACAGAATAAATGGGAATAAAAAAAAAATCACATAAAATACTTTTTTTATTATACATTTCTAAATAACTACGACTTTTGCCTCAATTCACTGCTTATTAATAATTAGTAATTGTTAAAGGGTTAGTTCACCCAAAAATGAAAATTCTGTCATTAATTACTTACCCTCATGTCGTTCGACACCCGTAAGGCCTCCGTTCATCTTCAGACACAAATTAAGATATTTTAGTTGAAATCTGATGACTCTGAAAGGCCTCCATTGGCACAATGCACGGTTCACTCTCAAGACCCTTAAAAGGTACTAAAGACGTCGTTACAAAGTCCATCTCACTACAGTGGTTCTACAATAACTTTATGAATCAGCATGAATAGTTTTTGTGCGCAAAAAAACCCTAAATAACGACTTATATAGTGATGACGATTTCAAAACACGGCATCATGAAGCTTCGAAGCGTTATGAATCAGTGAGTCGAATCAGCAGTTTGGATCGCCAAATTTCAGCAGTTTGACACGCGATCCGAATCATGATTCGACTCACTGATTCAATAGGTTCACTGTGCGAATAGGGCTAAAGTCGTTATTAGGGTTTTTTTTGCTCACAAAAACTGTTCTCGTCCATTTATAAAGTTACTGTAGAACCACTGTAGTGAGATGGACTTTGTAACGACGTCTTTAGTACCTTTTAAGGGTCTTGAGAGTGAAGCGTGCATTGTGCCAATGGAGGCCTTTCAGAGCCATCAGATTTCAACTAAAATATCTTCATTTCTGTTCCGAAGATGAACGGAGGCCTTACGGGTGTCGAACGACATGAGGGCAAGTAATTAATGACAGAATTTTCATTTTTGGGTGAACTAACCCTTTAAGTTTAGGTATGGTGTAGGATTAAGGGATGTAGAATATGGTCATGCAGAATAAGGCATTAATATGTGCTTTATAAGTACTAATAAACAGCTAATATACTAGTAATATGCATGCTAATAAGGAACTAGTTCATAGTGAGAAATGGACCCTAAACTAAAGTCTTACTGAAAATATTTTTTGAAGTGTACAGACCTGAAGGTAGAGACTTAACCACCTAGCAATCAACACCCAAGAATTGTGTTTCTAGCTCAAATCTCACTTCAATTCAAATCTAGTTTTATACTACCGCTATAATTTAATGCTGAACTTCAGTTTTTCACAAAAATCTGAAATGATTTAGTGGCCAAGCAAAGCGAAGAAGAGTAAATCAGTGAGCAGAGCGTCAGCTGGTGTGTTTTAGTGTGAGTGAGTGTGACGGTGGGTTCGGAGGGGCTGTAATGTGTGTGTGTGTACGCTGTTTGAGGCAGGGAGGGGTGGGCTATTAACCTCCGCTCTCACTGTCCCCGCTGAGCACTGTTCCCACACACAGCACAAACACATCACATCCACAGGAAACACACTCACGGGACTCCACCCGCTACCACTCCAACACACACACACACACACACACACACACACACACACACACACACACACACACACACACACACACACACACACACACACACACACACACACACACACACACACACACACACCACACACAACACACACAACACACACAACACACACACACACACACACACACACACACACACACACACACACACACACACACACACACACACACACACACACACACACACACACCACACACACACACACACACAAGAGCACCAAACAGGCTCCCGAAGACAGTACCATGAATTAATGATACATAAAATAAAATAAAATAAAGCTTAAAAACACTAACAATAAAATTAAATATTATATTTAAACAAAGTAAAACAAACAATGTATGAATAAAATATATAAAAAATATATAAAATAAACATGTATGAATAAAAATAAATAAAACCAAGTATGAATAAAATAAAAAATAAAATAAGTAGCCACATATAAATAAAAAACATTAAATAAACCATGTATGCATTAATAAAATAGATAAAATAAACCATGTATGAGTAAATAAATAAATAAATAACCCACGTATGAATAAAATAAAAAATCAAATAAAATAACTTGCGTATGAATAAAATCAAATAAAAAATGAATAAAATAAACCATGTATGTATGAATAAAATAAAATCAAAAATAAAATTAAAACAAATAATGTACGTATAAAAAATAAATAAATAAAATAAACGAAGTATGAATAAAATAAAACTAATAAAATAAAACAAACCAATGTACGAATAAAACAAAATAAAAATAAAAAATAAACCACGTATGAATAAAATAAAATCAAACATTTAATAAACCATTTATGCATAAATAAAATAAACCATGTATGAATAAATAAATAACCCACGTATGAATAAAATCAAATAAAAAATGAATAAAATAAACCATGTATGTGTGAATAAAATAAAATCAAAAATAAAACTAAAACCAATAATGTACATATAAAAAATAAATAAAAAAATTAACCAAGTATGAATAAAATAAAACTAATAAAATAAACCAAACCAATGTATGAATTAAACTAAATAAAATAAAAAATAAACCATGTATGAATAAAATCAAATAAAAAAATGAATAAACCATGTATGCATAAATAAAATAAATCACGTATGAATAAATTCTAATAAAAACTGAATAAAATAAACCATGTATGTATGAATAAAATTAAAACAAAAATAAAATTAAAACAAATAACGTACGTATAAAAAAATTAAAAAATAAAATAAACCAAGTATGAATAAAATAAAATGAATAAAATAAACCAAACCAATGTATGAATAAATAAAAAAACAAATATATATATATAATGTATGAATAAAATCAAATAAAAAATGAATAATGTATGAATAAAATCAAATAAAATCAAAAATAAAATAAACCATGTATGTATGTATGAATAAAATAAAATCAAAAATAAAATAAAGATACACACCCCTGTATATAGATATAAAGATATAAATATATAAATAAAGACAAATCCCTGACCAAACTCTAAGCAAAATCTAAAATCTAAAGCTAAGCAAAAACTAGATGTTCTTCAGTTTGTGTGTCATTTGGTTTCTCTATACCTTCATTTTCTCAAGCTCTTGGAGCCTCTCCTGCAGCTGCTGCTGTAAAACCTCGTTCTCACTGCCCAGCTGAGCGGAGCGCTCTTTACTGGAGCGAATCATCTCTTTACATCTCTGCAGGAGACTCTCTTGCCTTTTGATTCGCTTCTGGAGCAACTCAAGGTCCACCGTGTCGCCCGGCTCTCCACTGCCCTCTGCTGGCCACACACACAAAAGACAGACAAACTGGCTAAAGAGTCAAGACAACTTTTGTGTCTAAACATGTTAAGTGTGCACTAGAGAGCCTACACACACACACACACACCTGTATTAAATGTCGAGCTGTCGTCTTTCGTGGGGCTCTGAATGTCAGAGGTCGCGTCAACCGTATCCGTGGACTGAGAGGTCTCGAGCTCTGGTGATCCCATCCCTCCAGGAGCCTGTAGTCGCTTCTTCAAGAGAGACACCTGAACACAAACAGCTTCAGTATCACCTTCGTTAACTTCGTTAATGAGCAAACCAAAATAAACACGTACTTGAGTCTGAAGCACAGTGATCATCTGGTCCTTCTCTTCGAGAGCAGCGTCAAACTCCTCCTGCAGGTGTTTCTTGGTCTGCTGGTCCATCTGGAGCTCCTGAGGAAGAGATATGAGGCTCGCCATCATATCAAGAGTTTTACAGCAGCTTCCCAATTCTATTGGCACTTTCGCTTCGGAGTTTTGGTAAACTCATACTTGGGAACCGTGACACGATCAGGACGCAAAAATAGCCTACTGGCGGTTTAAGGATAAATAAAAAAGCACAATAAATCATTTCAATATAGAAAAAATGGTAACACTTTAGTATGGGGAACACATATTCACTATTATCTACGACTTTTGCCTCAATAAACTGCATATTAATAGCTAGTAAGGTAGTTTTTGTAGCGTTTAAGTGTAGCTATTGGGTGAGAACAAGGGATGTATTAAGGGATGTAGAACAAGGTCACACAGAATAAGGCATTAATATGTGCTTTATACTGATAAACAGCAAATATCCAAGTATTTAATAGTGAGAATTGAACCCTAAAATAAAAAAAATATAATATTTTTAACATTTAAAGGATGTGTTTATTTGATCAAAAATACAGTAAAATCAGTAATGTTGTGAAATATTAATGCAATTTAAAATAAATAAAAAAAATTCAGATGTTATTTATTCCTGTAATGCAAAGGTGTATTTTCAGCATCATTACTCCAGTCTTCAGTGTCACATGATCCTTCAGAAATCAGTCTAATATGCTGATTTGCTGCTCAAGAAACATTTATGATTATCAATGTTGAAAAGCATCTTAAAGGGCATATTGCAGGTTAGAGACCCCAGTGAGTCAATGTATAGAAAAATTATGAAGGAACTAGATTTTACTTTAAAATATACTACTAAAGGCTTCTGGAGTCGTTTTTGTGAGAACATTTTACTTCTGCATCTAAAAATGCCAAAACCGGAAGTGACGTAACGGGAGGGAGTGCGGTCAGTTTCAACAATAGGAAAACAATGGATCGCAATGACAGTTCGGACGCTGAGGGAATTATAAATGTGTATTAATACTTATATGGCAGAGCACAGCCATACAATTATGACACACAATTAGGGACAGGCCAGGATTAGACAGATCAACGATTACAGGAGACAAATTGAGTTGTTGTGTGAGGAGAACCAGTGTCTCGGTGAGAGACCAGCAATAGCAAAGCTGGCATTGGTCATCTAGGAGTATTGAACCTTACTAATAACAGAAACGAATAAGCTTTGACAATCAGGCATAAGTCACACTCGTTAATATCCGTCCACACTAAACGTTACGTGATTCTAACCTTGAGTGATATAACGTTAGCGGCTTCTCATCACGACTGATTTGGTAGTTAGCAAATGTTTTAAAAAAACAAGATTTGCGGTACACAATTCACGTTTTCTTCAAGATGCATCTCTGATGGATCCGTGACGTCACATCTCCCGCTGGCGGCCAAACCACAGACACTATACACTGCAAAAAATGCTTTTCTTACTTAGTATTTTTGTCTTGTTTTCAGTCAAAATATCTAAAAAAAATCTCACATTAAGAAGCATTTACTAGACAAGCAAAAGTTTTTGTCTTGTTTTGGGGGAAAACAACTCAATATTAAGGAAGTTTTTGCTTAAAATAAGCAAAATAATCTGCCAATGGGGTAAGCTAAATAATCTTAATTCAAACAGAAAACAAGATTATTTTGCTTGCCCCATTGGCAGATTATTTTGCTTATTTTAAGCAAAAACTCCCTTAATTTTGAGTTGTTTTCCCCCAAAACAAGACAAAAACTTTTGCTTTGATTTTAAGATCCATCTTTTCACACAGAGGACAATTGAGGGACTCAAACACAACTACTAAAAAAAGGTTCAAGCATTCACTGAAGCTCCAAAAGGAAACACAAAGCATTAAGAGCGGGGGGGTGAAAACCTATTGAATTAGAAAATCAAGGTAAATTGTACTTAATTTGTCTTCCGGGAAACATGTAAGTATCTTCTGTTGCTTCTGAAGGGCAGTACTAAATTATTTTTTTTAAATATTTAAACAAAATAAGAAAAATTTGGACGACATCATCCTGTTCAAAAGTTTTCACCCCGGGCTCTTAATGCGTCGTGTTTCCTTCTGGAGCATCAATGAATGTTTCAACCTTTTTTAGTAGTTGTGTTTGAGTCCCTCAATCGTCCTCAGTTTGAAAAGATGGATCTTAAAATCATACAGTCACTGCTGGAGAGGGCTCAAATATGCAAAAGAGGCTGGAAAACCGAAGAATGTGCAGGACCTGGAGGATTTTTCTGAAGAACATTGATCAGTTTAACTGCTCAGGACAAACAAGAGACTCATGAACAACCATCACAAAACAAAAAAACAGCCGTGGATCATCAGGCACTGAGAATCAATGGTACATAAACTTTTTATCAGGGGTTTTTTGTCTTGTGGACTATATGTAAACATTTTTTATGTAAAATATCTTATTCAGGACAGTACTAAATAAAAAATAATATGCATTTTGTATGATCCCTCTTATTAAGTTAAAATTAGTCCCATTTTCACAGATTCTGCAAGCGGTTCACATACTTTTTCATGCCACTGTATATGACAATATGAGTATGTATTTAAGTGAACTTGAACGTACATACATGGCATGAATAAAATATAAAAAATATTACCAGCACATAATTCCAAACAAAGTGTGAGACCGTATGCATTTGTGTTAATATGCATAGTCATCAACGTTGAAATTGATTCACGTAAAAACAACGGCAAAGAAGCCTCGCGTGTGGATGTTTATTCGTTTAATATCATCCTTTACATGAGTATTACAATGTTTGACTCCATCATATCGCCGGGATGATAATCCTCCGGTCTAAAGTGAACACTACACACACCACCGCGTGTTTCCAAGCAGATGCAGAAGTGAAGTCCCGTCTCATCACTTGCAAAAAACCACCATGCAGGTTTCCTAACTTTTTAGGCAACCTGTGGAGTGGACTCGATGTCCTGACACGCTGGACACAATAATTTACCTTGACGATGATAAATTGAAATAGAAAAACTACCAAAAATACACTGACTCGTACTGAATACCAACCTATTCTGCACTGAGCCAACGCAGAGCCTGGCAAACGACTCCCTCTCGTGACGTAATATGACACGATGTTAAAAAAAAAAAAATACAGCCACTTTTTCTACTAAATTTGTGCTTTTTAAAACATTTTAAATCCTGCATCACCTTTTCAAATGGTATTTTCATACAAGGTTATATATTTATTATGATTTTTTTTTACCTGCAACATGCCCTTATTTGCTATATTTTTGTGGAAATTTGAAATTATGAATAGAAAGTTCAAAAGAACAGCATTTATTTGAAATATAATTTTTTAATAACATTATAAATGTCCTCACTGTCACTTTTGATCGAAATAATGCATCCTTGCAGAATAAAAGTATTAATTTCTTTAAAGAGTGATTCATATTTGAGCAATAGTGTATATTAAATATTTGATATATTACGCCTAATCCCGATACAGTCAAAACCAGAGAGACAAACTCATGAAATGTCTCTGAAACATGCCACATTACAGACGTTAACTGCATTGTAAATGCTGTTTCATGCTGCCTTTGAGTACACAGTGTGAAGCGAGGAGTAATAGAGATATCAGAGATGGAAAAACATTGACGGTAGAGCCTGTGATGAAGTATTAATGTGAGTGCCAGATGAACAGAGGAAGTGAACAGCAAAAGACGAACCTCCCTGAGCTCCCCTATTCTTCTCAGGGCTTTATCTTGACTCTGGCTGAGGATGGCCTGAAATAAACACAGACAGAGATGAATGACAGACTAATATCAGTGCCAAACCTCACAGCACAAATACAGCAACTCATTAAAGGAAAAACATTAGAAAAACATCCCTCGAGCTGCGAGGAAACTACATTCATTTATTCTGCTGCATTGGCTGAATATGAAATTACCTGAGTTTTCTCTTTATCTCGCTGCACGGTTCTGTAGGCTGTTACCAACTGGGAGAAGAAAAAGAGAAAGAATTTATCAGTCGAGTAATAATGATCAACTCATTTCGTGAAAAACTAAATCTCATTCCCAAATCAGGAATTCTGTGTAGGATCACATCTGATCAGAAATAGTGCCTGACTACTTCCTAAGGTGGTTTGAGTGACTGGATCAGTGTAAATAAATACCAGTGTAAACAGTTAATAATCCTCACAGTGTCAGCGCAGTGCATTATCTCAGATATCTGCTCAACTGAGGCAGCGCCGATGTGTCATGTTTAGTATGCACAGTCTGTACTAGAGGGCTGAGCTCTTCTTGAACAAAACAGACTTGTTCAAATAATCTTTTAATGAGAGCTTAACCATATGCAACACATGTTCATGCCGCAAGGTCTATCGATCTATTACTTCGCTATTATCTCGAGACACATCCAGAGGAACTCTACAACACAGAAAAGGCAGGGATTACAAATAAGCCAAAGAGCTTTCCTTGAAACACGAAACCTTTTATATATTTAACATGCGGGTTTGCGCTTTAATTTGTATCTAACCCAATGCGCCGGGAATCGGAAGGCCTTAGATTTGGATGTGGGTTGCTACCAGACCAATAAATCACACAATATTTTTAAGAGTATTGCCACTGGCCAGCGGTTTATTCAAATAACTAATGAGCAATACTACATACTTTCTAGAAAAAATTATTAAGGCCCTGACGGCTAACAAATATTGCGGTTTACATCTCAAGTAAGCATGATTTAGGGGAATTATCCCTGGAAAAAGTGTACTACATGCCACTTTGAATGAACACAATCTGCTATATGCCAAGTAATTTAGAAACTAATCTGTTGAATTAGACGCTCAACAATACTAGAAGCATCTAGCAACAGCCTAAAATTGTGTTGCATTTGACGTATAAGTCTCCAACATACACTATATCATAAAAACGTTTTAAAACTGCCTGGAGCAGACCTGTTATACAGATCACAGACAGTCAAGACAACATCTGGCTGAAACACACATGCACTGCTCGCTTTGGTTCACGCTTAAAACATAAAACAATAATATCAGCCAAGTTTCCAAAATCATGAACAATGACTTTGCTGCGATGAATGAAAGTAACATGAACATGACGGCACCAAGTAAGATCATAAATGTAATAAATATCAATATTATTAAAGTATTATTATTATAGTAATTATTATTACTTACATAGTGATGACGATTTCAAAACAAAGCATCATGAAGCTTCGAAGCGTTATGAATCACTGAGTCGATTCAGCGGTTTGAATCGGCAAATTTCAGCAGTTTGGCGGTTTGACAAGCGAGCCGAATCATCATTCGGCTCAGTGATTCATAACGTTTCGAAGCTTCATGATGCTTTGTTTTGAAATCGTCATCACTACAGGGAGTGCAGAATTATTAGGCATGTTGATTTTCTGATCATATTTTTTTTCCAGGCACATTTGACCAATTCCAAACCACAGTAATCCTAATAACTACTATTGATTTAGTATTTAATAATGTATAAGTGATATATAATTGTTCATGAAGGCTGGAAATGAAAATCACCTTATATTCAGGTGTGCAGAATTATTAGGCATGTTTTCTTTTACAGATAAATTGAGCCAAAAAAGAGATTTAACTCAGACTGAAAAGTCAAAAAGTATTAAATGCCCATGAGAAGGATGCAATACTAATGCAATACTAGACATTGCAGTTAAGGCGTGACCATTGGACAGTGAAATGCTCGTTGGGTCAGCAGGATCTGACAAAAACAGGTGGTGAAGAATGAAGAATGAAGAATGAAGGTGAAGAATTAAGGGTGAAACCATCTGGAACCCTTTAGTCTCCAGCGCCACCATTTTCCAGAGCTGCAACCTACCTGGAGTCTCCAGAAGTGCAAGGTGTCAGGATCTCAGAGACTTCAGTTAGGTAAAGAATCCTAAAAAATGACCCCCACTAGATAAGAATCACAAGCTGAAGTGTTGTAAAATACATGAAGAAGGTTTTTTTATAGGCTTTATGGACAGATAGGTTGAGAGTGACTCTTGAAGGACCAGCACCACATCCTCTAGTACCACTGTTTGAAGAATTCATCTTCCAGAATCTGGCAGTACGTTTTGGGAGTTCATTTTTAGTCCATCTCTGCAAAACGGACTTCAGGATGGACTAAAATGAACTCCCAAAACGTATTGCCAGATTCTGGAAGATGAATTCTTCAAACAGTGGTACTTTTCTCCGCCACATGTTTTTGTCAGATCCTGCTGACCCAACGAGCATTTCACTGTCCAATGGTCATGCCTTAACTGCAATGTCTAGTACTGCATTAGTATTGCATCCTTCTCATGGGCATTTGATACTTTTTGACTTTTCAGTCTGAGTTAAATCTCTTTTTTGGCTCAATTTATCTGTAAAAGAAAACATGCCTAATAATTCTGCACACCTGAATATAAGGTGATTTTCATTTCCAGCCTTCATGAACAATTATATATCACTTATACATTATTAAATACTAAATCAATAGTAGTTATTAGGATTACTGTGGTTTGGAATTGGTCAAATGTGCCTGGAAAAAAAATATGATCAGAAAATCAACGTGCCTAATAATTCTGCACTCCCTGTATGTAAGTCGTTATTTAGGGTTTTTTTGCGCACAAAAACTATTGTCGCCGATTCATAAAGTTATTGTAGAACCACTGTAGTGAGATGGACTTTGTAACAACGTCTTTAGTACCTTTTAAGGGTCTTGAGAGTGTAAAGTGCATTGTGCCAATGGAGGCCTTTCAGAGCCATCAGATTTCAACTAAAATATCTTAATTTGTGTTCCGAAGATGAACGGAGGCCTTACGGGTGTCGAATGACATGAGGGCAAGTAATTAAATGACAGAATTTTCATTTTTGGGTGAACTAACCCTTTAATCAGAAGTAGTTACTTTTAAATAAATAAAATGCATCAATAAGTCAAAGTTTTGACGTTAAATAACTTTTTTTTGCATTTTGTGACCAGAGGTGTTCAGGCAGGGTTTTTCCTGCATTGAAAATGTTTTGGCGGGCGCCAAAACAAATTTTTGTCCCACCAAAGCCTAATTTAATGAGTTATTGTGATTTATGAGTGATGTAGAATAGATGCTGCGCTTGTGACAGAGAGAGAGAGCTCCTCCCCACACGCACACTCTCTGGGTCTTCAAAATAATCACTGTGTTAGCTGTTAGCTCTCTCATATTTCACATATTAATCCAAATCATCAATCACAATCACATTCGGACAATTTTTTCCTAGAATTACCGCTGGGTGTGAATTGCGCTCAAAAAACGTTGACTCTTCTCTGACCAGCTGACATAAAGCATACTTTCAATAAACAGGACAAAAATTATATTCAGTTATGAAGTGTTTTCTGTGTGTTGACATCTTTCGCAATGTTCTAACAGACGGGATTCGCACACAACGCATCTGCTAACGTCCGATTCGTGACCTAATGACTCTTTTGAACCGAATCATTTTAACGACTGGTTAGAACAACTGAACTGTCCAACACTGAACTAATGAATCAGTGTATCATTTACTCAGTCAGAACACATCTGAAATGAGAACACAAGTGTGCTTACCCAATTTAGCAAGAGTGGATAGTAAGAATTATTTTTAATTATCAACAGTATTTCAGCTCATTTTTGTTGACAATGTGTAGTAAAATAAATAGCCTACAATCATTTAGACTGGAGTGAGGTGAAACCAGAACAAAGTTGTTATTAGCTAGCTGATCATTTTAATTAAATTGCATGCATATGGCAGAAAATTAGGCTATTTGTTCATTTTTAGTGCTACTTTTTAATATTGATTTGATTATATACCAAAACAATTATCTGTAAATGGTGTAAAAAATGAGGAACAAAAGAAACAAACATCGATGTAAGAGATCATACATAATATTAGATGTCAAAATAAGATGATGAAAATGACTATAATTTTTTTAATGTATTGTCAGTATTGCGCTCGCAGATCACGTGGGTAGGGTGTGTGTGTGTGTGTGTGTCAACCACCACCGAAGACCATTTTTGACCCAGGAAAAACCCGGTCAGGGCCACATACGTCAAAAAGTAATCAGTATCTGATGTGACCACCTACTTCTAACAAGTAAAAATTGTGCCAAAACAAGAAATTTATTGGAAATTAAGCATCTGAAGTAATATATGTAATTCTGAGACACTCTCCTAGAAAATCCCTGAAAAACTGATCATAATTTGATCTGGTCTGTCCACGAGCGATTGGATCGCCTTAAATGTTTACACCAAGGCTGCTCACCTCTGAGTATTTCCCTCTGTAATTGCCGAGGCTTCTCTCCACCCTGTGCAGGCGGTTTAAGAGCTGCTCTTTGGACAGACTCTCGATGCTGCCGGGCGAGTCTTCCGCCTCACTCTCGATGTCTGACGGAGGGTCGTACGCCGGGGACGACTGGGCGTCATTCTCTCCGATGAGAGTGAGGGAGTCTCTAGAGGAGCTTCTAACCAGACTGTCCCGCGAGCTGGAGCGGAAGAGCCCTTCACTGCGACCCGAACCCCGGAGCAAAGACTCCACGGAAGATACCTTCTGCTGCAGCTTCTGGGCCAGAGACTGAGGCTCCTCTTTCTGGAGGACAATGAACACTTTGAGTATACAAAAATTTCAGAAAAATAAGTAGACCCTCTTTCAGATCAAAGATTCAAACTTTGACCTGATCATGTCCTGATCATTTACTCACCCCCATCTCATCCGAGATGTTCGTGTCTTCCTTCCTTCAGGAAAATAAATTACGTTTTTGAGGAAAACATTCCAGGATTTTCCTCCACACAATGGACCTCAATGGCAACCAAAATGTTGAAGGTCCAAATCCATGCAGTTTCAGAGGAGGGGCTTCAGAGGCTCTGCACGATCCCAGCTGAGGAATAGGGTCTTATCTAGCTAAACCATCTGTCATTTTCAAGAAAAAATAAACATTTATATGCTTTTAACCTAAATTGCTCATCTTGCACTGCTCTGTGACTCGCCACGGATTGCGTAATCACGTCGGAAAGGTCACGCTAGACGTAGGCGGAAGTACCGCCCCAAGCGAACGTGCGAAGACTAACACAAACGTATTAGTAAAAAACTCCATCTTCAACTTCAAAATCGCCGACATCGTTGTCTAACCTTTTTTTGCTAAAGGATGTTTGTTTTAGTCTTCGCACGAGTGCTTTGTAAACACGGGGGCGGCACTTCTGCCTACGTCACGTGACCTTTCCCACGTGATTGCGTAATCCATGGCACGTCGCAGCACAAGATGAGCAATTTAGGTTAAAAACTATATAAATGTTTATTCTTTTTTAGAAAATGACAGATGGTTTCGTTAGATAAGACCCTATTCCTCGTTTGGGATCGGGCAGAGCCTCTGAAGCCCTTCCTTTGAAACTGCGTTGATTTGGACCTTTAACATTTTGGTTGCCATTGAAGTCCATTATGTGGAGAAAAATGCTGGAATGTTTTCCTCAAAAACCTTAATTTTTTTTCGACTGAAGAAAGAGATTCATGAACATCTTGGATGGCATGGAGGTGAGTAAATGATCAGGAAATTTTCATTTTGAAGTCAACTAATCCTTTAATTAGGCCTATAACTCAAATGACAATGCAATACCTTGCAATGAAAACTGAAATCCAATGACAGTTATACAATGACACTCCTCCAAAATAGGACATTTAAAATGTGAAGAGCTGAAAAAGGAAGATGCAATGTCCGTGACACATACAGTACTGTGCAAAAGTCATGCTTTACAAAAACTTGTTTTATTTACTGTATACCTTTTGCTTTAGTGACTTTCACACAGCACTGTATGTGCACAACCACTCTTCCACTCTTAGATTTATTTGTTAAAAAAATACCAGTAAAAACTGTAATTTTGTGAAATATTATTACCATTTAAAATAACTTTTTTATGTGAATATATTGTAAAATATCATTTATTCCTGTGATCGAAGCTGAATTTTCAGCATCATTACCCCAGTCTTCAGTGTCACATGATCCTTCGGAAATCATTCTTATATGCTGATATGCTCAAAAAAACATTTATTATTATTATTATCATCAGTGTTGAAAACATTCGTGCTGCTTCATATTTTTGTGAAAACCATGATACATTTTTTCAGGATTCTTTGGTGAATAGAAAGTTCAGAAAAAAAGCATTTACTTGAAATAGAAATCTTTTGTAAAATTATAAATGTCTTCACTGTCACTTTTGATCAATTTAATGCGTCCTTACTGAATAGAAGAATTTCTTTCATTATAAAATGACTTTGCTGTCCAACTTATTTCAGAAAAATCAGCATCAAACACTATGTGAATAGTTTTTGTGCTTCAAATCAGTTCATGAACATTACACATTAAAACTCACCCTCAATCCATCATAGGTGTATATGACATTCTTCTTTCAGCTAATCAGAGTTAAGGCCTGTTCACACCGGGACGATTTTCGCGCGCGTTTATCGCCGACGATTAACGCCTCGTGACTAAACAATGGGCGCCAATGTGAGTGTTCACACCGACGCGTAAAACGCCAGGCGTAAAAGCGTCATTTAAAAAAAAAAACGCCTCGGGTTCGTTTTTTTATTTTGACGCGGCGCGTTAAAAACTGGCCGACCAATGAGATCAGCGCTTTTGTTCACGTGCCTGGAGCTGCTGAAGTGACAGTAAAACACGACTGGGTGGCGCTCAAGCACAAAATCGGTCTTGCCGAGCACACATTGATACGAAGAAGAAGTAGTAAGTAGACAAAGAAGAAGATGGGCTGCTAATGCTGCTTGCCAGTTAGCAAAAAGTGTGTGAATGGTTTTGCCATAGACATAATATATCTGTGGTTTTGGCAAGCACGTAAATACTGTCTCTCCTCTTCTTTTTCTGTGTGAGAAGCGAATGTCAGAAGCGTAAGTGCCGCAGCACCACCTTGTGTACCGGGAGCGCATCTACTGAATGTGCACGTTCACTCGGCGCATCGCCAGTGGAAATCGCTTGGGTGTGAACACTCAAGACGCGCCGAAAAACGTCACGAAAAACGCTGGCGATAAGCGCGTGCGATATTCGTTCCGGTGTGTACAGGCCTTTAGGCCTATATTAAAAAATCTTCCGAGCTTTTTTAATGGGAGTGAATGCCATAGATTTTGAAGCCCAAAAAAGTGCAAGCCCGGCCCTATTTGTTTAAACTATGTCAAGTCAAGTCAACTTTATTTATATAGCGCTTTTAACAATGTAGATTGTTTCAAAGCAGCTTTACAGTGTTAAACAGGAAAATAATGCAGCATAATTTTATTCAGCTGTATAGCCATTCCATTTCAATTATCATACAGTGACAGTGTGGGCTTTAGATCAATAATTAGATCAGTAATTTAGTTTAAATGGTTAATTTAGTTTATTAATTAGATTTATTTCGATGTTTAGTTGAAAAATTTAGTGTCCCCAACTGAGCAAGCCAAGCCAGAGGCAACATGAGAGGCGATTCTCTGCGACAGAGGTCACTCTTCCACCGAAACTATAGACTCATGTACAGCCGTTACCGAAAGCTTAAGATTATAGTTTATAAAGTTAGAAATATGGATATTCAGAAGGCCTTTATTAACCCCCTGGAGTCGTATGGATTACATTTATGATGGATGGATGCGCTTTTTTGGGCTTCAAAATCTACCATTCACTCCCATTATTTTTTAATACAATTCAGAGTGTTTTCTGCTGAAAGAAGAAAGTCTGTTTACACCTAGGATGACTTACTTGAGGGTGAGTAAATTAAGGGATGATTTTCATTTTTGGGTCACTTGCCTGAGGAGAAGCGATTCCATCCCCGTTGACACTGCCTCTCGGAGAGCTGCCGGCTGCTTTAGCAATGCTCTGCATCAGAACAGAACCAACAAACATGAGTAAAACTGTCTCGCTGGTCACCTTCAGGCCCGGTTAGTATTCCTCCAGCCATCGTGCTGCACCCCGATTACTCTGGGAGCAATATTAGTTTTTGCTACGAGAAATGCAGGGGCTTCTGGTTACACCCACCCTAACCTCATGCAACTCGAAGAGGAACACAGGGGTTAAATACAAACATAGACAGCATAACTACTGCGTTAAACAAACAAGGAGTTAAACACAGCAGCACTACACTAGCAGCTTTGTCAACTGCAAAACAGTCCAAACCCACTAGAGGAGCTGGTTACTGAGAGCGTGTGCGTTTGGCATTGAGGAGATCTGCAGGAGTTAGACGGCCACAGCGTTCTCCCTAAGGTAGACGAAAGAAGTCATGGGTAATGTTACTCTGTTTGTGTTCATGGACATGAGAATGTATACAAATCTCACCCTATTGTACGTCAGAATTGAATGTTTTTTTGTTTTTTTTATATGAACAGGTTAACAAAATCTGTAATAAGTATTTCTTTTGCAGGCATAACATTGGCAATATTAAGGTTTCATTGTTGCAATTAAACGAGAACTTGTGCTCAATGTTGACCCAGTTCTAGCTAAGATGCATATCATATAGTAAGATTGCATAAAATTAAAAATGGAAGAAAAAAATGAATGCATTTAAAAATGATGCATAAATCATAATGATATGAACAATTGACCGAAGTCTGGACCTCGGCGACCTCAAAAAATGTTCCTGTCAAAATGCTGGAAACGGTCAAAGCTAGTCATATTTACATCAAAATCCACAACTGAAGCTCACTTCCTGTTCGCTGCGCCGAGGGCAATCTCTACCCACTTCGGGCCAAAAGTAATAATCAGACATTTTTCACTTTGATAACCTAAAACAAGGGCACTCAAACCACATGCGTCCTTCAGAACATTATACACAAGTACGTTTAGCAATAAATAACTCTTTACTTACTGAGGGAGGAACTAAACACATTTGCATATGCCAATGAAGGCCAGGAAGACTTTGACTATGTAATGTCACATTATAAGCAACAACACCAGCAGTGTATTTATGCAGTTATCATTGCACCTGTCTATAATATTGATCTACTATTACAGTATCAATTCAAGACTAAATTAATGAACAATACTACAAATACTTGTCCCTAGAATTGATTTGCAGGGGCATTAACATTTATTATAGCATTTTTTTTCTCTAATCATATAAAAAAAAAACACAGTTTGTTGCAATGCTGAAGGGAAAAAGCGATGCAAAGCTTTCTAACAAACACCAGAGTATCTGATAATCAGATTAGGGTTGAGATTTACGACTAATTTGGTGCAGAATGCAGATACAAAGTATGTTTATTTAATAAAAATATACCCTTAAACATTCACATACATTCCAACCTAATCCCATTATGCTGAAAAACAAAATTAAGTCCACTTTACACATCCGAATGTTCTTGTAAATTTCATTTTAAAAAGAAATATTGCATCATCCTTTTGTCCATTTCTACCAAATGAACCTGACGTGGCCAATAACACACAAGATCACATGAGCAGTGTGTTTGATCAGATTGGCGGGGCTGTGTGTCAGCTGATGTGTGTGTAATGTGCTCAGGTGCATATGGAGGGATTATCAGTATCTAGAGATAATGCGCTTATCCGTCTGTCAGAGCTGAGCGTCTACCGTCTCCACAAACACAATATAACTGTAGTGGAAAGAGGTAACGTGGCCTTGCTGTAAAACTGTGCCTCGAGTAAATAAAGCTAGGGGTAAAAACATATCATTATGATTCAAACTTTTTTGTTATCATCAATATATTACATTATTATTTTATATTATGATAATAAATACTTCATAATTATATTTTACATTAGATTACATAACCAATTAACCATTAGATCCCCCTTGTGTCAGTTTGAAAATCAAAAAACATCTTTCAAAAGTAAATAAGTGTAAAATAACTAAATAGTGCACGGGGAAATATTGGCGCAAGTCATGCGAAAGACCTTCAGTAATCCAAGTTTAGAAGCACTAAACCTTTAAACAAAGAATCTGAACGTTTTTGTAAGGAAAGGGAACAGCACGGGAACATTCAACATTGTATAACCGAGGGGAATGAATCTATGAGGATGCTACTTAGGGAAAGGGACAGGGAATCCATGGCAATTTCTAATACTACGGGAATAACAATCATTCCTGGAGGTGCCAAATTAGAGGATCTAGGGCTGGGCGGTATGACGATATATATCGTTACTTACCATGGTATAAAATGTCTATCCTTAGAGGTTTTGCTATATCGTGCACTATTGGCACTTAAGAGTGATGAAAAAGCATGAATGAGAATATAAAGAGTGGGACGTGCTTGATGTTAAAAAGAGTTATAAGCACAATATATCTTGAAAAGGAACTCGGTGCGGTGCACACACAGAAAGCTGCCTCTCTCAGAAGGCGAGCACAAATTTGGGATGTGCTCAATGTTCAAAAGTGTTATCAAGCACAATAAGCAGTGAAAAGAACCTAAATGCGGTGCATGCACTAACTGGCATAGTGTAAAGCGTGCACAGAAAGCCACGTCTCTCAGCATGTGATCGCAAATTCAGTTATTTTTCAAGTCTTACTGCGCTTGAATGGTCGAATACACGTGCAATTATGACAAACAAATGCCCATCATGCGGAGTATTCATGTAAAAACAGCCAGTTATGTCTTAAAGGAACACGGCACTATTTTTGAAAATAGGCTCATTTTCCGTCTCCCCTAGAGTTAAACAGTTGAGTTTTACCATTTACGAATCCATTCAGCCGATCTCCGGGTCTGGGGGTAGCACTTTTAGCATAGCTTAGCATAGATCATTGAATCTGATTAGACGTTAGAGTGTTTCGATATTTTTTAATCGTGTACTAAGACCGTACCAACACTGTACTTTCGCGTACCATGGGTGCATCAGGCGCAATGATATTATGCAGCGCCTGAAAATAGGCTAAATTCCGTCAACATAACCAACTTGACAACCTGCTTGCATAGGGAGCGTGTTGGGGACTATTTTTAATTTTTTTGCAACTTTCCATTTTCCGTCGGTCTTAGTACACGATGTAACTAGAGAAGAGTCAAGTTTTAAATAGGAAAAATATCGAAACTCTTTGGTCATTTTTGAGTGAGATGCTAACGGTCTAATCAGATTCAATGATCTATGCTAAGCTATGCTAAAAGTGCTACTGCCAGACCCGGAGATCGGCTGAATGAATTCGAAAACTCAACTGTTTAAATCTAGGGGAGTTGGAAAATAAGCCTATTTTCAAAAATAGTGGCGTGTTTCTTTAAGAGAAAGTAAATAGTTATGTGTGAACCGGATGTGTATCATGCACTTGGTCTTAAAGTGACAGCAGCCTAATATACAGTCAACTCCAGAATTATTGCCACCCTTGGTAAATATGAGCAAAGTGTTTATCTTTTGATCTTTCATAAAAATAAAAAAAATCACAAAATTCTAAACTATCATTGAAGTAAAACAATTGAAAGTAGGGGGGGATCTCACATTATGAAATAAATGTTTTTCTCCAATGCATGTTGGCTATAATTATTGGCACCCCAAGAAATTCTTATAAATAAATATCTCTAATGTATATTCCCATTCATATTTACGTTTTTTTTAGTACACCAGAGTGACTAGGAGCAAGAAATTGTCCAGCCATGACTTCCTGTTCCACAGAAGTATAAATATGAGGAAAAGGCCAAATTCCCTTGACATGTGTGATGTGTCTATATCGTCCTAATGCACCGTGAGGAGGAGAGTTTGAGCGGCCAAAGACTCTCATAGGATCACCAAAAGTTGTTTGGGAGTGTTTCAAGAAAAAACTCCAGCATATTCAGTTGTCAGACACGGTTGGAACTTCAAAAGGGACCTGGTTCTGTGGTCAGATGAAACTATAAAAAAAGAGCTTTTGGTGTTTGGTGCAAACAAGGATTAAAAAGCACCCCATGTCCATGGTTAAAAATACTGCTGGATCTATAATGTTGTGGGCCTATTTTTTGCTGGAGGTCCTGGACATCTTGTTCAGATAAATGGTATCATGTATTCCGGCAAATACCGACAGATAAAAAAAATCTAAACTTGAAGTGCTAGAGATCTTATAATGGGCCGTGGTTGGATCTTCCATCAGGACAGCGATCCAAAACAAACATCATAATCAACACAAAAATGTGTCACTGAGCACAAAATTAAGCTTTTGCCATGGCTGTCCCAGTCCTTGACCTTAACTCTATAGAGAATGAGTGATGAACTGAAGAGAAGAGCTGGAAATCTGAAGCATCTGAAGAGATTTTGCATGAAGGAATGGTCTTGGGAAAAGGACGTTGCAATAAGTGGGTGCCAATAATTGTGGCCAATGTGAACTATAGAAAAACATTTATTTCATAATGAGATTTCCCCCACTTTTTAATTGTTTTACTTCAATGAAGACCAAAAGGATAAACAATGCAGATTTATTTGATCATATTTAACAAGGGTGCCAATAATTCTGGAGTTGACTGCAACTATGTGTTGCTCAGTATCATTAATGTGAATCAAAGAGAAGATAATTTACTGCTCTTGACTGAATAACTTCTGATTATTACATTTCTGTACTAATTTTAACTACATGTTAAAAAAAACTATTGCACCTGAAAAACTTAATTTGTTTAATTCATATTTTGTTATATTGTATTGGTCCTACTGTTTGTAATTTGCTTCTCTATTCTTATTTTTAATAACAAATGAAATTAAATAAAATATATAGTGATGTATATCGTTATTGTGAAAAAATAAATTCTCATATTATCGTGAATATGAATTTGGTCATATCGCCCACCCCTAAGAGCAACCATTCCGAAGGTACAAAAACAGAGAAAAGCAACTGCCATCCCACAAATCAGGCCTAACGAGGAACGCAAGAGATTAGATGCAGGGGTTAGGAGCGAGATGCCTTTGAGTTATGCAGAGCGGCTAGTGAAACGCTCAGTGAGAAAAGCTGCAAGCAGGTGTTACTCGGCCTCCTCTAGCCCATAACCTCCAAAGGCATCACAGAGGGACGGAGGAGGAGGAGGAGGAGGAGGGTTTGTAGTATTTCTCGAGGGGTGAGGAAGAGGAGGCGATGTGTGAGGACAGACTCACCGCACTGGGCACCTGGGCCGCTTTGGGTCGTTTTGAGTGGTCCAGAGCAAAGATAGTATACTCAGAGAGAAAAGCAGGTTCTGCTATCATCCCAGCCAGCAGCTGAACGACCCCCCCATACGAGTCAACGCATTAATGACGGGACCAAGGAGTGAAGAGCAATGAGAAAACAACACAATGAGTGAAACGACAGAAAAAGAGCCAGAGGATGAGAGAATGACATCTGTGGAAACAGAAAGAGAATTGAGACAGCGGATCCACACTGAGGCTTACACTATTTGATGTCACTACCAAAGCTGATTTTGTGTCTTGAATGTGTAGAGGTCCATGATTGGCATCGAAGCATGATATGTCATTAGTAGAGACATCAAAAGGGTAATTCAAGCCGTCTTGGCACAGAAGAAATTAGGGCTCAAAAATAAGGATGGGTCGGTGAGATGACAAAGCTGCGTTGTCACTTTATCTTACTGTTTTTGATGATGTACACAAGTTTTTGTGTCTATTCCTTGTGTCAAATTAAACATGTCACCGAGGTAAAGTTTTGCCTTTAGTGATAGTCTTGGAATCAAAACTTAAAACATAAAATCATAATATCATGGTGTAATATAATGAAAATAGAACAAAATGTATAAGAAAAATCTATATTATAAATAAATATAAATCTTTATAAATACTAGCATAGCTAGTATATATTTATAAATACTAATAAATATATTTTATATAATGTTTTATATTTAAACATATATAATGTATATATTTATATACTGTATATATTATATAATATAACACTTCATATATTTATTTAATTTAATATATATATATATTTATTTAATTTAATATATATATATTTATTTAATTTAATATATATATATATATATATTAAATTAAATAAATGTTATATAAAGTATTTACATTTAAATATTTAGAAAATAATATAAAAATACTATCTTTATAAATAAACATATTTTTATATAATGTTTTATATATAAACATATTTAATGTATATATTTTGAAAGGTTGGATTCTGAAATCCACCGCCGCTTCAATATAATTGTATATATTCTAATTGAATTTATAATCAAAGCCTTCATCAATATTTATCCTCCTATATTATGATGATGATTTTTAATGATTCTTCTCAGTTATGATATTACTAAATCAAAAGGGCCAATGATTGTTTTTCCGTTATGTTTTCTAAAATTTGTATTTGGTCTCTGAGTGGGGACTGAGGGTCTAGACCAGGGGCCGGGAACCTTTTTGGACCAAAGAGCCATTTTTTTATTTTTGGTTAATGCATTTTTCCAAAAGAGCCACAGAAAAAATAATATTAAATTATTATTAAAAAACAAGCTTTTTTCCCCAATAAAATTTCAACAATAGTAATTATTAGGTCCATAACTAAAAAAAACACATATGCAGCAAACAATAAATAAGTTGCAATATGGAATTAATTGTGCAGGGCTTTGTGAGGTTGAGTTATAAATCCTCTTCGTGTTTGTGAACGCACACAGTGCTTACATCTACTGTGTTAACGTGAATACTCGACATATCATTTTGATATATTTCTGTAGCCTATTAATTTGACATGCAGCCGAGGACAAAGCTGTGCTTGTCCGTGTTGCGCTCGGAGCGCGTGCATAGCATCCTGTCAGTAATTCAGTTGTCTTTCGTGACTTATCACGCTTTTATCATTTGTTTTCGTCAACTGAAATCTGCGTGGATTATCATAAATACACATTTATTTATCACAAGGGTCTCTGCGGCAAAAGCGAAAGTACCCGCGGGTGATGTTTCGAAATGTCTCTTCCACAGCAGAGCACCAGTTTCAATAAAAGGATATATTAACGTTTATATAGCCTACTTTTACATTTTCGCTGCTGTTCTAAAAATGGTTTTCAGTTACCTTTAACAAGCAACAGCTGCGTGAATCCCAGTGCAGAAGCTGTTACCACAGAAACGCAAGTGGTTATTGATTGCTGTCGCGACTCGTGACACTCGTGAACAGCACTGAACGCGCACGGCCGGTACAACTTGAATATTAGCTATTATCATATGTTTCATTAACTTCGGTAGGCTGTACAAGGGAATTGTAACTGGCTGCTTTTTTCTGCAGAGAGCGGATCTCAGTTGATGCGTCTAATTTTTTTTATCGATAATTTGTTGGTAAAGGGTGAGAGACCTGAGCCACACTATTTTTGTCAAAGAGCCAGGTGTGGCTCGCGAGCCATAGGTTCCCGACCACTGGTCTAGACCGTCCAAGGGATGTGTGATGTGTCGCTAAACACTTGATTTCAGTTATGTGTTTAGATTTCGGAGCCATCACACACCCCTTACCTGACAGGAGTGCAGTAACAGTGCTTGCTCACTTAGCTTCCAGATATGAAATATGGATTTGTCTTTCTTTTTTTTATTTTTTATTTCCTTTTACTGAAACCCTAAAGAATTGTATGAATATGGCCTGTACTATTGTCGATACTTCTCACTGAGAGAAAGCACATGTTATCAGTATGTTTTGGGAAACTTTTTCTGGTTAGGACCAGAGCTCAACCAACTCCAACCTTGGAGAGACTGTGTATCTGCGTAATATTGTGTGTTACAGATCAGTATTGGAGGTGGATTACTGGCATCCTAAGAAATGGATGGACTTGTTGTTTTGGGCAAGCTGGCACCTGCTCCAGAATCTGGAAGGTCACTACGTGCCTAATTCCGGGGTGAAAGCGTCAACAAGTGATATATGTACATGTGAACCTGAATTTACCATGACTGTTCATTTTCTCTGAGCCAATCAGAATCATCCACCTGGCAATAATCACGTGGCGAGACCTTCAAAACAGTATAACTGTTGAGAAATTGTATGTACGATAGACTGGTAGAGGGAGCGCGGCCTACAAACTCCTTGTGAGACTTGAAACTGGCTTCTGCTGATGAAACTGCAAACTATTCTTCAGCATTTCTCTTTAATTAATTGCACTCCTTACTTTACTGATTTTTCACTACTGGTCTTGGGTCCTAAACTGTTACCCCAACAATTTATAATATTTACTGTACATATTATATAATGTTTTATATATATATATATATATATATATTACATTTAAAACAATATTATATAAAGTATTTAAATATTTTGAAAATAAAATTCTGACAGAAATCAATTTAGATTTTTGCATATATTAATTGTGGCAGGGCCAGTGAAAGATTAAACAAAAAAAAATCCTTATTGTTGAGCCCTGGAAATGCTGAGATGATGTGGAATTCATTCTGAGATATGGTGGAAATTTCAAAAAGAAATGCAAACAGAAAATGTGACAGACAAAAGTGCAATCAAAACCTCGGCTCACTGGTCAGTCAAACGGTTCACCCGCAGTGGTGATATACTTCATTCTATACCGCATTCTGTTTGAGCTATGATTCATAAAAGAGGACAAAGACATCAATAAAACAAAAAATAGTAACTTGATTCATGCTAGTTTGATGAAACTCCTAAAGATAAACCAAGCAGAGTGTCTGAAAGTCCATTAAGGTGTATTCATAAGTCATTATTTACCATGTTTAAAGGTTCATGCTTCAAAGGGGGTCTAATGTCACGGTCCAGAAATGACAAAACTGAACCATCTAGACTATTATTAGCTCGTATTATTACAATAATAGCATGTCATGAGTTAAGCAACCAGCTGGAGATTATCAAACTGATTTTATATCTCGGCACGTTCTCTGTAAAACAAGAGGTAGATCGTTTAACTTTTAATTCACTGATTATTATTATATATCATTTAAAACAGAATTTATTAACTTACACCAGTATTTAGATACTTAAGTGACACTTTATATTAAAATTTTAAACCAAGTATAATTTATTTTAAACGAAAACAGCACAAGCACACTTTTCAAGCTAAACGTTTGGTGTTTCTTGGGTATAAATGACAGATATACTGTATAAATTTACTGTAAAGTAAATACTTTAATCCTAGTATGGGACACATTGCATCCCACAGAAAGTAAAGCAATTAGTAGATGTGACCTGAAGGCATTCATTAAATGTCTGTAATCTTGTGGAAAGCAGGTGTTTTGACAGTATTGTGTATTCTTATGCATAACAGGTCAGATATTCTAGAAGAGTTAAAGGGCATATCTGGCACATGGAAGCAGTTGCTGCTCATTTACATGCACTCAAGACCAATGAGAAGGCGTGTTTCGGTTTGTGCGCTCACCTCTCGGTCGTTGGGGGAGGACGGGGCATCTTGTTGCAGGAAAGGGGGTTGATTACGCCTCTCTCCTGAACTCACCTGCTGGACACAGACATGTGTGTTATACATCCAGACACAGTAATCACTACCAGTGCACCAAATACATTAGACTCAGAGGAAACTACTGCTCTTTAAAGTCACCATGAAATCAAACATTGATGATTCTTCAGTATTTACTATAAATGATTTATCTGTACACATCATTATTTTTGATAAATTCATATGCCCTCATAATCTTGAATCAAAATAACTTCCTCTGCCTCTTGCATCGACATCTCTTTTCTTCAATGATGACGAGGACGGGGCAACCTGTCACTCACATGAGATCGACCAATAGCGAACCACAACCATCCAATCCCAGCCCTACATTTGTTCTTGTTCCAAAAGCCGTAAGAAAAGGCTATCGTAACTTCTGTTTCATGCCGGCGTTAACCTCGTGTTTTACTGTACTGATTTCAACATGGACACAAAAACACAACACAAAAGAAATGGCATATTTGAAAAATAAAATTAAGAAATGTAATTCTGCATGAAGATTTTATTTGAGATATTTTGCACTGTGACATTATTTATGCAATTTCCCCTCAAATGTTCATTATTGTACTAAAGAAAAACTTATTATTATAAGTAATGAAAATCCTGTAAACTATGTTTGCAATAATAATAATAACTGAGTATTAAATCCTCATATTAGAATGATTTCTGAAGGATCATGTGACACTGAAGACTGGAGTAATGATGTTAAATTCAGCTTTGATCACAGATATAAATCATATAAATCAATAAGAATTTTTTTTAAATGTGCTTAATTATTAGAAAAATCCTGCAAATACAAATAAACTGTGTAAAATAGTTTTGGAAAAAAAAAAGATAAATTGATAGATAAAAAGAGATTTAAATCTTTTTTTCTTAAGATTTTGGGGTAAAATATGACACAGACATGTCGTTTTATTAGTGCTGAGGAAAAATGAATCGTGATTAATCACATCCAAAATAAAAGTTTGTGTTTACATAACATTTGTGTGTGTACTTTGTATAGTTATTATCTGTATATAAATACACACACATGCATGTATATATATTTTTTTTAAAGTTACATTTTAATAAAATAAATATATTTATATATAAAATAAATGATATACAGTATATACATGCAACTATTTCTTAAATATATACATGCATGTGTGTGTATTTATATATACATAATAATTATACACAGTACACACACATATATTAGGTAACACAAACATTTATTTTGGATGCGATTAATCACGATTCATTTTTCATTATTATGTAATTTTCATTCATTACTTTGCTTAATAATTAAACCAAACAGACTTGAATTTCAACTGAAGTAGCAGTTTAACCTTTCATGTTTAGGGAAACGGGCTCTCAGGTCTGGTTAACAGGTCAGGTTGGTTTGTGGTTCATTAAGTAGTTGACAGATCAACACCTAAAATCCCAAAACGACTGATCTGATGACGTAAACCTTCTGATGGGCTATAAAATCTCTGAAATGTCATTACATGATTACCTATATGACTTATCTTAATAGTAATATACCATGGTACATACACACACACAACACACTGCCAGTGCCATGGTCCAGGTAAACCTGTGACACCCATTCATTACAACAAATAACATAGCAAAAAGTAACAGGGTATTATTGTCATGCTTTTAGGTATTCTTAGAAGTAATTCATTAATAATTAAGTAATTAATTTCAGTACCATGTATATTTCATACTACCATAGTATCATCACCATGGTAGTATCATAGTATTATTTGAAACTCCATGTTATGGTAATCATTTAGTATATTACACCATATTATATTATAACCCTCTGATGCTTTAATTGTGATTCTGGTACTGTTAGTGTACAACCGTCAACCAATCCGCTAGCTGACTAGTTATTTAAAGAGCTCATGGTGTAATTTTAATCTATAGCACGGTAATAAGTGTATTAGAAAGCATCCTTGCAGTACATACTTGATGTTGTGTTTTGTTTTGTTAGCATACATGCTACATGAGCAAAGTGCACTGACCTGCGCCTGCGCGCTGCTCCGCTGAGGCGACTGCTCCTCTATCACCTTCTGCTTCAGTTTCTTAAACATCACTCCATGCGATAATTGTCACGCCAGGGGAAGATTTTACTGTCCGATTACCAGTGTAAGAAACTTGATGTATGTGTGGATGAGAGCAGTGCGCAGATGCAGCTGACGTGGAGGAAAAGTGAACAGCTACGGGTCGACGAGAGGCTCAGAAAGGACGATTGTGAGTTATTGAATTCCCCCACATTTCAATGTCACCAGAATAACACGAACTCACACAGTGTGACACTTTAAATAAAAAGATAGCATATACTCTCTTTGATATATACAATGCTAATAGAATTCAAGTACCAGGGTATTTATGTGGTACTGCAGGGTATTTTCAATAATACCATGGTAGTATTGTGGTACTAAAAAAAACACATTTTAATACAAAAATTAACCATGGTTTTATTATAGTAAAAGTGTAGTAACCATGTTTTGTTTTGTTTTTGGTGTGTTGCTGCAAATACCATGGTTAAACTATGGTTAGTGTAGCAAAACAAGGTTAATATGTGGTTACTTTGGTTTAACTACAATGTTTTTGGTTTTATTTGTAGCTTAATTTTTATAAGGCATACCTTTTTTTGTATGTAGATACAATATCATAGTATTATGCATATAGTCATTAAATAAAAATAATAAAATATACTTATAGTCACTTGAAATATGTATTTATTATATTTTATTATTATTATTTATAATAATTTTAACATATACATTTAGATTTCTGAAGAGGTATTATGTTCAAAATACAATAAAATTCTAATAAAATAATTATCATATAATTTATCATTTAAAAGGCAGCTTTCTTCGGTTGTATGTTATTGAATACATTATTATGTTGATTCGACATACAGATCATTGTTATTTTTTGTAGTTTGTAATTGTTTTATTTGTAGTACAACCATGGTTCATTTTCATAAGTCGCACCTTTTTTGTATGTAGATACAATATCATAGTATTATGCATATAGTCATTAAATACAAAAATAAAAATATATACTTATAGTCAATTAAAATATGTAATTATTATTTATTATATTATATAATTTTAGCATATACATTAAGATTTCCGAAGAGGTCGTATAATATAATAATCAAAATATAATAAATGTTAATAAAATAATAATATTTATCATATCATTTAAAAGGCAGATTTTCCGTTGTGTGTAATTGAAGACATTACGCTGATTCAACATGTTGAAATTTCACCTTTGATTATAATTTATTAACCTTTTTACAAATATTTATAGCATTAAATGTTGTCTAGGGTCTGTAAAACGTAATCACATGCATAATGATGAAACAGCCAAACTTCGACAAAAAAACTTTCAAACGAAAATAAGCAAATTAAATGATGTGCATATAATCGTCTTAGCAAAATAAAAGTGTGTTTTGTATTGTTTTATATGAATGATCCATTGCTTGTGTGTTTTTGTCATGTAAACCCACTCACTGCACAAGCAAACTGAACCTGGCAGGACATTTAACCTTAATTACACACTTTTTCAAAGTATAAGAGTCTGGCCTTACCCTTCTCATTCTTTATGCACTCAGGCTGTGCTCTTCTACACGTCTCAGGGGTCAAAGGTCACCGTTAATTTACTCATAATGGTTAAATATCTGGTCTGGTGATCAAAGTTACTGGAGTTTTACTCTTACAGCCTCGAGCAAGGCACCAGGTTTCTGGACTATCACTGTAGAAACTGCATTGTATAATACACTTCAGATAAAGCATCAGCCTAATGAGCCATAAATATTTGATTACTGTGCGCTGTACGAATAAAAACAACACATTATTTACGGATGAGAAGTATTGAATATTCACACCTGATCTGTTCAGTGGGTCACTGTTTCTTGTGCTTTAAAGCATCAGTTTTGCTCTCCATTTGATCTCATTGCTGTCTAGGCGAAACAATTGAGATGTCAAAGTGATTCAACTGATTTTTCTTTCTTTATGGCTCACAACTCAATATTGCACATAGTCTTGAGAAGCTCTAGAGGGCGCTCACTGTAACCATAAAGCTGTAGTATCTGTGATAAAGTCAACGGAAACACAATTATTAAACATTAGGCTATCAGGATGTCGCCTAATAGGCAATACATTCTGTTATAAACCCTGTTTGATCAATCACTATATTAAATATTGTAGGGAAGTTTCTCCCTCAATTTATGTATGATAAAACTTCCGTGCAATATCAAAATGCTCCTGTGATATTCAATGCACAATGTTTATATATCTTATTTGGTGTTCATATTTAAATACACATCTGACTGATACCTCATTGCATTTACTTTTTGCATTTTTCTGTAATGTCTGTTTCTATGAACACTGGAAGCATCTGTTACCAAACCAAATTGAATTTGTGCATGAGCCAATGAAAATCTTTCTGATTCTGATGGTGGTTACAGCCCTGTATTATATTACAAGAAGTACAGTAGTGTTTTGCATAGATAACCTGAGTTTGATCAGTCATATTGAAGCAGATAATGCCATGAGCGTCAGGTTTGTGCCAGGTTGCAGGTCTGTGTGCATCCTTCATCACTGGCCGTATGCGGAAAACAATCCATCAATGTCTGAAGTCACCATGTTCAGGATGCTGTATCCAGGAACACAAGCTTATTCAATATCTTGCATAATGTGGTTATTTTCTATGTATCAGATGTTATGACAAAAGATTATCTTGTTATAGTTTTTAGGTCATCGTTTTAATGTGTTTTTATAGCCTGTCAAGTTTATCGTAAATACATCATATTATAGAAGTTGAAAGCTGTTGAAACATGGTTAACTGCCATTACCAAAACATGAAAAATAATTCACCTTCATATATAGGGGAGAGCGGGGCACAACCTAACGCTTTTTGACTTTCTCAGTCTGTGTAAATCCACTTGGGGTTACTTCTAAATATTTCACAGTCAGCTGTTTGTGGTATTATAACAAAGTGGAAGCAATTGGGAACAACAGCAACTCAGCCACGAAGTGGTAGGCCACGTAAAATCAAAGAGTGGGGTCAGCGCATGCTGAGGGTCACAGTGCACAGAAGTCGCCAACTTTGCAGAGTCAATCGCTACAGACCTCCAAACTTCATGTGGCCTTCAGATTAGCTCACGAACAGTGCGTAGAGCTTCATGGAATGGGTTTCCATGGCCCAACAGCTTATCCAAGCCTTACATCACCGAGTGCAATTCAATGCAGTGGGGTAAAGTGCCCCGCCACTGGACTCTAGAGCAGTAGAGACGTGTTCTCTGGTGGGACCAATCACGCTTCTCTGTCTGGCAATCCGATGGATGAGTCTGGGTTTGGCGGTTGCCAGGAGAACGGGACTTGCCTGACTGCATTGTGACAAGTGTAAAGTTTGGTGGAGGGAGGATTATGGTGTGGGGTTGTTTCTCAGGGGTTGGGCTTGGCCCCTTAGTTCCAGTGAAAGGAACTCTTAATGTTTCAGCATACCAAGACAATTTGGACAATTTGATGCCTCTTCCTGTTCCAACATTAAACTCTACGGATTAAGAATGTCATTAAAGTTCATGTGCATGTAAAGGCAGGCGTCCCAAAACTTTTGGCAATAAAGTGTGTGTATATATATACAGGCATAACATTATACCTTCCTAATAAGAGCTACACCTCACAAGAGCTGCAGTTTTGGAGATGCTCTGACCCAGTCGTCTGGCCATCACAATTTGGCCCTTGTCAAACTCGCTCAAATCCTTACGCTTGCCCATTTTTCCTGCTTCTAACACATCAACTTTGAGGACAAAATGTTCACTTGCTGCCTAATATATTCCACCCACTAACAGGTGCCGTGATGAAGAGATAAGTGAAGTTCCAAACGTAATTTAGGGAGGAGCGAGCCCATCTAATCTTCCAATCAACAGCCAGAGTATATAAACAGCTGCTCACCTCTCCTCAGTCTCAGATGTTCCAGCATCCCACCACCTCCCCAAACTCCACTTTTATCTTAGGTACCTTGCCCTACATAATCATTTAGTCACTATGGAGGAATATCAGAGCTAGAGTTGAAACTGCTTCATCGAGCCCCTCATCAGTAGACAGCAAGCCAAATAAGCTTAACCTAAATATCTTAAGATTATATGGGCAAACAAATTTGTTAATCAGTGTTATTCACTTCACCTGGTCATAATGTTATGCCTGATCAGCATATAAACTAACAATTTTTCAATCAAATTGGTCGTCATCAGTTACCCTAGTCATATTTTCATCATAAACATCTAATCAGCTTTTATGTCATGTTGTATTGTTGTGTAATAGTGATCTATGAAATTAATCTGTTTTTACTTTTATTGGACAGGAAAGGAAATCTAAGGGAAAGAATGAGGAATGGGATTGAAACATGACACAAGCCAGCCTCAAACTCGTGTCCCCTATACTGTATGTGTCATGTGCATTAACTGCACATCGGTATGTCAGCTTTGCTTAATTCAACCCTCTACCCTTTTGACCCTTTGTACCCTATTCAAAGAATGAAATCACCATGCCAAATAACATCCATCCTCAGGAAACCGCGGGGCATCCATGTATCTCCACTGCAGCATAGGATGTGATCATGTGACACCAGACCTTCTCTGGTGCCACAGCTGTGCTATTGGTTCTTGAAAGACCTCTTGCACTGGGTCTAATAACACACAGGTTCATTAAATCATATTTCCTGCAGATTTGTGTCAGATATCTGATAAATGCAGCATTCACAGGCAGATTACAAAGGTCATGGCCACAATCAATGCAGAGCTGCCAACTCTCACGCTTTTGCCGTGTGACACACGGTTTTGCCACACATCCAATTTCTCATGCAAAACAAAAAAAAAGAATCCGATCTTGGGCCGAGACTCGTTCGTTCTTTTCAAACTCCCCGACGGTATGGCGCTGATGAGCGCCACTGAACCCATGCGCTGCTGTCCATAAGTAGATGCCTAGCGAGTGTTTCTATGGGCCGCTTTCGAACTGTCAAAGGTTGTGAACGCGCTTTGTGAACATTCAAATGTTGCCTGTGCGTCTGCAACCGTAGTTATACGCATGCTGCATGTATGAATATCTATATCTGCAATAGACTGAAGCAGAGGATTTTATAGGAATTAATTGAATAATTCTGCATATGCTAAAATCTTAAAGGGTTAGTTCACCCAATAATGAAAATTCTGTCATTAATTACTCACCCTCATGTCGTTGGACACCCGTAAGACCTCCGATCATATTCGGAACACAAATGAAGATATTTTAGTTGAAAGCTGATGGCTGAGAAAGGCTTCAGTTAGGCCTCCATTGGCATTCAGTACATTTACACTTCCAAGACCCATAAAAGGCACTTAAAACGTCGTTACAAAGTCTATCTCACCACAGTGACTCTACAATAATTTTACGATGCGACGACAACAGTTTTTATGCGCAAAAAAAAATCAAAATAACGCCTTTATCCAACTTGTTCTTGTCTTCCGTGTGTGCCTCCACGACGCATGCGCGAGAATATGACGCAGATCCGGCCGTCAAAAATATTAAAATTTTGTATATTAATATTAATCGATTTGACAGCACTAGGAGCAACACACTATGAATGCAAATTGAATGATTTCAATCAACTCAATCAACATATATATATATACACACATATATATATATATATATATATATATATATATATATATATATATATATATATATTACACATATATATATATATATACACACACACACACACAGACACGCACACATACATATATATAATATAAACACACCCATATATTATATAAACACAAACTTTTATGCTATGGTTGTTTTAACCCAGCGATTGGGTTGTTTTAAGCAAACATTTAACCCAACCACTGGGTTAAAATGACCCATTCACTGGGTTACAACAACCCAATTGCTTAGAGTGTAGATGCTATTAATCACGATTAATCAATTTGACAGCACTAATTATGACATATCTTCGATTAAAATATGGGCATAAATCACAGAATAATTCTGCTTCGTCTGTCATCGGTTATTCAATTATTCAACTAAATTATCAAAATTTTAATTCAAATAGAATAGCTGATTTAGTATTTTGCATTAGTGACACTTGCAAAAATATATAAATATTTAAAATGAATGTTATATTTATACATCCTGTAAACGTTTAGCCAGGGGGGTCAACTTACTTCAGGTAGGGGGCCAAATTATCTCATTTGTGGGGTAAGATGGCCTCTTTGAATACTTTTACATTTTGTTCAATAACAACTAAATTAGCAAATGTTTCTGTTTATTTACACATTGGCTGATGCATCATCATCCTTCCTGCACATGCTAAACTTATACTTAAATCTTTTACAATTTAAAAGTAAATGCACATTGTTCTCAAGGGGGGCATCTTCCCCCATGTGACCCTATTTCAAATCCGAATGATCTGTGATTTAAGTAATCCAGCACCATCAGCAGATTTCGAAACACTCGTGACAGATGTCAGCCTCTCAACTGCATAAAGTCGAACATTCGTGAACTTTTTTTGACATTCTCCCCATGCTATCAATCCCACAATCCCCAGCGCGAGCCTCCCATAGAGAATGAATTGTAAGCGTCTGCTCCTCTCTGCGCCAGTGGACGTGCATCGTTATCCTGATCTGGAAGCAAAAACACTTTAATTTCTTCCTCTCCTTTAAAAAAAAAAAAAAAAAAAAGATCTTCCGTGTGTCCTCAAGGAAACGGCCTTTCACATTATTCATTGTTTTCATCACCTTCTCTTCTGTGCCCATGAAATATTCATCCAATACAAAGTGTCAGTTTCAGCAGCAGGGAAAATCTCGAGCGAGCTGCGAGGTGACTCGTTATTCTGAGGTGAATCGATCGTCCCGCTGTCAGGCGGATGATCCCGTGGTGACTGTCACTGCATATGGAGAGAAAACAGGCCAGACCTGAAGCACAATGAGAATCTTTTGTTACTTACTAAAGCAAGTTTATACTCAGGGTTAGTGATCTGAATAAACCCCAAAGCCAAATATGACAGAGCAAAATATCAGAGACCTGAGCGCTTTTGAATCTTTTTTAGCATTGCAACACTTAGAACACATAGAACAACGTTGCATAGCAACGCCCTAGCAACCACCCACAACACCCTAACATTATACAGTCAAATTTAGCATGAGCACCACTTCTTATTTATATATGTCAAGTGCAAAAATTATATGTTGCAGGTTATTGATCTGTCCAGCAGTTACCTAACTCCATATAAGTAATTATTGGAATTGAATTATGATTATTTGAATTTAAAAACTGAAAGGAAACATACATGCTTGGAATTTGATTGGGAATGAGCATAAAATATGTGACCCAAATAAATACACTACACTGTATGTAAAAAAATGTTTTAACAAGTTATTACAACATTGGTTTTTACATTGCTTTAACTCATCAAAATAAGTTCAACTTTTTTATAAGTTATACAGGATTCAACTTTTTAAATGTCAGTTTAATGTAATTTAAGTTCAAATTACTTAAACATTCAAGTTGATTGCACTTAAAAATTGTACTTAAAGGGATAGTTCACCCAAAAATGAAAATTAGCCCATGATTTACTCCTCAAGTCATCCTAGGTGCATATGACATTCTTCTTTCAGACGAATAAAATCAGGTTATATTAAACTCCAGGCTAATCCAAGCATTATAGTTAACTATAGTATAATAGTTGCTCTGTTTTTGAAGTCCATAAAAATTGCATCTGTCTGTTGAATAACTGCTCCACGCGGCTCCGGGGTGTTAATAAAGGCCTTCTGAAGCCAATCGATGCGTTTGTGTAAGATAAATATCCATATTTAAAACTTTATCAAGTAAAGTTTTGGCCGACCGCATTCCGTATTCAATTTATGGAAAAAGTGTTGAAAGTGCCTCTGCCGATCGAAAGACAAACGCGACCAGGTGCGCTCGTGATGACGTCACGTACGCATCTTGAAATGCGAGAAGGCACTTTCAACACTTTTCCACCAAAGGCGATCAGCTGGAACTTTACTTGATAAAGTTTTAAATATGGATATTTTTTCGCTTCAGAAGACCTTTATTAACCCCCCAGAGCCGCGTGGAGCACGTTATTCAACAGACAGATGCATTTTTTATGGACTTCAAAAACAGAGCAACTATTATTGCCATTATAATGCTCGGATTAGCCTGGACTTTAATATAACTCAGATTTTATTCGTCTGAAAGAAGAAAGTCATATACACCTGGATGACTTGAGGGTGAGTAAATCATGGGCTAACTTTCATTTTTGGGTGAACTAACCCTTTAAGGCAGCACTTTTTTACAGTGTAAAAATGATTTTCCAAATAAAAAGATTTTTACAATAAAATAAAGATTTTTAAGTAACAAAGTTAAGCTATTATGTTTTACAAGAATATACTATTTTAGGGTTTCTACTTCAAAAATTCATGTTTCAATGAGGAAACCCATTGCCTTAAAATGATCAAATAAACTTCAAGCATAATTTAAAAAATTAAGTTATGTGGACTTATTTTTTTCAATTATGCATGAAGTTTATTACTTAATTTTAAGGCAATGGGTTTCCTCACTTTTTTAAGTTAAATTAACGGATCACTTTTTACAGTGAATATAATACTTAACATTATAAGTAAATCCAAAAAATTTTCACTGTAGGTGTGGTAAAGTTGTGCATGAATAAATGGTAGACTCTCTCAGCTAAAGTCTCGCTGTAAAAATGATCCATGCTTCCCGCTGGCTTCTCAACCTCTAATTTTCCACAGAATATCTTTAAACACCTACACACTCTCTCTTCAGCCCCGGAATGAGGAACGGTTCCTAGCTAGCATTAGCATTTTCCCTCCATTGAGTCAGAGATGTGCGGGAGACTTGGAGATCCTTCTTTAACCTCTGCAACCCATCCAGACCTACATTACACAACTGCATTAGACATTCAGGAAACACTCGTCTCCTCATGCATCTGCAATGCAAAAGAGTTTCCATATGAAAACCTTTTAGTCTGGCGTATTAGAGCACTGGACTTGACTAGAAAAGGCTTAGGGCCTGAAACTCTTAAAGGGGTCCTATTATGCCCTTTTAGTTTTTATTTTGTTTTTGGGGTGTACTAGAATATGTTTTCATGCTTGACTGTTACATTTTTTTTTCACATATTTAACATTATTACAGCTCCTCTCTCCTCAGTCTGGCTTGAATGCACCGTTTAGTTCCGTTTAGTCTGATGAAGCCCCTTCTTCCGAAATATGAAATGTGCTGTGATTGGTAACGCTTAGTGTGTGTTTGCGAGTTCTAGTAAATATTAATGATGGCATCAATTTCAAACCAATTCGAGCCTGATGACAAGAGGATCGTCCAAAGCGGATTCCATGCACAGACTTTGCAAGCACGGATTTCACAGGACGTTTCAGAGTGGTATGTTTTTTTGTAATTATACATTATAGATATGATGTTATCCACCATTTAATCATGATATTTGTCAGAAAACTAAGGTAATACAAACAGTACTCGAGCACAAAACCATGGTTCATTTTCCTAAGGGGAGGGTTACAAAAGTGGAGAGCTTACAAAAGTTAGAGAAAACTGTTCTCCAAAAAATGTGCAGTGCACAGATAAGCGTTGGGGTTAAAATCTACGGGAACAGTGTTTAAAATAAAGTAACCACTCTAAGTTCATCATTCCTAAGAAACAAATGAGTTTTGGGAACGTGGAAAAAACTGTCTCTTTGACAGAGCGACAACACTCTCTAATGCAGCTCAACCAGGCTGTTTCCCATTGGGGTTGGGGTTGGACGACCATTTGCCATGCACAAATGGACATGGTCCTCGAATAACTCTTCTATCCAACATCCTCAATGTTTTCACGTATACACTGATATCAATTTTTAACGTTTTTAGTTGAAAACGGTGTCGTGTAAACGGCCCTTAAAGTGTGTTTGAGCAGTTGGACAAGGATTAGAAGTCAAACAACAATAAAGGACATGTCCTCTGTACATTTGGCTACTCGTTGCATTATTAATATTTGTTTATTGACTTACACTCACCTAAAGGATTATTAGGAACACCTGTTCAATTTCTCATTAATGCAATTATCTAATCAACCAATCACATGGCAGTTGCTTCAATGCATTTAGGGGTGTGGTCCTGGTCAAGACAATCTCCTGAACTCCACACTGAATGTCAGAATGGGAAAGAAAGGTGATTTAAGCAATTTTGAGCGTGGCATGGTTGTTGGTGCCAGACGGGCCGATCTGAGTATTTCACAATCTGCTCAGTTACTGGGATTTTCACGCACAACCATTTCTAGGGTTTACAAAGAATGGTGTGAAAAGGGAAAAACATCCAGTATGCGGCAGTCCTGTGGGCGAAAATGCCTTGTTGATGCTAGAGGTCAGAGGAGAATGGGCCGACTGATTCAAGCTGAAAGAAGAGCAACTTTGACTGAAATAATCACTCGCTACAACCGAGGTATGCAGCAAAGCTTTTGTGAAGCCTCAACACATTTAGCTCCTAAACTCTGGAATAGTCTTCCTGAAATTGTTCGAGGTTCAGACTCGCTGTCCCAGTTTAAAACTAGATTAAAGACGCATCTCTTTAGCCAAGCATTCACATTATAATTACCTTTTATACTACAGTTAAATCGGATCAAAGGCATTAATATTCTGAACAGCAGCTATGCTAATTATTTCCCATCTGCTTTTCTGTTGTTATCTCGGGACACTAGTCCCGAGGTAACTAGTTCGTCAGCTCCAGTTTGTATCCAGCCTCTCATGGAGACTTCAGATGCCCCGACACCTGTGATGAGACGACTCAACGCCTGTGAAGAGACGACTCAACGCCTGTGAAGAGACGACTCAACGCCTGTGAAGAGACGACTCAACGCCTGTGAAGAGACGACTCAACGCCTGTGATGAGACGACTCAACGCCTGTGAAGAGACGACTCAACGCCTGTGAAGAGACGACTCAACGCCTGTGAAGAGACGACTCAACGCCAGCGTTGTTATGGCCTAAATGAATACATGATTGATTAACTTTTTCTAAGATTTTTCTTTAACATTCTCTTTCTAACATTTTTCAATGTACATTTATGAAATGCACTTTCTGTAAAGCTGCTTTGAAACAATGTGTATTGTGAAAAGCGCTATACAAATAAATT